>NC_071112.1:18742500-19095000 GCF_024256425.1 Clarias gariepinus
ATTAGTCTGTGCAAGTTACATAGATTAAATATGAATTCTGTTTGCTCAGTCCATTGAAATAAACCTCACCATCCCAACAACTCTGCTCTTTTAATACGACCACTTAAAGGTGTTTATTTTTCCAGAACAGACTGTCTTATCATATCTAGTTCATGTTGATTTAAGCCACCTTTGTAGCCTTGAATGTGTTTGATCATCTTTGATTCAATAACAACAGAGAAAGTCAGAAGAGTAATGTTTTTATGGAGCTTATTTTCAATAACCAAAAAAAAAAAAAAATCAGATTGTGCAAATGCAGCTCTGTCCTAAATCGTTAGGGCATTCTTGACCTTATTTGTCTTAAAGTGGCACAAAAGGTTTCATGCCAAAATAATGCCAGTCCAGAAAACACAAAACATTTCCCTAATGTCTGAGTTTTGTTCCCTGTTGCTTTTTTTCAAAAGCCATTTCATAACATTTAACATTCCAATTTGGTTAACAAACCCAGAGCTAATCCTGTAACCTTCGGGGATCTTTAAAACACAACACTCTGTCACGGTTAAGTGATAACCGATGAGAAATGGTGGCCAGAGTTACCTTTTTTTTCCTAAAACGACAAACTAATATTCTCATAACAATTTCTTCATGGAAGTTCTTGAGGTTTTCCAAATGTTGCTTTTAAATGTTTTTATATACAAACTTAAGTCCTAGGTAGATGACTGTAAAGTACACGTTTGTGTCTCCTTTTTTTCTAGCACCTCTGTGTCTGTAGCTACCAGGGTGAGTCAAAAATGATCCACACTCCAGTTATATTAAAACTTCTGTTGGCTGCACTGTCTTATCAGCGCTTTCTGTTCAAGGCTACTGTCTCCCCAGGTGCCGTAACAAACCAAAGGAAGATCATAAAGAGAAGCGTTTGGGTATCTGATAACAAAATTTGGACCAATACTCTACGGAAGTTAAAAGTTTTTTAAAGAGAATCATTACTGATGACAAGACATGGATTCATCACCAAAGATATTATTTAGAAAAATTATGTCTAAAAGTTAAGTAAAATATAATCTACAAACAGAGTGCGAATAATTTATGATTTTAATTTAGAATAGAAATATTATAGAATTTTAAAAATCTACATTTGCGTTACTACTACTATTACTAATACAATGCCTATTTGTGTAGCTTGTCATACTAAAAAGTAATCGTACCATTCATCCGGAGCTTATTAGATACATATATAATGGGAACCCAACTTAGTGTTACTATATAAACAGGGTTGTTGTTCATGATGATTCAGCTAGTGAAGTGTCACAATGTTAGGGTAAGGCTCCAGAGAGGCTTGAATTATTTAAAGTTTACCAGAACTGTCTCTGAACCGTACAAAATATGCAGCGAAACACAAATGGTGTGCTTTTGTACCAGCTGGGAACTAAAAAAAAAAAAAAAAACGTTTCCAAAACATTCTGGCAGCCAACTTGTGTTTTCTGGGAATTCACATCACTATAGCGACAGTTCTGTACAAGAATGATTCAGAGAGAATTTCCTGATTTTACGGGAGTGTTTTCCATTTAAGGTTCTTGATTAAAGGTTACCAGAGCAGACTTCAGTCAACTTCCTCATGAGTTACTTCAAGGTTATTTAAAGGTTATGTGTATATTAGGGAAAATCTCCTCTGAACCCGAAAATAGACCTAGAGGGTAATTTCAACCTGAAAATCTAGCACGGTGAGCTAACTTTAGCCGTGTATGCTTATTTCTGCTTCATTCTGACTGCAGATACCTGTCCTAACCGGAGTTTTATTAAGAGCAGTTGTCGGGACACAGGCTTTAGTGGAGGAGTTTGACCCAGAAGCGGAGCAGGAGCTAGCGCTGTGCGGTGTGTGTGAGCTGGACAGAGGAGACCGGGGCGGTGCGCCCTCCTCCTCCTCCTCCTCCTCCCGGCTACACCGAGCTGCACTCAGGCTGCGCTCAGAGCTGGACGCGCTGCTGGCGCCGGTGTCCGAGCTGGGGGTAACCTCCTCAGTGCTGCTGCACAGCATTTAGACCTCCGTCTGACTGGAAAGAAATTGTGCAAATTATTGAAGAACATCGACAGTTTACAGCGAGTGAAGAAGTACTTTGTCAGGTTCGTTTGGTCGGGGGACGTTTGGTTAAGCGCGCCATCTAGTGGCCAGTGCGACTAACTTACTACTGAAACACAAACACGTGTTTAGGAAGGCGCATGTCCACCAGGCCGAGAATTTTTCTTGGTTAATTGTCTTCGGGACAAGGCAGCACATTGGCTTGTGGTTAGTACGATCGCATTACACCTCCAGGTTCTAGTCCTGTGTTTGATGGGTTCCCTCCGGGTGCGCTGGTTTCCTCCAACAGTCCAAAGACATGCAGATTAGGATAACTGGCATTCCCAAATTGCCCATAGAGTGTGTGTGTGTGTGTGTGCAGTGCGATAGATTGGCACCCTGTCCAGGGTGTACCCTGCATATTGGCATAAGTCTCCTTTTATAGGCTCCAGGCCTACCGTGACAAATGATCATTATCAAGAGCATGGCAGCTCTTAAATATCAGTGGGCTTTTGCTCATAAGCTTAATGCTGGCAATTATTTTTAATTAAATTTTTAATAGGCTCAGGTCGAATGGCTTGTTATGACTAAGAAAGGATTCTGGTTATGATTATTTTCTGAAATTTTATTTTTTGGATAGCCACAATATTAAAGAGATGTCTAATATTGCCTATAATGAATTTCCCCCACTATTATTATTGTAACAAACTGTTATTTTTTCAATCCACAATTGTAAATTAAAGTTATTGTCGCCATAAAATATTCATGTTTTAATTTTTAAAAATCTCTAAGGATGTGCAAGCTTTTGCATGGCTAATATGCACTTTTGGGTTTTCTGTGCCTCCATTTAAGGGTTGATTTTAATAATACAATAAGTTAAATACTGGGCTAGTCTATAAAAAGATTATTATTATTGAATATTTAGAAGCAACAAATTAAGCAGAACAAAACATCAGCTTAAAGGTTTCCTGCTCATTCTAGCAAATTTAAAGTATTTTACCTTTCAATGCCTTCTTGTTAATTCTTTCTTTCCTTTTTAATTGCAAACGTCTGTCTAATATTGTTGCTTTGATCAGTGTAAGACAGCAAAACAATTTTAAATACTTGATAAAATGGATTTGACTGGCAGCATTATCAAAAATAATTTATGGATATACTGTATATACAATTGTTTAAATGCCAGGTTTTTGTAATGCAAAATAGACCATGATATATATATATATATATATTTTTTTTTTGTTTGTTTGTTTTTTGTTTACAGAACTGTTTATTTTTCACTTAAATCGTATTAGTTATGGATCACGTTAAAGGTGGAAGAAGTTCTGAAATTGTTCATAATGGTCTCTCCCAAAAACGTGCCCTTTTAACATGTGTGTAGACTTTTATATCCCCAGTACATATGAATGTGTACGGCATATGGTCTGTGCTCAGATTTCACTGCAGCCCAGTCTTCTTGGTGCTATATGTGAGCCTATTAGTACAGCTCCTACAGCTCACATTACAGAAAAATACAACAAACATACTGCTGGACATTAAACCATTTATTACAGATAACACATGCTTTCATGTAAACTGCACAAATTAACTTTACATATATGTACAAATCTGTTACTACCTTTTTAGTTGTGTGTATTTGTGTGCTGGGAGAGGAAAAGGTAGGAGGAAGTCAGTTTCTCTCAGCTTTAAAGTAAATGTGTTGCAGTAAGGAGTTTCCATACACAAATTCAAATCTCAAAAGCATTTGTATAATGCAGAACTACACAATCTATACACATATATTCACATTTGTTATGCATTATGATGAATATATTACATTTTTAAATTGCTTACAGTGATGACATTTGTATGTGCAAAAGCTCCACAATATTAAGAGCCTGGCTTTAAATGTTTCTTCCGTAAGACTTGGTTTGTGATACAGATGCTAGGGAATGTCACAAAAGCAAACACACATTAAACAACTGAACAAAAAAACACCACCGTCTCTGTAGAGAAGTTGAATCAAAAGTCCATATGACAAATGTGTAATATTAAACCATGGAAACATCAGATTTTTAAAAAGGGATATGTTTGAGGCAAACTCTCTATTATGACATCAAATGTTAATTGTCTTTAACAATTGATGAAGTAGTCTTACAGCAGAAACTAGTGCATGGAACTGAACCAGATTCAGTGAATCAAGATTTATTAACAAAGGACATAATGCAAGCAGTCATTCATGAACCATCCATTCCACTGAAATTCCCTTTTATTAGTTCCTTGTTATGAGAAAATAATGGCAATTTTATAAACAATTATAACCATGTTTGGGCAAAACCTAAAAAAGAACCTGATCTCATTTTAATGTCAATATTAAAGAAAACTGAATTAATTAACATTTTATACTAATCCTATAAAGGCACTACATGTCATTTTTTGGGCAACTTTTAGTCTTAGGTCTGATTAACTAGCCTATCCGTGTCATGATCCTGAACTAACTAACCTTATAACACTAGCCTTGGTGGAAAAGCCAGGTTACAGAAGTTTACTGACATAAAACTGACAAGGTTTCATGCTAACCCAATTAATCTATTCCAGTAAAGATAATTTAAATCCCTAGTGCTGCAGCTTTTGAGTAATTCAATATATGGGATCAGGCGCTGCTGAAAAAAAAATAAAAATCTTGTTAATCCAGTTAGCTTCAGTCTTTAACAGCTGATCTGAAGCAAAGGCTTTACTGCCAGTAGGTCTACCAGTAACATATTACCATGGCCTTAAATAAAACTGTAAGCAGCAAAATGTTGACACCACAGGCCAGTCAGCCAAGCTGATTCTATCAATTGTGTACTGTTGACTTAGCCATAGTACTTTGTCACCTCCATCAGCCTTAGACAGAATGAGTACAAGATTGCTTTGATTATTCTTCTCCTTGACGCCATTTCTGTGATTCCTCCTGGCGAGCATCTGGGTGAATCTGGTTCCTCATGCCTCCCAGCACGTTAGAGGTGGCTTCTGTAGCAACAATTAGAGGTTTAACAACAGCAGGAGGAAGCTGGCGCAAGACTCCACCCACAGCACCGGTCATTCCCCTCTGCTCATGCTCACGAGTGGCCGTATCGTAAATCGTTAACGCCGTATCTGTAATGCCCTACAAGAGTACATAACAGGGCACTGTTTGATTCAAAGTACATTTAAGTCTTGGCATAAATATAGTTGTCCAGGATCAGTTAAAAACAAAGGGCAAAGCAGCTACAGTACATACCTCTTTCACTACACTGTATGCCTTGGCCACACCTTCCCTGAGGTCCACAGGCTGATGAGCCAGTCGGAAATGTGAGTACCGTTTGATTCTTTTGCACTCTCTCTCATCTATCACTGGAGACACCATATCATATGCTGTTTCTGCAGCTGCCTATGCCCAAATAAAGAACATCCCATGGTCAACATTTTGTCATTTGTTTTTCTTGTAAACTAGCAAAATAAACTAAGAGTGAGTAATGCAGGCAAGGGAGTTTACCTGGATGGTTCGCACCATGCGATTGGTAAGCTCCAGGGCTGCCATCGCAGTGGACGTCCCAAATGAGGCAGTACCTCGCTGAAATCCCCGCACTATCCGCCCATCCTTCCGATACTGCTCTATAGGCAGCCACACTAGATCTCTGATGCCCTGAACTACACATCAACAGAAACAACATTACTGACAAACACTGGGGCTTTATTAAAGCTATTTAAATATGATGCTTGAAAATACATCTATAAATACACTGACCCATATCTATTACTCTTGGTGAAGAGAAAAAACTCTCAATGAAAACTGGTTTTACATCATGATTATTACCCTGTTTATTTTATTACATGTACAATACATATTACTGTATTACATTTTCTAAAATTTGGCCATTCTATGAATGTGGGTAAAACAGAAAGAGATGCACTTACCAAGTTGCACCAGGGAGTGTATGGGCCCCACTCCACCAAGCAATCCAGGCAACTGGTTCTTCTTAATATCATTGAGCCATTCATTAATGGCATAAGAAAAGAGCTTATCTACACCCAACAGTCTGCAGAGAAGGTAAGCAGGTCTCAATCAAACAGTGTTATTAAACAGCACATTTTTAATTATTATAATTCTAGATAGCATATTATGTAAATAGTTTAATAAATAAATAAATATATAGATGCACCCTTGTCTGTAGCAGAGTCTCCGCAGTTTGAGCTCAGAGCAGTTCAGCTGGGTCAGTCCAATTACTATACCAGCAAAAGTACCCTGAAAAAAAACTGCATTGCTTTAATATACTTAACTAGTTATTTCCTCAGAGCTCTATATAGATCTGGGGCAATCATTGGACAAGGACACAGTTTTTTGTATTTTTGTCACCACAATGAATCTGAAATGAAGCAATCGAGATTTGCTTGTACTGTATGGTCAACATTCAGCTATCATACAGGGGGTAACTTTTTAGAAAATACAGACATGTTTTATCAAGTCCCCCCATTTTCACTGGCTCAAAAGTGACTAAAATACTAATTCATAAACATTTTGATGGCTAATTGCAGTCTGTTTCTTATTTCATGACAAACTGAGAGAATAAAAGTTTGGTAGTTGTTCATGGAAACTCTTAATATGCACTCCAGAGGTGCCAATGCAAGTGAAGGAGGCCATCGTTAAGATTGAAAAAAAAAATCATAGACCTATCAGAGAGATAGCATAAACTTTAAAAATGTAGACATTTCAAGCCAAAATTAAAAATTTGGCTTAATCATAAAAAGAAGGAATGCACTGAAGCGGCAACACCAAAAGACCTTAAGGCCATGGAAGACAACTAAAGTGGATGGTTTAAGAACAGTTTGGAGACTGGAGATGCATCAAAGTCTACAATTAACAGATGATAATATGAATATAAATACAGCTAATTTTTCTCAACATGAAAACCACTGTTATTCATTGGTGTTGTTTGTGTTGTTTTTCGGGTGTTCCCATCAATGGTCCACTGGCGACGCCTGAAATTCGCACACAATTCGGCACAGGTTTTACGCCAGACCCCCTTCTGATGCAACCGTCCTATTTTATCCAGGCTTTGGATAAAAATGGGAACCTGGGCCTTCTCCATGAGCCTACCATTGAGCCTCCGATGACCTAAAAGAATAGTCCTACTGCCATTCACACTTGAATAATTCCTAGACTGATAATTAATTAAGGCTCACTCATGATATTTCTCTAGGACTATGTCCAGGAGTTTTTATTTTCTGGGCAATGCTCCTCCTGCCTGAACAGATATTCTTCCATTACTAGAGTTTTGGCCTCTTAAGACATGAAAACTTAATGTTAAACATCTGTTATTGACTCCATGTATAAATGGCACACACCATGTATACATTTTTTTTTCTTATTTATCACTATATTACCTGGTCTTGGTCTGTTTTCTTTGACTGGCTAAAATCTCTAGGTATTCACACAACAGGTATTTAAACAAACACATTCATTCCTTCCCCCAGTTACCAGAAGGTCCCGTAGTTGATACAATACTGTACCATCCAATTATTGTTGTGTTGTTAGTCCATCACGCATAATCGCTGGAAAAAACATTCATTATAAATATCTTAGATATTAGATATAGAAGGGCTCTGACGCTCAATTCTAAAAAATACTGGACCTTGTATTTTAATGCCTTTAGGGTTTTTTTTTTTTTAACTTCTAGAGTAGAAAGAATGCAGACCATAGACTACATTATTGTTTTGTAACTCCTCTCTCTTCTTGTTGTTAAATCCTCCTGACTATTTATTGATTTATTTACTTACTTTTTTCTTTTTATACATTTATTTGCCTTCTTTCTAATATGTTTCTTCTCCGGATATTAACTTACCCTTTTATGGGTGGTGGGTTGGCATAGCAATTTAAGAAAGGGAAATTGTTCTGGTTTAATTGCTTTTTTGTTGGTTGTTGTTTTGAAACACTCATTTAATACTGTATGCACCTTATACTCACTCAATTCTTTGTGTTCATTCTTATTTTATTTTCGTAGTTTTAAAAACACTGGTAAGACTCAAAATTAAAAATGTTTTTTGTCTAGTTATGTTTTGAGTTGTGAAAATGGTGGGACTATGTGATGAACTTTTTTTTTTTTTTGGTTAACCCTTAAATAAAATCACACCTTGACTGCTTTGTTTCAAATCCAATGTTGTGGTGTACAGAAGCAAAAATATGCAGAAAAAAACACGCTAGCGGGCAGTGGTGATTCAAACAGTTACGGCTGTGGGTTGCTGGATTACTGATCAGAAGGTGGGTGTTTCAAACCCCAGAACCGGCAAGTTGCCACTGTTGAGACCATGAGCAAGGCTTTTACCCTATCTGCTCCATGCGCTCTGACCCCAGCTTCCTAACTGGGATATCCAAAAATAATGTGCCCTGTACTGTAAGGTACATGTGACTAATAATTAAATCTTAATCTTAAATAAAAAATCTGGAAAACATAAAAAAAAAAATCCCATATGATCACTTTTATCATACTGTATGACAACATTTTTTTTTTTTTATCTTGGTTTGATGTAGGCATGAAAATGATCTTATACTGATCGTAAATCTTATACTGTAAATCTCTGTAGCCACTAAATCCTAATAGGGAGATAAATAGTTATGGGACTGCCATGTGAGACAGCTGGTTTTCAAAAGGTAAACTGATGATATATATTTTAGAATGGTGTTTCAAAGGATCTGAATTATATTTTCTGTATATGTATAATCATATACCCTTGAAAAGTCTCAGCTAAAGCAATTTCATAAAAAAGTGATAAAAGTTGTTGATGTAGAAAGCCCACCTGCTCCATGGCCATATGTTTTCCATGATAATCGAGTCGAATTGGCACCTCAGAAGTGAACCTGAACTCTCTGAAAGAGAAAAGTAAAAACTAACATATAAAGCATCGTCAATAAGCTCTGAGTTATAGCCACACACATCAAGCACTTTATGAAAATAACCACAAACAGAGGCATACTCACACACCTAAAGAAAATAGGCTGATCAGTAAAAGATGTTGCGGTAGACTCATGCTCATGGCTGGAGGCTCCGAGGCCATTCATACTGGCACGGGTTTGGGTTGGTACAGAGATGATTGGTGCAGAGCTCTGACCTGCTCCTCCAGTTGATTTCGCAAATGTGCACGCTACCTCTGGACCAGAAGGCTTTTTTGTGGATACACACAATGCTACAAAAAAAAGAAACTTTCATGTGCAGAAACCCACCAAAAAAAATTATAACAACCCTAGCGTTTAATATTATGCACATAAAGGCTTACCCTCCTGTTCTGGTGGGGAGAAGAGCTCTACCTCTGTAGCCAGACTGGTAAAGAAGTCCTTCAGAAAGAACAGAGCATCCTGCCAGGGTGAAAAAAAAGGACATTACACTATTCATTCCCTTCTACTGTTGGTACTGATGGTTTAATATGTGCTGGTAAAAAAGGTAATAATAAGAGGTTTCAGAACCCATAATCATCAATGTTACTAAGTGACAACGGTTGTGCTTTTTATGAACCTGCACCTGGTCAATGTTGAGACGAAGTGGCATAAGGGAAACACGCAGGCAGCATTCTTGTGGAGCCTGACCCGCCTCTGGACGCATGTGCAACACTCTGACTGTGAGCTACAACACAAAAAAAAAAAAAGGTTAAAAAGGCTGTAACAGTGCGAGAGATTAATCTAACAAAAACTGCCAAAGTCCAATATGGCCACCATGTAAATCAGCCTGGTTGACTGCGTAATTTGTTGTTTTGAGCTTTCATTTTTTTATTGTTGTGTCTTAAACATATTGTGTTGAGGCCAAGAAAAAAAACCTTGAGGTTGAAAATCTTTAAATCTTAATCACCATGTTGGAGTGGGCTTTCCTGGGCATCTCTTTGCTGGAGTAGAGATAAAGAAACTTGTTCATCATGGAGGAGGCCAGTCTGTCTCGTATCTCCAGATCCTGCACTGAGAAGACCTGTCTGGATACTGGCTGTTCAGCCAGTGTACTTGCCTCTGGGCCCTTCAGGGGGTAAACTTCATGTTGAAACCGTACCTAAGATCACAAATACTTGAGTGTTAATTAATTCCATCGAAACCATGAAATGCAGTTTTGTTAAATTTACCATTGCTATTTGTACCATCACAAATTTATTGTGACAAACTTATTTTAAGTTCTCAGGTTTAAATTTGTTCCAACTGACCTTGCTGAGCTGAATCTCCATCAACACATCTGGATTCCTCCCCCAACCTCCCCCTGAGCGAGAGCCACTGCGGGCCTGCCTTACTGGTGTTTGAGAGGGGGAGCTGTGAGGAGTACCCCTAAACATACACAGACAAACCACAACACTCTTTTGGAGCCACTCTTAAAGATGCAGCACTACATTTTTGTTAGCATTATACCACACTCAGACAATTTGTTTTATATATTATCATCATTTTCATAATGTTGTGATAGAAGCAATAGTCTAAGACCCACACCCTTACCCTCGACTGCGGGCTGGAGAGGCTGAGAGCGGCCCGCTCCCAAAGTCCTTTCCTCCATAAAGGTGCCAGATCACAGAGATCTCCTTAACTAGGTACCTGACATCAGGCACCGGGAAGTTCAGTGGGCCTCTGCTGGAAGTGCTGCCCTCTAGAGGCTTGTTAAAATGATTGTCCAGAACCAAAATGGGTTCGCTGGTCAGTTTCTTTACCACAGGCTCTTCATCCCTTCCCTGTTCATCACAACACAAGACACATACCCTCGAACATACTGTAATTGTAAACATATTTTACATGCCTTGAGTTGTGAGAGTAGAGACACAATAGACTGTAATACCGTTGCTCTAAACCCTGGAGTGTCCAGAATGCAGAAGTCATCAGAGTCATGGTGTGTGCTGGGGCAAGGGGGGGAGATGAGCGGTGAATGCAGTATGGGGTACGCCTGGCAAGGATCGTGGCCCACAGTGCCACTTTCATCAGGGAAGAGGAAGAGATCAGAAAGTGGTGGGTCTTGATCACTTGTTTGATCAACATGTACACCTACAGGAAGGAAAAAAACAAGAACAAAATCTATATGTATTGGACATTTGACTGAAAATGAGAGAATTCAAATTACAGTGAAACCTCGGATTGCGAGTAACACGGTTTGCAAAGATTTTTAATAAATTTTGACTTAAAAACGAGCAAGTCTTGGTTTACGAGTACCGAGTATCGTGTATCATGCATGCACTTCTTGTTTTGACGCCGAGCATCCCATGATCACAACTGAGCCAATGTTTTTTCTCTCTCTTGCGCTGCGGAATTGTGGGTAATCGTCCCCCCTGCTAGGTCTCTCACTGGTATAATCAACATCCAGTGTACTGTGACCACATTTGTGTGTAAAACATATTTTATTTTGTGTTTGTAAGTGCATGTGTACTGTTTCTTATAACACACGTGTGCGCGCGTGTGTGAAGCAAAAGAAAGTCTCAGAAAGGTTAAAAATCCATTTTCTCCCTCAGCCTGTCGTTATGTGTGCGCGCGTGTAATTTGACACCGTGCTGGTTTACACACTCTCTCTCTCTCTCTCTCTTTCGCCCTTAGTGTGTGTCAAATTACGCGCAGCACACACATAGCGACAGGCTGAAGGAAGAAAATGGATTTTTAACCACTCTGCTCTACACAAAAACACTGCTCTGTCGCAATTCTATTCAAAGGTAAAGTGCAGGTTTATTTGGTTGGTTGTTTTACTTTACAGCAGTGGTTCTGTTAGTATGCGCTCACACGAGTTTCATTAGCGATGTTCCTTGCTAATTTTTCTGACAAGAAATCTGTGTGTGTGTGTTTGTGTGAAATTCAAATAAAAGAGGAGGAAGATTTACTGTGTAAGATGAGAAGGGGGAGACGGAAGGGGCTGAAAGTAAGAGTCTCCTCTTACTTTAGCACACACAGCACTTGGCGCATAAATGGAAACACTTATTTGTCGTGATTTATTTTTTACTTTTTTTTTTTTTAAGGTAAAGTGCAGGTTAATTTGTTTTATTTTTACTTTATATTTTGTATTCATTATTTTTATGTATTTTTTTGGGCTGTGGAACGAATAATTTGAGTTTCCATTATTTCTTATAGGAAAATTTTATTTGATTTACTTCCGGAACGAATTATGCTCGTAATCCAAGGTTCCACTGTGTCATTATTTTTATTATTATTATTATTATAAGTAATATCAATAACATCAGAAGGAACCCATAAGAGACATTAAAGAAACTCCACTGATTCTAGGTAAAGTTGTGTAAATGATATAAATCAGAGGGATTCTTCCTGACCATTAGACTGCAAGATGTGACCCTGCAAGGAGTCGGTTTCCTCCATTGCATCACTCATCAGATCTTGCAGCATCTGCTGCTCAGCATCAGGAAGCAGGGGGCCATGTGACTGAGGCTTGCTCAATAACTCCACCTGCAGAGGGAAAAATGCAACTGAATCACAAAACAGTTTATTTTACACAATATTGTTATAACAGATGGGGCTGTTTGTTCACTGCTCTTATGTCCATTGGTATATAAAGTCAATTAAAGCTTATAACAGTAAAAATATCCTATACTTTAATGATATAACCCCGTATACAAGTGTTGTATAAATATATATGGCCTCAGACTGTGCCTAAACTAATTCTATGAAATGCATTATAACCTTTGCTCTTTGTTTGGCGCTGCCACTCTTGCTCTCCACCCTGGATGGAGGCGTGAGGTCTCCATAGCTGGCAATGTACTGGATAAGGTTCATAAGTGCAGCACAGGAGTCAGAGCAGGTCCGAATGTGAATGACATCACTTGAGCAGCGCAACTCAAACCTTGGTTTTGTCTACGTCCCAGAGAAAGACAGGGTGTTTAGGCAGCATGAAAACAACAGTAAACAATTAAACAGTTTGCAAAAGAAACACAAATTCCATTTTATTCTATTGGTTTTAACAGGTTAGTTTTACATCTTAATATAAGCTAATAAACAATACTGATTTAAGGCTGATGACATCATAACTGAACTATTCTCAAATTATGCAAAGAAAGTTACTGCCAGAAATTTGTGACTGATGATAACATACAATAACTATTATGTGCGAGTCAAGAACTTAAAATACGTCAGCACACTGGACTGGCTTAAACGCGTCTGATCTGACATGATACCAATCCGGCGTATTAGGCATATTTGGTACATTAATAATTAAAACAATTTTAAGGATCTACAGTTTTTACAGTAACATTTTTATTAATGCTATCTGCTTATATTTTGATCTTTTGCATTTACTAACATCCACGACCTAGGTTCAGTAAGGCTAAGGGTACTTTTACATATGCAATCTTTAGTCCATTTGAACTGAACACTTCAAATAAGGAAATTAGGAAAATGAAAAACATTCCAAAATAATCAGTCGACCCTAACACAGGAAGTGAAACAACATGCCAGTATTTTAGGTCATGGCCAATATTTTTTGAGGTTAGCTGCTAAACTGATACATGAAACACAAACTAACCAAAAGGATAAAGCTGACCTGCTGCAAAAAAAACAATGTTTAGAAATATATAATTTTTTTTAATAGAAAAAGAAACATTTCCCTTTGACATGAATTTTACTGTAATGCGAGGAAAGTCTTACTCTCTCCCCATCTGTGCCAGGTTTGACTGCTGTGATCCTGAGCTCTAAAGTTCCCATGTCTACCACCTGCACATAGTCTGAATATAAGACAGCATAAATCACTTCTGACATCAGTTTGGAAAGCATTCTTTTTTTCTCTTAATTTAAACATAAAACTATGACTACTCACCTTGAGCCAAGTTGACAGACACAGCATTACTTTTGTCAGACAAAAACAGCGCTGCTTCATCAAGAATGATTCTATAAGCCCAAATAATTACATTAGCAATCAATAGTATGAGGTATTATATCCTGATGGCGATACACAGTAGAATACACAGTTTCTTACCTAAGACAAGAAGAAGAGTGGTCCAAAGACACACTGCTAGAGATACTAAAGGTCTCGACTCTGAGCAGGGATCTCACAGGCAGATACAATGGCCTGGTGAGATTCAAACAGAATGTGTCATGTTTTACACAGCAAACTACAGAAATGCTCATACTTACAAACAGCAAAAAATAGACATTACATCTACCCAGTTAATGCTTAGCATTAGAATGACCATCGATCAAACTAAAATAAACACTTCACCTGTAATCTAGGGAGCAGCTCCACAGGTGTAGGTGAAGGGTCGTAAAATAGGACGGGGGCGTATAGCCAAGCACAGGCTCATCTGTCACATTTAGAAAATCTACTATCTACAGATAAAATACATCAATATTTAATCATATTCCACTAAGCTACATCTGCTCTGTATTAAAAATTAACTATATTAAATTCATAAAAGGAAGAACATTGATGTGTACACTGGAGCAATTACCTGGTCATACCACCCCAGACCAGAAGATACAACTCTGTGCTGAAATGTTGCCGCTCTCACTCCAACAGCAAGCAGAAACTCCTGAAAACAATTTTAGATTCATTGGTAGATATCAACACTTAATGTGAAGGTAAATGACATTTATGATTTTAATAAATAAATACATGAGTAAGAATCATAATGAGTTTCATTAAAAAAAAAATTTCCCATAACCTACTCTAAGCGGCCATTGCTGGGGAACTTTTTAAACGCACTGTATTATTTACAACTCGCTTCCTACAGTAAATGGCTTGTTTATTTTTATTTTTTTTCATAATCAAACCATGAAAAAGAGTGAAAAAAATGCAATCATTCTGCAGTCATAGATTGCTGTCATTGAACTTATAGATATGCTTCTGTCTCAATATGATTCGATACATGATTCACAGAACAATACTATATTGTTCTGTGAATCATGTATCGAATCATATGGAGACAGAAGCATATCCCATCCTAAGTAGGTATTATGTTTAGTACAAAATAAAAAAATGGATTTAAAAAATTGAAACGGACAGAAAAACCGTTACCTTTACATTGCGCTCGGTTGTCTGGGAGGAAATCTTGAGGGCAAGGGACAGCATACTCTGAGGTTCCATGCTCAATCCTTCCAAGGGAGACGCTCGTTCTGCCGCAGACTCACACACATACAATACAGGCTCCAACCAGTGAGGACGTGTCCTACAGGGCAACTTCACGTCCCACACCGGGACATCTCCTTCTACTGTGCCTGACGAGCACCACACACATATACGCAAAGCACATTAAAAACAAACATGCACAATATTTTATATATGACCCTCATGCTAGTATGGAAATCAAAAGTCAGTCTTTATTTACACTGAGTAAATCTGGACAGGTGAAAAGCAAACCTGATAATATTTTTTAAAATATGTAGAATAAGAATCTGCCAGAGGAGCATACTGATTACCTATCTGCAATCTTGGACTGCTTACCTTGATGATAAAGGCAGATTGCAGAGGTGTGAAAACAGACATAGTGCTGGTCGTTATAACCCTCGTACTGTGTGACACTGAACACAACTCCATTTTTCACTTCCATCCAGAACTCCCCATGTTTATCCTTCAGCACACTTTTATCAGACTGCTGGTCAAGCGCAGAATTAAGAGCAGACTGAGACTTCATGCAATATAAAATTTTGTTAAGTTTAACCCTGGTGCATACTATGTTATCGCACTACTTAACCAACATTAACTTAACAAACATAACTAATAAAGAAGCCCCTGAGAATGCAGTATAAAGTCCACGTACCTTTGCCTCTGTATGCAATGCTACCAGACAGTGATTGACGGATAGCAGAACAGAGAACAGGCTCTGTGCGTTTTTTGAAGGCATCTTATTTTTTCTCTTCTTCATGTTCCTATAGCCCAACTCAACTGGAGTGTAATATGGTAGAGTCTCCTCTTCTGAACCACTGTCTTCTTCTATAAACAAACAAAATCAGAACCTAGAAACTTATATACAGCACAAATGTAAAAATAATCATAAGGAGCAATAATGTTAATGAAGTTTGACTGTAAACATCATGGAGTAGCATCAACTTTAATAGACGGAAGAAGTCAATAAGTTCTTCCCAAACTCAAATTGTTCAATACCAGACTAGCAGGGAAGCAGAGCTCACCCTCAGGGCAAAGAGATTTGAACTGACTGAAGCTATCCTTGCTGTACGTGCTGATGAGCTGGCTGGCTACTGAGAGACCACCCCCGTATGGCATGTTTTCCACCGTCTCCACTGGTGAAGGAGCGGTGGGCTCCCATAACAGCAGGTCATTGTTAATCCTGGCAGTGCAAAAGATGCTTACTTTAACAAACACACCAGCAGAACAACTGTTATCATAGGAATAAAGTAATTTAAAATTACAAAAACAACACAAGTATATTTTCTACTTGATTACCTGTTGTGTAATTTCTCATAGAAGGCCTTGTTAGGTAATGATATTTGCACATTGGGGAAAGACAGTTCGAGGATGTAACGAGAGTTGGTCATGGTTTTCTCCTGAAATTCTGTCATCTCCACTACATCTCCAGGGATAACCATCTGACAAGAACACAAAACCACAGTTGAGTAGAAAAAAATTTGGAGCAATAGAGATAAACACAGCTTTACAAAAAATATCTATATGCCTATAACAAATGCATCTTTTGACATTCCTCTTCCACTTACTTCTTCATTTTCATACATGACACGTCGTGAGGAAAAGGGTGACGGCTCAGGTTTACCAAAATCACACACATCCTTCAAAGAGTGGGCAGTTCCTTCCTCTTCTTCCTCTTCCTCTTGGGAATGTCCTTCGGCACATTCCTCCTCCTCTTCAGCTGTAACCCGCTCCAATATGGAGTGCACAACCGTGGGGTTCACCTTTAGAACCACTCTACAGAAAGTTGGACAGGGAGCTTTTCAAACATCCTAAGCATTTAAACAGATACCTGTCTCAGATGTTCTGCAGGGAGAATTTGTTTAGTACATTTCTAAAGCACTATACCTTGGCCAATCAAATTTGCCACTGTCAGAAGAGGTCATGTTCTCCTCCATAGTATGTGAGACACGTAAAAACTTGGACGCAGGATGATCTTTGTCATTCTGAAATGTACCTACGATTTTAAAAAATGGCTTAGGTGAAGTAGTCTAAATAATCAACATTTGTCTGATAAATTTTAAACTAGCATATCTACGTTTGTTGCCGTAAGCATATAACAAGTCCAACAAATAAAACATAAACTTTAGAAATATGGGAATAGTTATAAAAGATATTACTGGATAGATGGTTGTATTAAAATTGCATTTTGAGGTCCTACCACTGAGCTCCTTAAAGGTGAGTTCTATCTTGGTCTGCTCTGAACTATTTCCACTGAACTCAGTTTTGAGCTCCAAATCTTCCAGTTCTAAGCGCAGCACCTCCTTTTGCAGAGATTTTTTAAACCAAGGGCCTCTCTCTTGGTCTGAGCGCAGGTCTGGGATGGGGAACCGTACCACTAGCACCAGTTGGGGAGCATTCACAGACAGTGCCACCAAACAGTGTGCAGGGCTGCGGCTATCTTCCAGAAAGACCTCTGCAAAAGCCTTGTGCTGGTGGCAACAGAAATATATATATCAGGAATTACACAAATCAACATAAAAGTAATACAAACAGAACTTCTAAAGGAAGAAAGGAGTGATAAAAAGTTCCCCTTACTAGGCTAACATGCTTGTTATAGGATGTGTACATGTGAGAGGCCATGGTTTCGGTGGTGGCCAGTTTCTGGGGCTGAAGCAGGGAGTGTAGACGGTCTACGATGCTGATGTCACACTCTGACCGAGCCTTACCCAGCTCCACCTGAAACTCTGCTTTACAGGGCATGGCACTCAGACGCACCTGCCCACCCTGAGAGAAGTGATGTATACAGAGAAGAAGAGAAGAGAATAAGTATATGTCGCATGGTGCGACCATCAATGTGGATCTACAACCACATCTAAACAGAAATGTGTATTATATTTCTCCTGCTTATGTCATGAGCCTGTATATCAGTGGCTCTCAATTCTGTTCCTGCAGAACCCTCTGTCCTGCACATTTTAGAGTTTTTTCCCCTGCTCGGTTCAGAAATAGGACTTAAATAGCTGATTAAATAAATCAAGTGTGCTGAGAACCCCAACTATATATAAAGTGGTATGTTCATGCCATAAGAAACTTAAAAAGTATGAGATTGTTAACTGATTTACCACATGCTCACCTGTGGACCTCTGCGTTCTTTTAACTTGTAGAACAAATGAAGACAGGTTTGGGTAGCAGAATCATAGCTGGCAGCATCAAACGTTAAGAGCTGGTGTTTTAAAGACAATAAAAAAAAAGCATCTTGGTCAGTAACTGGTCAATAAATGTGTAATACTATCTGACTTTATTTGAAGAACAGTAGCATACCTCTGTGTACTGCACCCCACTCTGCACTGTGCTTCTGTGATTCTCTGTAGGATAGAGGCATTCTAGCAACTCCATACACCTTAAAGACAGATCTGTGCTAAGAGTACGTAGACTGGAACCCTGGCAATGCTCATATGTCACCTTTAACCCCTCACCTATGAACCTAGAGAGAGAAGAACACAAGTGTGAAATGTGTACTGTGCTAGAAAGCATGGAAAAAAGAGACATTGACAGTAACATTAAAAATGTTTACCTCTTTTATCTGAAAAATAGTGATGTAACAAGAAGATTATTTGCTGTTTGAATATAATGTCGTCACATTTCTTTAACTGCATTTGATTTGATTATAAAGGTTAAGTATTTAAATGTGTTTAGTATTTATTTAAATAATTAAATATTTGGTATAAAACTTTCCATAATCACAGACCGTTTTGTTTTGTAAAACCACTGTAATGAAATTTAAAATAACTTTAGATTTTATAATGAAAATCTTCTTTTGTATTTCTTTGCTTAAGAATAATAAAGTTACTATGCATTATATGCTCATTGCATAGAGTTTATAGTGCATTTATTATATGATTAATAAGATGTTATTTGAGATTCAACCACATAAAATGTCAATAACAAAGTCAAAATAAATTCAGTATTAAGCGCTTGCTGTAAAAATGTTTAATACATATACACATACAATGTTCTTTTTTTATTAAATTACTTTTTTAAGCCATTCGTGTATTCAAAGCTCTCACTCCATATAAAATAATTAGGTGAAAAATATAGGTGGGTTCACAAGGTAGGGAAGTAGATAGACAGACAGACAGATACACAGAAACTGAAGATAGATAGATAGATAGATAGATAGACAGATAGATAGATAGATAGATAGATACTGAATATATATATGAATATGTTTATAATTTTTATGTAAAGTTCAAATAGCATGTATACAGTGGTATTTGTTCATACTATATAATTAAAAGAATGATCAGCATATAAAGCTCACCTGAGGTGGTCGTGTGGGCAGGCCTGGTCAAAAATATCTCGTGTTTGAAGGAACCCTCTTAGATGTAGCTGGTCATCTGCCATCATGTGGAAAAATTCAGAGGCCATTGGTGCGAGAGGGCTGAGAGTTGAGTCTGGGGGTGGCAGAGGATCGATGTGCAGCACAGATAGGCAAATATTGCCCACTGTTAGCCTGAAAACTAGCTCAGGCCTAGACTCATCACAGTGGCCCTTGGAAGAATGAGCTTGAAACAGGGAAAGAAACGAATTTAACTTGTCACTTTTAGAAAGCATTTCTGTACAGTATAAAGTCCCAATTTATGAAAAGTTTTTAAATGTTTTAAAGATTGATCCACAAATCTTTGCAAAACTATACGTTACTTATACTATAAGTTCCATTCTGCAAAAACTGCACCAGTGCTGCAATCATTTGCTGTGTGGAAGACTTACATGTCTGTCTGCCCAGACCATGTGGGCACGGAGGCTCTCTAGAGAACAATGGTGTTTCATGACTTTGTTTCTCCTTTTGTTTAGGCATATCCAGGTACTCATCCCACACAGTCTAAAATACATTTTATAACATTCAACACAACTGTTTCTCTTATACTTGTGCTCTGTTATTTTTCTTTGAAATGAGCTCATTATGCTATTTAAAGCAGATGACTTACAGCTGCGCTGCCAGAGGGTGACTCCGCCAGAGAGGTGGAGTAGTTGCTGTTGAGAGACAAATCCAGGTCTACAGTGGGTGGGTCTCCAAGAGGGGGCAGAGATGATAGGCTGTGTGACATGTCCATGTCGGCCATGGAGAAAAATACATCTTCTGCTAAAATGACCAAAAAAATTTTTACCAGTAAATAGCATGCACAAATATTTTACATGACAAATGTTTAGGCTGGAAATATTTAATTTTTAAAGCTAGAACATACCTCGGCTCGACACTGTTCTGGTGGTCTGACTCTCAAATAAGTCCTGTTCGGTAACAGCAGTCATTGGCTCCTTTTTTAAGCAGCGGTTAAGCTCCATGTGTAGACGGTACTCATCTTCCTGCTGCATTGGACGACTTTTTCTGTCTTTGGCCAAGCCAGACCATTTTTGACCTGCTACACAAACATACACAGAGATCCACTCAGCAAAGCTGAAGGAAACTAATAGAAATTATGTAGTAAATTGTGATGTCTAATGTGGCTTGTGTGTGCACTTTAAACATTGACAAACCAAGACAAACCTGAGCCAGAGAAGACTCCAAACATATCCAGAAGCAGGTGAACTTGCCGTGGTGAAAGCAGCATGATCAATGAATCAATCTGTCCTTCAACATCCAACTGAGAAAATGGCTAAATGTCAGTGCTTAGAAATTAGGTCCAAATCTCTATGTCATCGGGGTTTTCTAAACTACTCAGGTGCACCATATGGACTACAGTATATAGTACTTAATGATACATTAAATGTTCCATTTTAAAGACACTACCACATTACAGAAAACAGATTATGCTGAAAAAACAGAGTCTGTTTTCTGATAATATGGTGTCATGGTGTCGACAGAGCATGTATCAAAACCAAGACATGTTTTTAAAAGCAAATAAAATGTAAACATGCATAAAAATAAAACAAAATAAAATAAAGCTTGAAGTACAGTTCCAGACCTTGGCTCCAGGCATGGCTTCATTCTGCTTCAGGACCAGGGACAGCTCCAGTCTACCACTAAGGCAGCCCACCTGAACAGGTTCAAAAGGTGTGCTGGCACAAACGGGCTCTGTGAACTGTGGGTGAGGCTCGCAGATAATTTTTGGATTCCAGCTTGGTGACAACTTAGGCTCAGTTTCCTGTAGATTTAACAACAGACGTGGATACAGTAGGACATCAACATGCCCAAAAGATATAAAAATGTAAAGACACTAAATAATTTATAGCACATAAAAAATATATAAACACTTTAGTGTGATTATTATATTAATGTCAAGTTAAATAAATCTGCAATAATAAAAGGAGTTTTCAAGTCAAATGGGGACTTATGATGACTATACAGGGGTGTGGGTATAACTCTGAGCCGAGTTCCTGTAATGTGCGTCTCTTCCGCAAGTCTGATCTGACAATTCTCAAGGATCAGAAGTTCCACTTGCTAAATGGTCATGGGTGCAACTTGCAGTGTATGGCCTTCTTTAAAACTGTGGTTAAAACTCTCATCAACGTACTGTGTGTTGATGTCATCTGTAAATATCATTTTTATGTCTCCATTCATGAGAATGTCCCGGTTTGACATGAATACCTCTCCTATTAGTGTCATAATTGAAACTCACCGACTGAGTTGGAGATGATTTGACACTGGCACGGGAGATCTCTGAAAATTCATCCCAAAAAACATTTGCACCCTCCAACGTTAGGTTTTTGTGTGCAAATGTAGTGGGCTGGTGAATGTTCACACTTGAGCCCTCTTCAGCAGCTTCATCACAGTAAACCATTCTAACACCAAAGCACAAACAGTTTTTCAACAACTCACAGTAACAAAATGATTTGACACTTTAAAGCAGAATGCTGACCATTAAGAAGAAAAATATAAGAAGGCTGATAATAAAAAAAAGATAGTGTCACTTATAATCAATTATAAAGCAAAATTAGGATAATTTGATCTTAAGTATCTTACTGTAATTTTACAGCAAATTTGGATATTCAAATCTGATTGTACAGATTTTGTGTATTATTTTCATACGTCAGCATCGCTGGGACAGTAGTTTCAACTATAACATGAACAAAAGACTAATATTCATGTTCTTGTTCTTATACATTATTGTTTCTGTATTATAACTTCATAACCAATCATGTATTATAAATTATTAAAATGTTGTTTATGTTTAGCAAAGTAAAACATATAATCACTGATGTGGTGATATTTATTTAAGATGTAAGAAAGGAGTCAGTTTTAAGCACTTTGTAACATTCAACACAGGCAAGTCTCTAAAAAAAGGTTGTTTTTGCTCCCCACTATCTGTAAAAATCACAGATGTTCAGCAATTTCTAAAACACTAGTCAGCATGATGCCACAGTCAAAGTCCTTGTAATTACCCCCCTCCCAGTTCTGATGTTTGATGTAAAAATTAACAAAAGCTCTGTTAAAGAAAGCTGCAGTCACTACATGACATGATTGCATGGTCTACCATAACATTTCAATGCATGTATATTATGCTGTTAATACAGTTTACCTTTTGATTCTGATTTCAAGGGCAATTCCTGTCTTGGAATTTTCTGGAACATGTTCGATCTTAAGGACAGTATCCAAAAATGTGACCTTGACTCTTCTCAAAACTAAAGAACAGAAAATGGAAATTTTAACTCACTCAACAACAAACCACTAAAAAAAGTTGCACCACCACACATCAACTTTTTAATTATTTACACAAACTCCTCATGATTTAAGCTGCTCTATAACTAGACGAAAACACTTTCGATTTAAACTGAAAAATTGTAAAGCCATGACATTCCACATAGCTATACACATAATGTATAAACACTGCTATAAACATAATGAACTGCTGAATTTACCTGTAAAGAATAATAATAACAAAACATAATCAATGGCATATGACTGAGTTTTACTGAGAACGTACAGTATGTGCTGGCCCTCAGTGACATTTTAGGAGGAGATTTCAGTACCTGTCTCTATTGTCTCAGCAAACTTCTCTAGACCCTCCAGAGGTTGGAAACCCTCTCCCAGATCATCGGTTAGTCTCTGACTCAGACATTCCTTCGCTAGTTGCATACTGCTGGTCATAAAGCTGGACCAGTACATAGGCTCTGTACCAGATGCTAAACAGAGACAGAGAAGAAGCAGCTAATAAATTGAAAGAAACACACACCAAAGCTTAAACAATCCTTTAACAATTACTTTAGCAATGATGAACCAATAATCCCACTTACTCATTCGAGGTCTTGGCCTAAAAACCATTTCTAAGCCCTTGACTTCCAGAGCACAGTTGTCCTGAAGCAATGAGGCCCAGGGCACAGTGAGGGTAATGGCCTGAATGAAGCCCTCAGTCACTTCAAATGGAGCATCCACCGACTCCAGAATCTCATTTAGTGACTAAAGGAATGTAACAAGTCATATTAGTTTATTGTGTGTGTACATGTACAGTTGCGGTCAGAAGTTTACATTTACATATCAGGGACATAAATGTCAGGGAAATATTTGGCTTGCAATTAACTTTTTTGGCTGGGGAACTATGTGCAAGATAGATATTTAATAGAAGAAAACCCCAAACATTTGGTGCAAAAGTTGTGTTATATATAAGTTATTAATTTTTTTTTTTTTAATCTGAGGTAGCACTGTGATCAGTTCCTGCCTTGGGTCTGTGTGCATGTAGTTTGCATGTTCTCCCCATGCTTGGTGCGTTTTCTCAGGGAACTCTGATTTCCTCCCACAGTCCAAAGACATGCAGATTAGGTTAACTGCTGTTCCCAAATTGCTCATAGTGTGAGTGTTTGAGCCCAGCAATGAACTGGCATCCTGTCCAGGATGAACCTCGCCTTGTGCTCCGAGGCTTCTGGGCCCCAGGCCCCCTGTGACCCCATGCACAGGTTAAACTGTAAAGAAGATTAATGAATAACTGAATAATAAACTCTGAGATATGCCTCCTTTTTCATTCTTCCATCCATTTTGTGCAATGCTTCAGTTCCACTGGCAGCAAAACAGTACCAAGGCAAAGTGTTACCACTGTCTGTGGTGAACAGTTGGTACAAGGACCTTGGGGTTGAATGCCTTACTTTTAGTCCTACGAACATACTGTACCGGGCAAAAGTATCAAACTGATCATGTTTGAACTGAGACAATTTGGGACTTGAGCACCACTAAATTAATAATGTAAGTATGTATATTTTTCACCCGGTGTTATCACAAAACCAAAAATTACCTTTATTTTCTTCTATTAAAAATGTATGGTATAAAATCATTATTTCCCCCCCCAAAAAAATACTCGTTTAAAGAAGTCACTGAATGGCATTCCTTCCATCTCATGGTAATCGAATGCAAACGTCTGTCAGCAACTGTACAGCAATAAGTAACACTGCTGCATTTACAACCTCCTAGTAGAGGCTACAGCATTACTCGTCATGCCTGGTGGAGACATTTCCTTCTGTCGTGCAGAAACTTACCCATTTGTCCAGTGGCACTTGTGCAAGTGAACCTTTGCCTTGGTAAAGGTCCACACTAAGCTGGTCCAAACTTAGCTTTTCTTGAAGGAAGTTGCCCAAGTATCGATGCAGCAAGTACCTGCAGGCCCGCTTTTTAATGGACTCTGAAAAAGGCCACGGCATTGTGTCTGCCTTGTGAACTCAGTCTGTTGTACCCAAGAAGACCTTAAGCTAGTATTGTACTTCCATGCAGAACACACACAGATATCCTGCTTGATTCCGAGAGCGCTCTTTGAGCAATCATTCTGTCATTTGTAACGTCCAGTAGCTTCAGTGGTTTAACACTGGCCTCCCACGTAAAGTAAAGTGGCATGACAGGCCCAACTCAGGTGGCAAAAAAACAGCACCTACAAAATGACAAAAATCTGTTACAATAAATATATTCTGAAATTTAACAGAAACAGAAATTTCATATTATCTAAATCAGCATAATTAAGTACAAATGTCATGTTTGAGCTGGAACTGTCGAACAGATGTTCTCACAAGAAGTAGACATACTGAGCAAGTGTGGACAGATCACTTACCAACAGGAGAAAACGAACAAACGCTACCTTTCATTGATTATTACTGAAGGTTTTTGAAAGTAAAATAATGCACAGGACAATGCTGACAAATAACTCTCCCATTACAAAAACAAAGCAACACACACCTCATAATCAGAAATATTGGATAAAAATAAAGCTATAAGCAGACCTGAGTATCTTGCATTGCACCAAGAGAACACCACAACTCATAGCTGACATTTGCCCGACAAAACTTAAATTACTTTTTATTAAGAGGGGCAAACATAATATGATGAAGAAACTTTGCTAAAAAGAATAATGATAACAACCGAAGACAAAACAGGAACCTAAAAAATCATTACAATAAATCAATGGAAAAGAATACATTACGTTAGATAAAATAACATCCACACATAAAAGCACAAACAAATTTAACCAAACCTGGAATCCATTTCTAAATAATTTTAATTTATACCAGACACTTCGGGCTGAGGCCACACACATTTTAGCAACTCAAACAGGTTTAACCAGGAGGTTTATATGACTCACACTATTTTTAACACACATATATTTTACTTATCTTTATGACTCGTCTCTCATCCGAACAAATCAACATATGTATACAACGTGCATATATATTCACTATGATTCCTTGGTTCTTTTCTCACATTTTTTTTCACTTATGATTCTCTTCTCTCTCTCTTTCAGCTTGTTTACCTCTTGATAAAATTTATTTTTTTCTTAAAGATTCACTTGTGCATTTGTGTGGTGGTGGTATGATGGGTTCTGGGGCTTTGGTGGGTGTTTACTCCGCATTGCGATGGGGTGTGAGTGTCTCACACATGGTTTAATACCCAACCACCTCAGGTTTGGTGTGTTGTGCATTGTGAGGCACCTTTTCTGCTTACCACGGTGATGGAAATGCACAGCTGAATTGTTAGCCAGGCCTAAACCTGTCTGTTGATTATAATATGGGCTGTCACATGGCATTGTCAGATGCAGATTCAACACTCACAGCGCATGTGTAGGAGGTCGAGAAAGTAGGTCTTCTGGAATATTGGACAGACCTGTCTGGTGCTGGTGGTCATGCCATGGATGTGTCAGGGGGGCTTCCCATCCCCTCCTCTGTCTGGTGCTTGGTAAGGACATTTACTGAGCTCTAGATCAGTATCCTAGATATACTGTGATACTGCTGCATGAATGGCTGACTGAATGGCTGCGTAGATGTGCCGGTACACCCTCATCTTTCTCTCTCTCTCTCTGTATTTATGTACGTACAACTATTTAGCTTTATTTACTAATTGTATTTGTTACTAGTTCTATATTTGTCAGAACACTTATTGTACTTTAATAGTTTATCCTTTCCCTCAGTTTTTTCTCTGTTGCATTAGTGCATTAGTTCTCTGTTGCATTTCTGTGTTACTTTGTACACCACCAGTAAACATTTGGACAAACTTTCTACAATGGTATTTACTGATATTTCTTTTTTTTTACATTGTAAAATAAAGCTTAACACATCCAAAATATGCAATAATCTACTTTGAAACATTTTGCTGTTAACTGGTGATTTTTCTAAATTAACTTCTCCTCTGCAGCAGAGGTAAGTTTTGGTCTTGCTTTCCTAGGATGGTCTTCATGAGAGCCAGGTTTATCATAGTGCTGGTTGTATTTTGCAAATGAACTTGATAATACTGTTCTTGCAAGAACTATTCCAGAACACCACCATGTCTTAGAATAACAACTGACTGTTTTTGTTGTTTTATTTAATTACATAATGCCATGTGTTATTTTATAGTTCTATGACAACACTTTTTTTTTTAGAATGTTAAAAATAAATCCAAACTTTTGACTGGTACTGTATACATTAATATTCTATGCTTAAGAAAAAAGTGATAATGATCCGTCATCCAATCGACAGGAATAAAGTTAGTTTCTAACTAACCAACCAGAACACCATAACCTAAAATTACATTATTTATATATTTATTATTTATATATTTATTATTTATATATTTATTATCTGCTCCAGGTAATTGGTTTTCAACAAACATTTCAATCAAACCCAGGGACTGAGCAGCACACTAGACTTACACTGATGTGCTAACTGAAGAAATTATAAATTACTCACCCCTGACTCAGGACTTTTGGCAATTATCTGTTGTAGTGCAACCTGCATCGAGAGGAAAGGAGATCAACTGTAACATAAAGTGTCTCAAAGGTCTCGATACACAGGAAAAATAAACATGTTTGATATCAAGTCAGTTCTAAAGAGTGTTTTTCAATTGTATTAAAAAAAAAAATTGTGACTTTTGAAACCCTGGATGTTTTTGCTTCATTAGATATGCCTGATTAACGGTTGTTAAATGAGGACAACTGTAACAATTGTGCACTGTGCTGGAAACATTTCTTAGAGAGTTATCAGAAATGTAAGAGATATCGCTCAGTTGCTACAAATTGGTCAGGTGCAAATACATGATGTCAATCTCCCGTTCCAATGCATCCCAAAGGTGCTCTATTGGATTGAGGTCTGGTGACTGTGGAGGCCATTTAAGTTGATGCTAGTGAACTCACTGTCATGCTAAAGCAACCAGATTGAGATAATTTAACTTTGTGACATAGTGTGTTATCCTGTTGTCAAAAAGGGGTGGACATATTGAGCAACAATACTCAGGCAGACTGTTGCATTTACACGTTGCTCAATTGGTACTGAGGGGCCCAAAGTTTGTCAAGAAAAAGTCCACCACATCAATACACCACCAGCAGCAGCATGAACCGTTAAATACAAGGCAGGATGGATCAATGTTTTCATGTTCTTTATGCCAACTTCTGACCTTCCATCCAAATTCAGTAAGAGTAAAATCTTTCCGTGCCACGGGCAGCTGCCACTCCACATGTCACCGCTACGTGCGCATGGCACTGGCAGCTGCCACTCCACATGTCACCGCTACTTGCGCATGCCACTCCACATGTCACCGCTACGTGCGCATGGCACTGGCAGCTGCCACTGCACATGTCACCGCTACGTGCGCATGCCACTCCACATGTCACCGCTACTTGCGCATGCCACTGCACATGTCACCGCTACGTGCGCATGGCACTCCACATGTCACCGCTACGTGCGCATGCCACTGCACATGTCACCGCTACGTGCGCATGCCACTGCACATGTCACCGCTACGTGCGCATGGCACTCCACATGTCACCGCTACGTGCGCATGGCACTCCACATGTCACCGCTACGTGCGCATGGCACTCCACATGTCACCGCTACGTGCGCATGGCACTCCACATGTTACCGCTACGTGAGCATGGCACTGGCAGCTGCCACTCCACATGTTACCGCTACGTGCGCATGGCACTCCACATGTCACCGCTACTTGCGCATGCCACTTCACATGTCACCGCTACGTGCGCATGGCACTCCACATGTTACCGCTACGTGCGCATGGCACTCGATCTTTCACTGTTATATGCGCATGGCAACCAACCCGGCACGGCCATGCGCGCATTTCACGCGACCCGACACGGCAATAGGAACCTGTCACTCGACATGGTGTCTTCACATATTGGCTGTCATTCGACCTGTCACCGCTACGTGCGACTGTCACTACTTAAAGCTTGGTTTATAGTCGCAGAGGTGCGCGCGGCGAAAATGACTGCGTGGTGGGTCAGTTTGCGTGGTGGTGGGCACGGTATCTTTTGTAACTTCAGAGGTTAGCAGAGAATTAGCAGGGATGCGCGTTCAGAGCACTTGTAATTATATAAAAACATCCGTTTTTCTATGTATTTTTGTCGAGATGGGAATTCACACGCATGTTATCTTTGACATTTGTTTATGTCCCTGAGTATTGTTTGTTTTTGGTCACATTTCAATACATAGTTTTATGTAGTTACACCAACTATTTGCAAATCTGCATAACGTTTAAATTGTTTCTGAATACCCCTTTATTTTTAATTATCCCTCACCGATTTGTCTGTTCATACCTTAAGCACTCGTGTTTGATCAAATTTTACAAATTCAGAGGCCTATAGCGACCCCATTTCCTACACCGTTCATTTGTACACTAGTCACTTGATCTGGTATTCTCTGTATGCACCTGTCACAGCATTCTGTCAAATTACTATTAAACAACCAAAGGAGATCAAGAAAATTAAATTTGTCATTAATATTAAGACTACTGTCAAGGCTAAATTAAGCAATATGTTTCAATCTAAACTGTAATACTATATTGCTTTTAATATATAGTAACTGCAACCTAAAGTGACAGAAATAAAGTGAAAAGAAACACTATATATAATCACACCAATCACTTCCTTTAATAAGACCTCTACAATGTTCCCTATTTACATTTCTATGATAAAAAATAAATGACACTTAATTAATTTATGCAAACACATGAAAATAAATAATTACTTAACAATTTTTACATACATTCTGGAACGTCAGTGAAATTATTTAACTTCAACCACTAGGAATTTAAAAAGAAGTTGGGGACAGGGCCTAGAATTTTGTTTTTGTTTTTAAACAGTGGGCCTCCTCCTCTTGCCTTGGTCCAAAATGTATACTGTACTGAGTAAAGTTGTTGTGTGCCTCCATTATCACACAGGACAACATTTCTGGTGATGAATTTCTATTAAAACCATTTTGGGTTTGAACATTTTACCCTTTAAAAAAGAAACAGGACACATGTTCTACTCCATAACAGTGTTTGATTGTAAAGCCATTTCTGCCTGGAATCTGTGAAATCCTTCTGTCTTGTGCAGAATTATGAATGTAAGCTTTTTTTTAGGAGACAGTTATGAGCAGTATGCACAGTGCATTTATTGATATTGTTTCATGTCCTGTATCAAAGTTTCTGTATATCTACCTCAGGGGTCAAAACTTCAAGAATGTAGGTCGTGCTTCCCAGGGAAACTCTAGGCAATTGTGTAACTGTGTATATCCTTTTAATGATCCTGTCTGTCTGTATACAGTATATATATATTTATATACAGCAAATTAAACAAACACAAACTTATTCAAAGTATATACATTTGTAGACAAGGCAAATAATCTAAATGAATATGAATCTACCTGTTCTTCGTCAAAAAAACAAAACTTTTCACTGAGTTTCATTTTCAACTTTGGAAAAAATGTGGGATTTTTAAATAAAAACATCCTGTTGGATCTTATTGCGCTATTTTCCAAGCCTTTGTGTAAGTTCTGAAATGTTATATACAAACGGGATTCCAAAAAAGTTGGGACACTATACAAATCTTGAATAAAAACTGAATGCAATGATGTGGAGGTGCCAACTTCTAATATTTTATTCAGAATAGAACATAAATCAGGGAACAAAAGTTTAAACTGAGAAAATGTATCATTTTAAGGGAAAAATATGTTGATTCAAAATTCAATGGTGTCAACAAATCCCAAAAAAGTTGGGACAAGTAGCAATAAGAAGCTGGAAAACGTAAATTTGAGCATAACGAGGAGCTGGAAGACCAACTAACACTAATTAGGTCAATTGGCAACATGATTGGGTATAAAAAGAGCTTCTTAGAGTGGCAGTGTCTCTCAGAAGCCAAGATGGGTAGAGGATCACCAATTCCCACAATGTTGCGCAGAAAGATAGTGGAACAATATCAGAAAGGTGTTACCCAGCGAAAAATTGCAAAGACTTTGCAGTTATCATCATCAACTGTGCATAACATCATCCGAAGATTCAGAGAATCTGGAACAATCTCTGTGCGTAAGGGTCAAGGGCGTAAAACCATACTGGATGCCCGTGATCTCCGGGCCCTTAAACGACACTGCACCATAAACAGGAATGCTACTGTAAAGGAAATCACAGAATGGGCTCAGGAATACTTCCAGAAACCATTGTCAGTGAACACAATCCACCGTGCCATCCGCCGTTGCCCGCTGAAACTCTACAGTGCAAAGAAGAAGCAATTTCTAAGCAAGATCCACAAGCTCAGGCGTTTTTACTGGGCCTGGGATCATTTAAAATGGAGTGTGGCAAAATGGAAGACTGTTCTGTGGTCAGACGAGTCACGATTCGAAGTTCTTTTTGGAAATCTGGGACGTCATGTCATCCAGACCAAAGAGGACAAGGACAACCCAAGTTGTTATCAACGCTCAGTTCAGAAGCCTGCATCTCTAATGGTATGGGGTTGCATGAGTGCGTGTGGCATGGGCAGCTTGCATGCCTGGAAAGGCACCATCAATGCAAAAAAATATATTCAGGTTCTAGAACAACATATGCTCCCATCCAGACGTCATCTCTTTCAGGGAAGACCCTGCATTTTTCAACAAGATAGTGCCAGACCACATTCTGCATCAATCACAACATCATGGCTGCATAGGAGAAGGATCCGGGTACTTAAATGGCCAGTCTGCAGTCCAGATCTTTCACCTATAGAGAACATTTGGCGCATCATAAAGAGGAAGGTGCGACAAAGAAGGCCCAAGACGATTGAACGGTTAGAGGCCTGTATTAGGCAAGAATGGAAGAGCATTCCTATTTCTAAACTTGAGAAACTGGTCTCCTCGGTCCCCAGATGTCTGAGTGTTGTAAGAAGAAGGGGAGATGCCACACAGTGGTGAAAATGGCCTTGTCCCAACTTTTTTGGGATTTGTTGACCCCATGAAATTTTGAATCAACATATTTTTCCCTTAAAATGATACATTTTCTCAGTTTAAACTTTTGTTCCGTGATTTATGTTCTATTCTGAATAAAATATTAGAAGTTGGCACCTCCACATCATCGCATTCAGTTTTTATTCACGATTTGTATAGTGTCCCAACTATTTTGGCATCCGGTTTGTAGTTACAAACATGAGAAAAACATAGGATGAAGTGGTGGATTATTTCTTAAAAGTTAATATTTGTATATATTAACTTTATATATATTATATAGATATATATATATAGATATAGATATATACAGTATATGTGTGTGTGTGTGTAGCAAACCTTTGTACCCCATTCATAAACCCAATTCCCCAAGCCTCACAAGGCTTAATTAATTAGCCTACTGTGTTGTATTTTTCTTGTCATATGAACATGTATGGATGTATGGATTTATTCTTTAGTGCCAGCCTTTTACGTCTTTATGCAGCCTTTTTGAATCATTGATTGCACGTTCAAGTTTTATTTTAATTTTGCTCAGCATACCAGGGCCGGTTCTAGACCAGAAAATTTGGGGGAGCAGTCAGAAATGTGAAGGGGGCATTATGTGTACACGTCATGATCGAGCACTCTTTTTTTCCCCCTGTGCTTATAGTAACAGTATTGTCTTTGCTGAATTGTGTTGTTAGCTGCGTCCAAAGCCTGAAGAAGTGGATTACACTTTGTCAGGCCTCTACCTTCAGACCTGTCCAACTTGGGTGTCCCACTTGAAGACTAAGCTCCTGCTGGTATAGCTCTTAAGGTCACTGAGGCACGCAAACCCCCTGACCACAATAAGGTGGCAATCCCTCAGGGGGGAAACTAAAAACTAAAAATTAAATAAATGAAACAAAATAAAATAAAATATCCTTAATCCAGATTTTATCAATCAACAACATAACATTTATCTTAGCTGGATGGTCTAATTCTCAAAAACGTTTAACCTAAGGTAAGACTTAAGACAGTATAAAATATAACTTACTACTATAGGGGCCAAAATAGAACTTTATTCTATTAAAAGTAAATACATAAATAAATTGTATCATTTAAAAATTACAATTGTAGCTCTACAGCAAAAAAATACAAAATAAAATTATACTTTAAATAAAAAATTTATAATAAATAAAATAAAAATAAAAAACAATAATAAACTGAAGTAAAATCAACACTGTCATCTGCTGGAGCTTTCCAATGTTTAAAATTTACAAAGGCACACTTCTTGCCTTCTTTCTTGAGGCAAAGTCGTACATGAGCTCTTCATATGATAAAGCCTTTTCTAATTCAGAGTTGATGCTGACAGTTGCCAGACCACTCATGCTCTCTTGTGCCATAGATGAGCGCAAGTACGTTTTGATGAGCTTCATTTAAAAAAGAATCCCTCAGCAGAGGTAACAGTTACAGGGAGCGTCACTGAATCATATTAAGAAACATGCGTTAGTCGTGAAATTATTACCGACATTAAAACACATTATTAACGTCGACAGAAAAAAATAATAATATTAATTTTCACAGGATTATGAACGTACCTGAAAGTGTAAACATATAAAAACCATATCTTTGCTGTTAATAAACAGAGACCTTTCTGACGGACAACGTGTGTGTGTGTTTGACCGAGTCTCTCCTGGCGCCAGAAAAGCTTATCAAAAGCACAGCGGACGGACCGAGCAATTAGCTTCTTCTACTACGCAACTTCAGAAAAACTTTACACACAATGAGTCCCGTAACCGGCTTATACAGCTGTCATGTGACCAACGTATTTAACCGTGAGGAGTCCAGTGGCATATACAGACGTTAATAGTCGCGTTGAGACCGATGACAGACGGACATATCAGTGGCAGCTACTGTACTGGTAGCGTGCGAGTGACAGCTGCCAGTGCAATGCGCAAGTAGCGGTGACATGTGGAGTGGGAGCTGCCAGAGCCATGCGCGCACAGCGGTGACATGTGGAATAACAGCTGCCAGTGCCATGCGCGCACAGCGGTGACACGTGGAGTGGGAGCTGCCAGTGCCATGCGCGCACAGCGGTGACATGTGGAATAACAGCTGCCAGTGCCATGCGCGCACAGCGGTGACATGTGGAATAACAGCTGCCAGTGACATGCGCGCACAGCGGTGACATGTGGAGTGGCATATGCCCGTGGCACGGAAAGATTTTACTCCCTCTCTCCAAATTTCACAGCAGAAATTGAGACTCATCAAACAAGGAAACATTTTTCCAATATTGGAGCTCAAGCTAACTGTATCCTCAGGTTCCTGTCTGTTGCTGACAGAAATTGCTCTGCCGTAGCCTGTCACCTTTAAGGTTCAACATGTTGAGCAGTCAGAGATTCTCTTCAACTGGAACAAGTCTGACCATTCTCATCTGACATTTTCGACCAAGAAACTGGATATTTTCTCTTTTTCAGACCATCTTTAGGCCAAACCTAGAGATGACTGTGCATGAAAATCACAGTAAATCAGCAGTTTCGTAAATCCTGTGAACTTCAGCAGACCATCTTGATCACGGCTAGATATCTACATGCACTGGCGGGTTAAATATCGGCTTTAAAGTGGTGTAAATAATGAAGTTGTCGGAGAGTGGTCGTACATAAATAAATGCAGAAAACCAATTTTGCAGGAAAACAAATACAGATAACTAGTGTAGAAACGTAGCAATAACAGCACACTGAGTGTGACAGAGTCAAGTGAGCTGTTGAGTACAGCACTGACATTAATGTGGGACATTACATGCCTCTGTCTCTGTCCAGACTGAACACCAGCATGTGTGACACCGGCGTCCTCGCGCTCACTCCTAAAGACATGACAGGTGACGTCAGCTGTCCTGCTAGTCAGCTAAGCTAAGCTAAGAAAAGCCTTATACACTCATGCCGAAGTAAGAAATTGATTATCAGTTAACTAATCCAGCTGTAATACCCTCCACATTACCGGCAGCCCGTTTCCCCCAACATTGCATCAGTTACTCTAGTCAGTTGGCCCTCTTGCCACCTTTAGCTTCCTAGCTAGCAGCTTTAGCGAGCTAACGTCACAAAACAAAACCCATCTGGCGCAAACTGCTCACGCCGTTGTGCTCCACTCTCACTGTGTGAACATAAACATTCCGTATTAAACCGACCTCCAGACACGGACTACACCTGAACGAGAATAAACGCGTGGTGTAAGAGCTGGACATCACAGCAGCATCACTTACCTTGTGTGCATATGGAGCTTACGGTGTTTACAAACACTTTCATGACTCTGCACTCTTCGTTGTAATTCTCCTGCCGCACATTCACTACACACTCGCGGCTGACGCTCAGGTGTGTTCACACTACGTCAATCAGCGCAGCTGAGCGGGCAGGGGAAATCGAGGGAACTGTATTATAGCTGTACAGTCCGTGGTGGTTATGGTTTATTATAGCGCGAATTCTGCAATCTGTCATCTGGAAGATGGTAGTCTTATCTGATTGGTCAACCATTGTTTTGTTTTTGTTTGTTTTTTATAAAGAAAAAAAAAAACATTGCCCTGACATCCCTTCGCATAATCCTGAAAGGTCAAAGTTTGAAAATGAACCAGCGTAATTTGGTTATTTAATCATTAATATTATAGGGCTTCTGTCTATTTATCTATCGATCTAAAACACAAATGTTTATTTGTGCAGACAGCAGGTGGTGGACAGTTTTTGGTCGTTGGTGCGACAGATATGGGTTGTGGGTTTGCACAGATAGTCACATGTGATTGTCAGCTACTATTTCATATTCTGGATGTGTCACAGGCGTACCGCACCGACTGTAACAGCAGGCAGCATCATCCACGACCAGACTTGTTGGTCTTTCGGCTGCTCCCGACATCAAACCAAGCTCATAGCTACTAAAACCCCAGGATAGACTGCTGAGCATCTACAGTGATAGGCAAGTAGAAGTACAGGCTGCCCATACATTGAAGCAGCGTGAGGAGCGGCAGCCAGTTGACCACACGGTCTGTTCAGCGGTAATGGTAGCATGCAGGCATTAGGATTGCAGCTGGAGTATCAGGGGTAGCTAAGTGGTTAAGGTATTGGACTGCGGTTCAGAAGATCCCAGGTTCAAACCCCACAACCACCCAGTTGTCACTGTTGGGCCCTTGAGCAAGGCCCTTAACCCTCAACTGCTCAGATGTGTAATGAGATAAAAATATAAGTCGCTCTGGATAAGAGTGTCTCCTAAATGTAAATTATAAACCTCATGTCCACGGTACACCTCTAGTATATAATTTTGAACAGGTATTGCAGTTCCGTCACAGGCGTTTCTCTGTAACTAACAGTAGGCAGCATCAACATCAACTTTTATGTCATGCTGTGAGGAACGCCTGTGAGACACAAAATCCTTTAGATTTCTCCCTAATTTATAATAATTTCCAACCTCTATTAGGCAGCCACCAACCATGGAAGGCATCCTCTATGGCACGTAAAACTAGTCAACATTTCTAACACCTGCTCATGCTATGTCAGAGGATGAAATAACACACTCATGGGAAAGTGCTATTCACCCATTTCTGCATGCATGAGCTCACAAATGCCCATGATTGTCTAGCATTGCTCTGACTGACAAAGCAGAGAGATATAATATGCCACCCCTCTCTTTGTTAGAACATGGACAAATTTGCTCTCAATATTTCTGGCCATAGATGGCTGTGGCATCATCTGGATTTGAACTTGTTGTCTTCGGACTTAGGAATGTTGTTGAATTTTATGTTGTGGAACGTCCAAGAAAATGAGCAGAACCTGAGCTCAACTAAGCATAACCAAGAGCTTACAACCAAAACTCCTTCCACAAATGTTAAGCAAATGTCTCCTTACAAAGAACATACAATATATGAACAATAAAAATACAAGCTATACAAATCCCTACCTACAGTATGAACTGTTACTATGGAAACAATAGTTAAAACAAAAAATAGAATGTATTGTTTAGGATGTCTGGACAAGAAAGTTGGCTTTAAAAGACTGTTAAATTTAGGGAGAGTGAAATCTATAGGTGGTAACACAGCATACAGGATGCCAACCAAAGGCACAGAGCAGTACAAAGAGGGAACATGTAGAGAGGATATAGTGTGTGGAAGTGCCAGACAAAAACAGATGAAGCATTCGAGACACAGAGCAAGACAAAACAAGATCAGGGAAGGAAGCATTTAATGTTTTTTTTTTAAAAAGAAAGCTGTACTGTATAATTGGAATTAATATGCCGGGATGATGAGGAGGAGTGAGACCTACAGTATAGTTAGTAATGCAACTTACTGGATCCCAACCACTGTTAAACAACAAAGAAGACAAAGTTAGACATTAGCTGGAAATATTTTTTAACCATGCTGCTATATAAAAAAACAGATTCAAGCACTCAACACTGTGATATATTATGTAATAAATATACTATTTTACCATGTCCTTATCAGCATGCATAATGTTTTTGACAGAAAGTACATCATCGCTAACTGGCCACCAATTGTAGGTGTACATTTTATAATTGGCCAACCAGTTTTATTGTGCATATAATGTGAGTGAGTAACCCTTGGCCTTGTATTCTGTCATTGTTAATATACATTAATTCATCTTCTATACTGCTTATCCTGTACCATGTCTCTACGACCCCACGACCTGGAGCCTATCCCAGGAGAGTTTTCACACACACACTCACACACACACACACACACACACTCTATGGGCAATTTGGGAAAGTCAATTAACCTAATTTGTATGTCTTTTGAACCCTCGACCCTGTGGGTGCAAGGCCACAATGCAAATCACCATGTCACCGTGCCGTCCATAATATATACTGTATAAACATTTCAGTTCCAATCTAAAACTGGTTTTATATTATTTAACTTAATTTTATAATTAACTCGAAGTTAACCCGCATACAGATCCTGATGCCTGTGTGCTACAGTACCATCACCTGCGAAAGGATTGTGCGGTAAACTCGGTGCCACTCCTCACGCTGCTCCAATGTTGCTGCAGCTCTTACTTGTGCCTGTGGTGTGCTTACCCAGGGTTTCAGTAGCTATGAGCATGGCATCATGACATACCCCCTTTTCACCGTAGACAACACTGCCTACTGTTACAGTTGGTGAGAATTGCCTGTGATACAATCGCAGTAGAAAAAAGTTGATGATTGGGCTGACTACTGTTAGGTTCCCAGTAAAATATTCAGTTTGGCTTTTCTAATTAATATCTATTGGTGCAGGTGTTTGTTCACATTAAGCCAGTAGTTTATTAGTTGTATTTTAAAGTAGATTATTAAATCTGGCAAATAACTCTTTATACCATCACTTAGATTTCACTTATAGTGCAGGTTAAACGTCAGGCAGATACAGTATCTGAGTTCTGACTAAATTGAATTTGTTCTGTCCAGCGGTTGATTTTGAGACACACCAACAGTTAGATTTGCAGTTCATAATCGGACACATAACTGCTTATAACTTCACTTCACTTCCATTCATTTAATTTAGCTTTTCCTTCATTTGGTGTAGGTTTAACCAGGCAAATACCTATATATAGAGAATGTTCTGGATTTTTGGGTGTACAAAAGTGGTATGAATATGAATTTACTAAATACGTTTTAATTACGTTTTCTTTATTGTCAGGCTAAAAAAACATATAATATTTTTGATAATAATATATAATAAATTATATACAATAAGATTTTTTAACTGGCATTTTTTTTTTTTAATAAAATGTCTATGTCCGAAAGTCCATGGCTAAAAAAAACGCTTCATTTTTGAAAGGTCTGCCTTGGTAGAAATTGTGCGCAGTAATCGTTGGTGTTGAACACACCCTTATTTGCCGGCATGAGCCGGAAGTGCACCGGTGAACTCTCCCCGGAGGAGGTCTGTAGCTAACAATATTATTCATCTTTAACCAACTTATTAATCGTGTGAGGTCGTACCAGGCAACACATTAGTTCACATGTAGTGTGTTTTATTTTGCATTGTGTGACAGGTTTGTCATTTTAGCACAATAATTAATTGAGTAGGCTCTAGCTAGCAGTGCTGCTATTAGCCTACGCTAGCTAGCTGTCAGTGTTTATATCTAGATAGAGGGAATGATGTTTGTTCAATTATAGCGTTAACTCCAGGCACGTACATCACTATTACTGCGATGTTTGGTTTTATGACTGATTATCTGTACGCTGTTGGATTTCAGGGATCTTAAGCTAACCCACCTAGCTAGCTAGCATACTCCATTACGTCAGTGATTTTTTTTTGCCGATTCGACTGATAATCGATTAGCAGTAAAGTGCTCGGTGCTGTGTTTAGGGGATGGAGGTGGACTATCAGCCGGAGGATCTGTCCATGTCCTCGTACGACGAGCAGTGTGTTGAACATGGTGTTAAAGACATGAGGCTGGAGGCTGAAGCTATAGTCAGTGACGTCCTGTTTGCAGTCAGCAACATGTTCGTGTCTAAAACTCTCACCAACGGCCTGGACTTGGCTTTTATCAACGTGGAGACGAGAGAAGGAAAGCGCTACTGCTTAGAGCTCAGTGAAGCAGGACTCAGGGTGAGTGAGTGAGTGAGAGAGAGAGAGCACAGACACTCTGTCCTTAAGGCTCTGTTCTGTTTCTAATACCACTGAACTCCATGTTTCATCTCTCTTTACATTGCATTACATTGCAGGTGGTGGGACACGCCTTCGACAAGGTGGATGCAGGTCTGAGTTCGCAGTATCATGAGACTGTTTACTCGCTCCTGGACTCTCTAAGCCCGGGTTATAGAGAAGCCTTCGGGAACGCCCTGTTCCAGCGACTCGAGAGGCTCAAACAGAACGGACAGTGAAGAGTTCAGCCCGAACTCTGAACCCTAAACCCTGGACTTGCTTCCAAACATCTCCGCTATAGCTAGTGATCACGCTGCAGTTCTGAGCGTAAAAGTACCAGTGGCACCCTTTCCAATCCAAAACACCTTATTTTAGTTATGCTCTTAATTTTACAGACGTCTTGGTCAGATTCTAATAAGCTTCACAGTTACTGTAGTAGCAATGTTTTTATTGTGTTTTATGGTTTGGAGAAAAAAAACAACAAACAAACAAACAGAGGGTGCTGTATGATTTTGAGTGTAGGGTCTACAAAATACTGAAAATACTTTTGCACATGATTAAAAAAAATATTAACGGAATTTGTTAATCACTTTTGTGACTAGAATTGAAAACCAGCTTGTGCTGTTTTAAAGCTTTACTATTTTGTCTAAACTGGACCTGAAAAGCTGCTTGTTTTTTAAAAGCTGGTTGGTTTCTATGATGCCTTATTGTGGTGGTCTGGAATGTTTTGTCCGATGTAAAGTTTCATTATAATATAGTTTTAGTTTGGAAATACGGCTCATTTTGTGTATCTGTTTTCCTGTCATTTTCCAGCATCACGGAAATAATTTCACTAAATTACTTCCAATAGTTCAGTTATGTTTGAAAGGTTGTGTTTTGTCCAGACATGGTGTTACATACTTTATCCAATGTAGTGTCATTTCAAGAAAAAAAAAATAACCGTTTAGTGTTTTTGCTCTAAAACAGACAAAAAAATATATCATCTAAAATATCTGCATGAATGTTAGTGATGCCAAACATTGATTCCAGTTCAGATTTTACAGCGTTTTTTTTTTTGTCAGCATCTTTTCATTATTATTTTAATGAATGTAAGGTTTTAAAATGCACAATGCCCTTATATTATATAATTTATGACTTAAAGTTACAGTAAAGGAAACAACGGTCACGATACATAGGGCTACTGAACAAATATAACTTTTATTTCATTTTCAGTTGAAAGGAGAAGCATGGAGTGTGTAAGATAAGTCCATCAGCTTCAGAGTTTTCCTCGTATTTTTATGAGCCTGTTTAACTTCTGTTTTAATACATGTGTTGTTTTGGCCTAAGCAAATTTTGCTGTTTTGTGGAAATAAGGCCAATCATCGGGTTTGCACATTTCATTAGTGCTGATTTCTGTGAAACCAAATAAATCAGTCTTCAACCTCAAACATATTGTATTGAATTAGTGTTGAAAGTTTAAGCCAAAGCCCTAGACAAAAACACAGAGACTGCACAGGTAAAAATGATAATTACTTTGATGATTTTATGTATCTGTTACATTTTTATTTTATTTCAAGAAGAAGAAAAAACACCTGGATAAAGTTGGACTTTTACCACAATCACCATTGTGGTAGACTGATTATCAGTCTGGCTAATTATTAGGCTGAATCACAAAGCTGTTCAGCTTTTACATTCGAACATGTCTTTAACACTTTACATCATAACCATGTAGCACAGTTACAGTTGTCAGCACAAAAGCCAAATTGAAACCTGTTGTATACTATCCTATTCTTTTTTGCACAATGTTTTTGTATATTTTAAATCTATTTTTTAACAACAGCAACATCAACAACACAGTCTTTAAGAACATGTGACATTACATTTATAGTTTCTGAATCAAAGGCAATATAGGCGTCACTGTTTAAGGCCAGGAAATATAAATTATTCACAAAGCAGAAATTGCTGAAGTTTCGCCTCTTTAGGGCAGCATAAAGTGTTGTGAAAGTGACATTTTTTCATACCTCAAAAGTTTGGTGAGACTTCCCTTTATAGACCAGTACTGTTTTTATAATAGTTTAAACCAAATCAACACATCGTTTGAACTGACAAGCAAATTATTTGAGTTAATATGAACCCAAACTACATAGCATACTGCTCTCCCAAAAGTGCTAACAGTCAGCTGAGGGGAAAAAATTTGGTAAAGTTACAGTAGGTGATATAATTGATATTTACATGTAAACACTTAGATATTTCAGTTTTTAGGAACATGTGATTGACCTGTTTTGATTTTAATAATCTGCTTTTAAAGAAATACTCATACTTGTATATTTTATGTCTCATAACATAGGCTACAATTGTGTCTCTCACTACCAAAAAATAAAGGAAAGAGGAAATGGAAACAGGAAAGTTACATTTGCTCTGTAAAGGTTTTAAATTTCTATCTAACTAATAATTTTTTTGATTTTTTTTACAAATTTTAGATTTGAGTTGTCTGACACTGGAGCAAAACAGCATAACTAATAAAATTTTTCCTTTTGGAAATATTTGAAATTAATTTTCCAATATGCTCAAGTTAGTTTTTCAGCTGCTCCTGTTGAGAAGTAACTACAGCAGACCATCCAATCCCCACAGCAACTTGGCACAGGTTTTTACACCGGATGCCCTTCCTGACACAACCCTTCCATTTTATCCAGGCTTGAAACAGGGACTGCATCCATTGGCCAGGAATGTCCCATCAATGACTACTTTGCATGCTTGTTCAGAACTGCAAGTGGAAAATAGAAAGTGAAGACCAAACTTAGGACTTCCAAGCATCTTCACAATAGCTAGTAATCACACTACAGTTCTGCCGAAACATCTTAAAAGCACCCTTGCCAATCCAAAACACCTTACTACAGTAGCTTGTTTTAGTTATGCTAAAACCAGAGATTGCTTTAACCTCTGTTGTGACCCAAACCAAACGCAAGCTTGTTCTAGTTAGGCTTTACCATTTTGTTATCACTAAATTGGACCTGAAAAGATTTTTTGAAAAAAAAAAAAAAAAAAAAAAAGCTAGTAAGTCTCTATGACACCTTATGATGGTCTGGAAAGTTCTGTCCAAAGTGAAGCATTGAGCCTGGTTTCTAAAATAAAACTATTGTTTAATTTGTCATATATGGCACTCCTTTACCCAGGGTGATGCAATATTCATTAGACTCATTTTTTTTATAAATATATTGTGTTAAACTCAAGTAACCATCTTCCTATGTTGCATTATAGTGAAGTTAAAAAAAAAAAAAAAAAAAAAAAAAAAAAAAAAAACACACCACAGGCATTTGCATCGAAAATGCTTTCTAGGAAAATTTTCATGGAGAAGCTGCCAATCAGGTTCACACTATTCAATGGCTTTAAATTTTAAAACAAAATCAGCCAGCAACCTCAAACTTGTGTTAAATTAGTGCTGGGGGTTTAAGGCAAAACATTGGACAAAGTGTGCAAAAGGTTGACCTGACAAAATCCTTGGTTAAAAAATAAACATTGCAGCATAGTAACAATAAAAAGGTTCTTTATTTCAGACATATCAAAATATGTGAGGTTAAATATTAAAAATTAGACACTGTGATAGAATCTTAATTACCACTGAATAGCCGCAATCTGAAAAATGCATTTCAACGTTCTTTTAATCATTACTTAAAACATTAACAGAATTACTTTAACCATAAAGCAGTAGATATTTTCTTGATGTTTAAAACAGGTGTTCATTAACAATTAGAAATTATAAAAAAGGTTATCATTTCTAAAAATTTATGGTCATTTAAAAAAAACAAACAAACAAAAAAAAAAAACACAAGAGTCAACCTTCAGCTGACAATCTGGACTGGAAACTTGATGCAGAAGAAGTCTTTACTGGAGTCATCTTCAAGTTCCCATTTCACAACCAGTCTAATCTGGAGGGGGTGATAAAGGAGAAGAGAAATCCAGGTTATTCATACATGCAAGGAACTAAGAGATCACATAACTGCTGCCTAAATTGTAGCTGTGTAGCACAAATAGTGGTAAAGGTAAGACAGTCCAACTTACTGAAGGGTACTCCGTTTTAACAGGAAGCTGATTGACATAACTGTAGGTTTTCTGATTCTGAATAGGGCACTGGATTCCAGACTTGCAGCCATCATCATTAGGGATTGAAAAGGGGACAGGGACGCCAGCAATCACGCCATGGACCACAGCTTTGCTCGTCTTACTGTCAGTTTCTGCAAATTAAATGTTTTTCCTCAAGCAAGACACTTTTTGCACTAAACCATCAACTCCATGCAGTTTAAAGAATAAAATGGGCTCAGTGAAGGTGCATCACTGTGCACAAATCAAGCTTCACTGCAGAACTCTACTGTGTGAATATGTACAATTCTCAGCACTTTACATTTTATATCCAATTATAGAAGCCCACAAACAAGACTAACACTTTAGTTCTATAACATTTGAGCCACCAGGCTGGGGGAAGGCCCACATGCGGGTGTGATAACAGTTTGTAGAACTACTGTACATAGTCCCTTAGTGCAAATTATACATCAGAATGTTTCAACAGCCTTAAGCAAATGTTTCCTTTAAGTGTTTATTAAAAAAAATATAATAAAAAAAGTGGAAAATCAGTGTAAAAGTTAATTACCACTGGCAAAGGTCACATTTACAGTGTAGGACTGTCCTTTGTGAAGCTGGCATGGCTGTTGTGGGCAGGGAACAACATTAACCTCACTTACTTTCCCAACATCTGAACCTGGATGAATTAAAAAAAAAAAAAAAGATAAAGTTAAGGAATTGTGAAATGATGCTCATCTGTCATTAAGTTAGTCATGCATCAAATATGCTTACAAACACTGCACATAGGAAATCACTAGCAATGTTTCTTGTACAGTTATAAGCATTTAGCACAAAATTTACAAAGCTTTAACAGCAAAATCTGCTAGGTGACAGACATGCATCTAAAACTTTGACATAAGGAAAATTAAAGATAAAAAAAATATATGTTACATTTAGTTTACTTCCTAATATTACAATATAGGGAAAAAACCCACACCTTCCCTTTTTAAAATACAGATTATGAATTTGGTGAGTCATTAACCTGATGGGAGGAAATAAAAAAACTGCACTGAAATTTCATAAAAGCAGCCAGACTGAGGGATCTGCTGCTTATTCATGTACATAAGCAGTGTGTTAGAGGAAGACACATAGCAGCATTAGGACTCTATCACCAATTCATGTCAGAACATTGTATTGCCTTAATTTGAGAAGGTTTTTATAAAAGTGAAAATAGTCATACTGTTACAGAAAGTCATGCCTCAGCAAAGCAAGCAAAAAAAAGTTTAGTACGTTATATTAAAAGGAGACAACTCCATAGACAACGCAGTTAACTTACTTACCACAATCTACGAAGTTCACCTTCTCTGCGTGCGAGAGTCCCAGCAGCAGCAGAGGCAGGAAGGCGACACACACAACACGGAAATCCATCACACAGGTGAGCTCGCTGACGTTACCTGTCAGGAAGAAAACACAAGAATGTCTCCTCTTTTCACCAACTCCCCAAAATGAACTCCGACCTAAACTTAGATCTGCAAACAGCAGCGTATCATTAAATCACGTGATCACATCCCAACTACAAACTACAATCAGATTTTACCGAGTTTCACAGTCCTACTAAATCCTACTAAAAACCACCCAAACACACAGAACAGATAATTTAACTGCAACTAAACATAACTTTTACCATTCCCCTCACTCATTAACTAACTAAACTCAAAGAAAAGACGAATAACACAAAAACGCCAGTCAACAACAGATTAACAACAGTCGTGTTAATAATCAACAAACTTACAAATACGCGTATACCAGCAGTCCTAGTCACTCCTAGTTCCCTAATCACAAGACCACGCTGGGGCCATTTATACGCACATACGTGACGTGTCGAGCGCGTGATTAGTTTGACAGCGCTCTCAGCCAATAACTGACGTCTCTATCGAACGCTCTGACCAATAGAACTGCTGTTTTTGAGAACAAAAAAAAGCAGACCTGTTCCGCCTCCCTGCCAGATATTCTACAATTACGATTTAGAACTGAATTATAAAAACAAGCTATATTCAGTCAATAGTCAAAAATTATTTTAATTAAAATATTTTTTTTTACTACTTTATGAGGTACTCGTGTATTTTCCCTGTTGCCTATAAGCTTTGATTTTGTTTAAACACTTTAAACTTTTTGTGTTTTTAAAAACCTGGCAACTAGTGATGGCTAGATCAAGCATCATTAAGGTGTGTCGAGGAAGTGTTCCCTAGCCAACAGTTTCACCAAATCATTTAAGTTTCATTTAAGAGCTTAACGTGTCTTCAATCCTATCACAGACAACACTATTAATATGGACATGTAGCTACACGTAATATTTCATACATTGCTGTCACTCACCAGTTTTCTTTTTTATTTCTTTCTTATGGCCACACAGCTGTTTAATCCCAGTCCTGTAAATTCTCATCACATTGTGTGTGTAGAAAAAGCTTTTATTAGTAGACTATACCTATGATTTCTACTTTCTTTTTTTTTCTGTACTAAGCATTTAATTGACCTCCATTCATTTCTTTCTAATCAGTTGTTTGCACGGTCACCTTCGATTTCTGCCTTGGGTCTGTGTGCATGGAGTTTGCATGTTCTCCCCATGTTTGGTGGGTTTCATCTTATTTGGTTTCCTTGAAATGTCTAATGCTAGATTTTAATAATTTCAATAATTTCAGTAATCTTTGTTGTTTTTTTACCCTTCTATTGATACACTATATAAAATACTTGCTTACAGCTGTATGGGATATTACTTGCAGTTACAAAGACCAATACAAAGGAAATTATTGTGCACATAACCATTATCTCAGAATCTGGAAAATCTCTGACTGCACTTTAGCAAATACTTACAATAATCAAATAATCTTATTGGGAGATATTACTTCAAAACTTTGCTAAATAGTGCTCTTTCTTGATGGCTGTATAGCAACTGTCTATAGAGTCATGGTATTAGGGCCGCACCACATGCTGATTGATTATGTCATTTGTGATGTCATTGTCACGTCAGATTCCGTGACCCTAGACCCGCCCCTTTTGCTAGACACAGGAACTTCGGATTCATGTGTAATAATATTACTACTGGCAACCCCGGGTGTCGTTGTGTTATGGAAGATGTCACTCACTAGAGCTCTGGTTACAAGCGCATTCAAAACAAGACCGTGGAAAATCATAAAGTAGGTTGCTGACAAAAAACGAATTGACCTGGTATAAAACTGCAGACTAAAGAGCTGTGGTCTGCTCAAGTTTTTTAATGTTTACGCGTGTGTGTGTGTGTGTGTGTGTGGTCATTCACCTCTGCCGTTAGCTAGGCTCGCGCACCGCTGCTAATAGATGCTAGTTAAAATTAGCATCCATTAGCAGCGTCAAGGGCAGAACCTTCAGTTATATTACGCAAATGCAAGAATTAGAATTAAATTACATGTTTGTTTTCTACATAATCTGAGAGTTCAATAGTGCACGTGCGTTAGTCGGTCAAAACATAGTATTGCTGCTGAAACAAGTGTCTCAACTAGTTGAAAAAATGAACTTTAAGATAGGATCTTATAACACCATTTCTCATAATACTTAATTCTTCTTATCTCCCCAGCCATGCTTCATTTTTTTTGTATGTATGCATATATGCATACAAATTTATATCTTTATCAGATAAAAAGAAACAAATTTTCTAAATGCAATTTCAAGCCCTTTCATGTAGTGTCCGTTATTTTAGTTATTACAAATCTTTCAAAGATCTTAACTGTCATTTAACTGAAGCCAGTTTAGATTTCACATGAAAAGACAAAAACCTGAAAAAGTGCATCATTCTGAAATGCAATGATATTGCATAATGAATTTGACATGGTTATGGACACAACAGAACTTTTTGGTTTTTAAGCTTTTACCAGAAACCAATTCAAGCGACAATTTGACAGGTCATATGCTTCAACCAGCATTCGCCATTTTTAGTATCAATACTCAAAGAAATCTGAATAATTTTTATTTAAAATTATTTTATAAAAACAGGACCGGGACGGTATGGTCATTTTTCGGGGCACATACAAAACAGCTGAAGTTAGCAACTTAAAATTTTTATTAAGCAAAATTGGTCACTTCCATGTTGGATAAACTTCAGAAGTAGCTTTTTTGACTTTTTACACGTTTTCTGTGTTGCATTAAAAAAATAATAAAATCATTAAAATATTAATAATACTGTGCTTTGGTATTTTTGTTTGACATGTGAGGCATCTCTCACAAAGAACTGTGTGTTTATTTATTAAAAAATTACTTTTAATGTAAGTTGTACAAAACATTCTTCCAGACTCCCCACGGCTCAACTATTCATAAGGACGCTCATCAGATTACTGCACTGTTGACTAACAGCTCCTGGTTTTGTCTTGCAGTGTGTCTTCAGCAAGACTGAGAGCTTTGCAGACATGTCATGAGTCCCCCCTTGTCTCCTCCACACTGTGTTATAGCAGCAGCTCATCGCAGGGACAGCAGCTCTTCTCCAGTCCCACTGACCATAAAGTACATCTTAGTGATGCATGTGTCAAGGTTTGTAAGTCCTCAAACCCTATTATAATATACAGTACACTAATCGGGCAAAAAAAGTGAATAAAGTTACATACTAATATTACATTGGACTACCTTTTGCTTTGATTACGGCACACAGTCGCTGTGGAATCGTATCAACAGGCTTCTGCATTTAGCCAGAGTCGCATTAATTTCTGTTCGAGATCTTGTATTGATGATGGGAGAGTCGGGCCGTTGCGTAAAGCCTTCTTCTGCATCTTTCAAAGATTCTTAGTGTGGTTTAGATCTGGACTCTGTGGTGGCCAATTCATGTGTGATAATGATGTCTCATCCTCCCTGAACCACTGTTTCACAGTTTGAGCCTGATGAATCCCTGCATCTTGGAATGTGACATCAAGGAAGAAAAATTAATTGATGGAAAAACTCACTCGATCAGTACATTCAGGTCATCAGCTGGCCTAATTTTTTTTGTGCACATATTGTTGTTGAACCTAGACCTGACCGACTGAAACTACTCCAGGTCATAACACACATGACCCAACAGGATTGTACAGCAGACACTAGGTGTTGGGTGTAAAAAGAAAAGAGGGAATTGTTAAGTTTTAAGATTAATTAAAAGAAAAAGAATTATTGCTTTTTTCCACTGCGCCTCAATACGCTTACCGGCTGAGCCTGAACAACCAGTTAAGGTAAAAAAAACAAACGCATGCATGATGTCTGAAGATCTCTGTTTATCATCAGCAAAGTAAACGTATTTAATGTTTTGGCCAGGTGCCCTGTATCATGTACGTCCTGTACATCAAAAGAGCCAGTTAACATGTAAGTCACAGAGAGGCCCGGAGACAGACAGACATGATAGGACACACATTTGCATTTCAATTTAAACGAAATGGTTTCAGCAGACACAAGCTATTTAAATAGATATTTGCCTGGATACAGGACATCTCCGATCACAGTCGTTCAAAAACCATATTTCTTTCTTAAAGATGGTGGCTCACTAGTATACTCTCAGCTTTTAATAATGTGTTTTTTTTTTAACTACATTTTAGTATTTTTCAGTAAGCTCTTTAGTTGTTTTCTTTGCTTAATGCAGGGCAATAATTCAACCCTTCTGAAACAGAGTAACATCTTTGCCACGACCACAGGACATGTCTTCTGATGTGGCTGTTTAAGAAATGATACGCTAGTGGTGAATATATATATTATATTTTTGGCTGGGCAGTGTAGTAGCATTAAAGTGTGGCTTTGTATAACTTTTTATTTCATAAATATCTGCTAGGTCGTCTATAGAAATTTAAGGTGTGTCACAGAAAAATAACTACAAATAAATGTTTGTGAATCCTTTCACAAGATCAGCCAAAAGGTGAAGTGAATAAATTATTGGACTTCCGGTAAATCCTGTACGTTTCTCTTTTATGTTTCCACTTATTCTGCTTTAGCTCATCTCCATTAATTTCCTGGACCTGAAATTTGAATCCCTAATAGCGTTAAAAGGAAAGCTAGTGCACTAGGGAGGACGATCACTTTTTCCACACAACAAGTAGTGCATTTGATTAGGGTTAGAGAGGGATTTGGGATTCAGCCGTGTGTTAGAAGATAGTTAGCTTTGTAGATCGTTTTAGGCGTAAATAAAACTACACATATGCAATTCAGAACAGCTTCAAAGCAATTTGTAAAAAGAAAATTGTTGCTGAAGATGACATAACATTATCCGTTGTGTGTTTTTACTGACAGTGCTTCTGTCACAATTTGAATATGGGTTTTGCCAGGCCATTGCTCACTCCTTAGTACTGTACTAGCCTCCTTTCATACATGCTGCGACTTACAGTTAATGTAATTTAAAGACTATTAGTAGTGAAATGTCCCAGTGCTGGTTCAGTCTTTTATTACCACTCATGGAATGTCTCTTGTCCAATTGGAAAGTCTACACCTTAGGCACATCTTAATTTTTATCTATTGTGTTGGTGTACAGAGGCCAAATTCAAAAAGTGTCTCTGTCCTGTGTACTCATGTATGCGACTGTATGTTAAAAGGCCTAGTAGAATCTTTACTATTAAACATGTTTTGTGCGCAGAGGCTGAGTGAAATCATGCAGAAGGGAGAATATCTGAGGATACAGGTGGAGGGTGGAGGCTGCTCTGGGTTCCAGTACAAGTTTTCTGTGGACATGGTCAAAAATGATGACGACAGGTAACAGATTCAGGCAGAAACTCTCAGCCGATTATTCAGTTTTTGTTGAGAATATGAGCTTGACAAGGGTTTTGATACAAAAAGCAGCGTTTAAAGGAATACTTCATGCACTGTGACATTTTCAATTTTGTTCTTGCCTGTTGCACATGTCAGGTCTGCTCCATAATAAAAGCTATAATTGCCACATAAACTGATACATAAACAGGAAATGTGTTTGCTTAAAACTCTAGTACTCGATACCTTTGCCTGGAGCGCTGATGTTATTTATTTACGGAGTTAAACTGCATTAATCAGATTTTTCCTTCGGAGATTTGCTAGAATTGCACATGCACTGCTTTATAGTTTTAATAGGATGTTTTATCAATTATTGACAATTCCCTTGTTATGCATAAAGTGCATATTTTGGCAGAGTGTTTACTTGTCTAATTAAGCATGTTTTAGTATTGTAAACTGGATTTTGACCTGCAGAAGGAAAAATGCTTAGATCACTGGTCTTGGATTGCACAACAGTCAGTCGATAGATATTTCAGTAATCAATCGAACAGGTAAGGATTGAATTCAGCCTTTCTCTGTGTCTGAGTCTGTGTTTCCGCACTCCCGCAGGGTTTTTGAACAGGACGGTGTGGCCGTGATTGTAGACGAAGACAGTATGGAGTTTGTAAAAGGAGCAACGATCGACTTCAGTCAGGAGCTCATCCGCTCCTCCTTCCAGGTGCTCAGGAACCCGCAGGCAGAACATGGCTGCTCTTGTGGCAGCTCTTTCTCTGTCAAAGCCTGAAACATATTTGTGCACCATAGACATGTACAGCAGTGTCTTTCAGTCCCAGTTCCTCATTTTTTGGTCTTGATCTTGTGCTAGAGGAAGTTAGAGGAGCCAAATCAGGTTTTTATAGCACACGTGGAGTTGAGAACAAGAAGTGTTTTTTGTTTATGTTTATGCACACGCAAACACAGCAATAGAACCAAAGCAGTTTGAAAAGTTGCTGTATTACAGTATGATTTGAAGCTGTAGTCATTTAATATGCCTGGACTGTTTTTGAGCTCACGAAAATATCTTTGCATGCAGGTTGTACATACAGATTGTAAATAGGATATAATAAAATAAATATATTACCTGATGCAGTTTTCAAAATTGTTTTACATTTACACTACATTTCGAAAAGTTCATTCATTGTGGTGAAACGGTGGCGTGGTTAGCACTGTGGCTTTGTATCTCCAGGGTCGGGGGTTTGATTCCCATCTTCGTGCCTGTGTGTTTGGAGTTTGCATGTTCTTCTCCTTTGCATACTCCGGTTCCCTTCCACGTTCCAAAAACATTTGTGCTAATTGGTGTTTCCAAAGATGTGAGTGCAGGATAAGCAGTACAGCGAAAGAATGAGATTCATAGAGTTTATTCATTGTTATTTACAGTTAGTATGTACTCCAAGCTCTGTGTACGTGTGCACTTAAATAATAGTCAGTGTACTGTAACTGTAGTGTAACCGATGTTAATAGCTGCCTCTCCAGTTTATTCAAAATTTAATAGTCTATCTTAGGGAACTTGAGGCACAGGGTGATGGGACATCCTAGATGACGTGCCCACACATTGTAGGACACAGGTATACACCCAGTCATACAATCTGCAGTCAGTTGAAAATACATGTCCTTAGACTGTAGGGATTAATTGTAGGGAGTAATATAATAATTATTTTCACTGGAAAGACATATCTTAATGACTGTTAAATTCTGAGTCAATAATTTCCGCTTCACCCTCAGCGATAATCCCCACATTCAAGCTATAAATACAGTGGGGCAAAAAAGTATTTAGTCAGCCACCAATTGTGCACGCTCTCCCATTTAAAAAGATGAAGGAGGCCTGTAATTTTCATCATAGGTATACCTCAACTACGAGAGACAAAATGAGAAAATAAAATCCAGAAAATCACATTGTAGGATTTTAAAAAACTTTATTTGCAAATTATGGTGGAAAATAAGTATTTGGTCACCTACTGGACAAACAAGCAAGATTTCTGGCTCTCACAGACCTGTAACTTCTTCTTTAAGAGACTCCACTGTCCTTCACTCATTACCTGTATTAATGGCATCTGTTATCGGTATAAAAGTCATCTGTCCACAACCTCAAACAGTCACACTCCAAACTTCACTATGGCCAAGACCAAAGAGCTGTCAAAGGACACCAGAAACAAAATTATAGACCTGCACCAGGCAAAGAAGACTGAATCTGCAATAGGTAAGCAGCTTGGTGTGAAGAAACCAACTGTGGGAGCAATTATTAGAAAATGGAAGACATAAAAGACCACTGATAATTTCCCTCAATCTGGGGCTCAATGCATGATCTCTGGGGCTCAAGGCATGAAACTTTGTGGCTGGGTCTTTTAGCATGACAATAATCCTGAACACACCGCTCGGGGGACAAAGGAGTGGCTTTGTAAGAAGCATTTTGAGGTCCTGGAGTGGCCTAGCCAGTCTACAAATCTCAACCCCATAAAAAATCTTTGGAGGGAGTTAAAAGTCTGTGTTGCCCAGCGACAGCCCAAAAACATGATTTACATGATGATGAGGTGATTTGCATGGAGAAATGGGCCAAAATACCAGCAACAGTGTGTGAAAACCTTGTGAAGACTTCCAGAAAACGTTTGACCTCTGTCATTGCCAACAAAGGGTATATAACAAAGTATTGAGATGAAATTTTGTTATTGACCAAATACTTATTTTCCACCATAATTTGCAAATAAATTATTTAAAAATCCTACAATGTGATTTTCTGGATTTATTTTGTCTCTCATAGTTGAGGTATACCTATGATGAAAATTACAGGCCTCTCTCATTTTTGTAAGTGGGAGAACTTGCACAATTAGTGGCTGACTAAATACTTTTTTGCCCCACTGTAATTTGTCAGTTAAGACATCAATAGGTTCTTAGATCCAGACATCACCTGTACCATCTCACAGTAGGCTGAGATCAATATACAGATCTTTTAACATGTTCCTGATTAAATTAGTTATTAGCAAAACGTTTGGATTCTACAGAACATCCTGAACTTAGTCATGTTTAGCTATTTTCATTTCTCTGATTAGATCACAGTTACTGCAGCCCTGTTAACACCTCTGTGCTTTGTTTCATTGTTAGAGAGTTTAATCCTTCCAGGTATTCCTGGTCAGTTGATTAGTGTTATCTAATTTCCCTTTAAATGTTGTTTATACACAGCCTGGCCAAAAAAAGTTGTAGGTTTAGAAGGATCAAAGGATTGGTCTAAATCAAGCAAATAAAAATTCAAATGGATAATAAAATGATCGGAGATCACTTGAAGGCTTGTGGACGATCTCAGGTAATTAATGTTAATGCAGTTAACAAATTGTGATAAAGTTGTTCTGGCTGGATAAGAAATTATTTGCACAAATACAATGGCCACTATATTGTGTTCCATAATCAAAACTTAATATTACAAAATATTGTATGATTTTTGTTTCTGACCAGGCAGTATAATATGAATACTATATATGAAAAAAAAAATCAATCGCATTCGTTATACACTAATTTTTTTTAATCAAATTTGACCTTTTAAGAAAAAAATTCACAAAAATATACAAAAGAATGCCTTTACAATTGATATTTACATCAATATCAGAAAATCAAAATATGCACTGAACACATCTTGCACTATTTATCAGTATGACAACAAATGAAATAGAAAACATTTTGCATGATGTAATCTCCATTTAAGCACTGTCGCCAGGGTCCGGGTTCGATTCCCGGCCAGGCTCGAGTCCCGTCTCTGTGTGCATGGAGTTTGCATGTTCTCTCCGTGCTTGGTGGGTTCCCTCCATGTACTCCGGTTTCCTCCCACAGTCCAAAGACCTGCAGGTCAGGCTAACTGGCATTCCTAAATTGCCAGTGTGTGAATGAGTGTGTGTATAGTATGTGTGTGTGCCCTACGATGGATTGGCACACTGTCCAGGGTGTACCCCACCTTGTGCCCTAGGCCTCATGGGATAGGCTCCAGGCCCCCGCAACCCTGAATACAGGATAAAGCGGTATAGAAGATGAGTGAGTGAGTAAGTAATCTCAATTTACTTTTATGTTTTTCTTGAGTTGAAACTTTCCAGTTCAGTGATATTCACTCTGTTCATGGAAGAAACAATATCTTCTTTCCTAAACATGATATATATATGACCTAAAAAAGCTTTAGCAGCACAATGAATGATTTTATATGATGCAACACAGCATCAACACCCACACACACATACTCCCTTCTCATTTTTTTTTTTTCATAGACTGGATAAGAAACTTTCTTTCAAAGTTTGTTCTCAGATACAAGATACAAAACCTACGATTCTTACCTACAGGCTCACACACAGGAACACACATTTGCACACAAAAATCATGGTTACTGCTCAAGCTAAAGACGCTACAGTTAGGAATGCCACCTACATGTGCAGGGAGGATCTGAGGTCTGATGAGTGAATAACGTAACAACATTCAGGGATGACAGTAAAGACCACTGGAGAACCACAGTGAGCAGGTCAAGTATACAGTGCATAGTATGCTTTGGCATGGTGACATCCAAGAAGATAACAGCTGTTACGTTCAGGGAGAAGGCCACGAGAGTTCTGATCGTTAATGAAAAGATTTCGGACTGAAGAATGCGCGTGTCAAGACATGAAAAGCACTTAAAAACAAGTGAGTGTGATAATTTAGTAAAAACAAGACTTTCAAACCAAGGGGTCCGACATGTCTTAAAAAGACTGCTTTAAGGCTAATCCTGCTTTGCTTGCTACACGTTTAAGTCATTTGATTGGAAGGAACTTTCACACATGTTAAGGAACAATGACACAGACATAGCACAAATAAAAAACAAAACAAAAACAAGACATTCAATCTTCAATCCTGGGCCATTGGAAAACACAGGGTAGGGGATACATACAGTATATTTCAGACAATGAGATTAGAGAATTTCACTCTCTTATTCAGCATCAATCAGACTGAGAAGACAACACAGCGTAGTTCAGGCAGATGTAAAGTGGGACTGGAGGCTTGTTCAGATACATGCACCTGGATACAAAACACCCATCAAGAGCAACCATCCTGGTGCTCACTCGCTCCTCTGCACTTTTCTCTGGGCATTACAGCGGCACTAAGTGTGTTAGTGAGGAGCATGGACACACCTCCATACAAACAAACTGTATAAGAAACAAATAACAGGACATGTTAGAAATGCAATCCTTACAAACCAATACATCTTCACATGGTCCTATAAGATCAGCAGGTGTGTCAGGTGTTTAAACAACCAAAACACACACTGGCTATTGAAGAGATTCTGAATCTAATATTCATTTCTAATCTGACCTCAGTCTACAACAAAGGGTGTCTGATCATCACGAGACTTTGACCTCTTGGCCAAACAGGCAGAAGTGAAATGTCTGCAGCCAACAGGAATTGCAACCACAAGAGGAATCATAACCACAAAAAACATATTGATGACTCAAAGTACCTTCTATCGTCTCCTCCAGCACTGATGACAAACCGGTCCCCGCTGGTAAAGCGGATGTTGGTCACATGGGCTGAGTGGCCTAGAAAGCGCTTATGTTTGGCCTGAGGAAAAACGATTGTCCTGTTAACAGTTGTCCTTTTCACACGTTCAGAAATGTGTATTGTGTGTAGAATGATCATGCGGAGTGCTATAGAAGTCTGAACATCTGAAATACCCTGCACAAGTGATAAGACAATCAGGAATACTTGGGAGTTAGACTAAACTAAACAAAGGTCATGTGTGGATCATGATTATAACATTAAACACCAGGGAAGTACTGAATTTTAATATTTCTCTATTCTTGTGGGTTACTTCCACATTTTATCTAGGCTACTTGTTGCTTAATTAATTTACATCACAACCACAATCCTAACCACTACATTCAGTCCACTATTTTTCTGGACTAACGTTGAGAACAATTTAAATTAATTCACTGATCAGTAGTGGTGTAGCACGACAATCATTTTACAAGAAAATCTAACAAGCACTGCCATTGAATTTGGTTACTGAAACAGCTCCAGCCCCAGATTTAGATTTTTTTTTTTAATGTATGAATGAACAAATTGACAGCAAAATTAGATAACTATATTTTTAAATAAAGCAAGAATTATGATTTTTTAATCACAAAAAGCACAAGGGTCAAAATTAAAATTGTGTTAAAAAGCAGAAATGCCAAAATATTTCGTTTTTATCAAAGTGAATTTTGTATGATTTTTCACAAAGCTAGAACATATTTTTGATTTTGATATTGAAGTATGCAAGTTAGTATCAAGAATATGTTAATTAAGTTTTAGAAAAAAATATAGCAAACTCATGTTTTGATTGTGGAATTAGTGGCAACAAATTTGATCAAAGAAAAAAAGTTTTGTTACACATATCTTAATTATAAGATTGTTGATCATGATCATTATTAGCAATACAATGTTCATTTACAACATATTCAGACATTTCCTTTTACAAGGAGCTCCCTGTCATAGTACAAGTATACACTGTATAATATATAATAGCGAATGTATTTACCACAGTGTTTTCACCACAGTTCTTGCACTATAGCATCCTACATGGTTTTAATAGGTATATAACATGGTGTTTAATCAATATCCAAATTGCATAATAAGGTATTTTACAGGACATAGACATTAAGCAACTCCCACCTGTTATTTATTACTCGTGGCAATGGCAGTGACAGTTTTTTCTTGGATTAAACATTCCAAAAGCCATTGAACACATTAAAACCACTCATGGAAGGCACTGTGTAGCACAAGAAGTATTTTTGCTTTACTGATTATTTGACAGAAAGAAGTAATGCCATTGGCTGGTTCTGTTGTCAAACTGTTTACATAAACATACATCTTTTTTTTTTTTTTTTTTTTTTTGTTTTTACAAAGGGTAAACTTACAAATTTCTCTGGACATGGAAAGTCGAACAGCTTGACCATCCCAAAGTCATCGCCCGTGACCACGTTGAGGCCGGAATGGGAAACACAAGCGCATGTTACATCAGCTTTATCTGTGTTGCGGGACCAGATTCCCACCACCTCATCCCCCAGAACACTGCACACAGACAGGAAAATAGAAACAGTGGCAAATGTTACTGTGGGAAAATCCTTACAATCATTATGTGGACAATCATCACACCTGTGGGTGAAATATTAGAAAAAAGTCTCAACTGACTTGACATGCAAAATTACAATAATTCCAGACCAGGCTTTCCAAAGGGATTATACTGTAGCAGAGGGGAAGAGACATGATGTAATTCTGCGTCTGGATTGTTCAACCGGTGTGCAACTCTGCTCTTTGATCAACACTGCGAGTGTCTGGATGCTGTGTGAATACTAGAACACTCTGCAGAAAGCCTGAATAAGTCCATGTTCTAAATTAACCTGAAGCAGCAGCTGTTTGTTAACTGAAATGCGAGCACCAAGACAGCGTTCAGTGAGTTACCTTGTCCAGGTGGCCCAGGTGATTCTGTCTATGACTGCCTGCTCTGTGACCTGCTTTCCGGAAGGCACTTCATAAACCAGCCGTTTATATGCACCAGTGGACAACTACAGGGAGCAACACGGGAAAATTAATATACTGTAAGGAAGTGCTGTTCCTCTGCAGCATAATGAATTATAAAAGGAAGCCAAATGAGATATCCAAGAATGTGAGTAGGGAATATAATAAAAAAAAATGTTGAAGAAAGACTGCAGATATCATATCAAATCATCCAAGAAGATTTAACACACACGCATACGGGTGTACCTGTATATAACAGCTATCAGCAGAAAAGTCCATCTGAATGACAAAGCTCAGGATGTCTCTGCAGCAGTTAATGCGGATTAGCTGGGGTCCCAAGGTCAGGTCGTAGAAATCTACAGCATTCTCACTTGATCCAACAGCAAGGTAGCATGAATCTGGACTGAACCTGTTGAGGGACATGGGATGCAATGAGGACAATTTAGTTTACAAGGTACAAAAGCACACAAAAAGTACCTCATTGCAATTATCCATCCATCCATCAGTGAGCCTGGAGCCTTACCAAGGAACTTAGTGCACAAGCACATACACACTCACACACCCAGTTCCATAGTATGGGCAATTTGTATCCGCCAGTCAGCCAGAGGTCCCGAAGGAAACCCATCACATGCACATAGACCCCTCAAGGTGTGAGACAGTGCTGACCACGAAGCCCCATAACCACTGGGTATGGAAAACTGGTATGGGAGGCCTTAAAGGCATCTTTCAGAATTCTATTTGTTTTTTATTGCTTTTATTATTATAATTTTTCCCCAGCAGATCACCTCGTGTTCTTCCCGCCACAATACGATTTGTACTTGTTCTGATTGCTGATGAAAGGAATTAAAGCTGAACAAACCTGTTTCACTGTTGTCTCATGTAGACAATTCACATCATTTACAACAGAAAGAACAGTTTAAATAATGTCCAGTTTTTCAAGTTTCAAATGTTACTACTGTCTTAAAGCAGCTCAAGTCTAACCTGATATCCTGGATGGCAGTGCGACGATCTCTCTTTTTGCCCCAGATTTTCAGCGATGTTACAAGGAGAATGATGAACTCCCCGTTCTTCATGCCGATCGCTACCATGTCACCCTCAGGACTATAGCTGACAGTGCGTGCAGGATGGCCAAGGTTCACCTTATTCAGCATCTTCTGTTTTGTTTTTTTTGGACAGAAGAGAAGTTTAGCACAATTAGCGCTGTATTGATGACACGTGTGAGTAAGGGAGTGTGCACATGTGACTTTCTAAAGCTGTTACCCTCTCAGGAATGTCCCAGAGGCGTACTGTGCCATCCTCTGCGGCAGACAGAAAGACGTCTCGTGTAGGATGAGCTCCTAGTCCCCAGATAGGGCCGTCCATGTGGCCATTCACCAGAATGTTACAGGCTGCATTCTTCTCCCCTACCTCAATGATCTCTGCGTTCCGTGTGCCCACAAGGATCTTCCCCTAAACAAGACAACAGAGTGACAAATTATTAAGGAAGTGAAACTGCAGAAAATCAAGAAACATTCTGGAATGGAAGTCATCAGCAGACAGAAAGACAAGTCCTTTGTCCTTTGAGTCATTCGGCTTTTTCGACACTTCTCTATAGGGGCGTGTGCATGTGGACTAGGAGTTCTAGGCTTAAAAGTCCTTCGTTAGCTTCATGGTCTGTTTCACTACACTCAGTGTTACATATTAAACCCTTATTCATAGACTCAGTCAGTTGCATAGTTTGAATGAAGATAGATAGAGAGATAGATAGATAGATAGATAGATAGATAGATAGATAGATAGATAGATAGACCTTTACGCCGTTCCACAATAACTACTATCTGCGCACCGTCACATTGTCATGAATACAATTGTACATCAAGACTGCACTACATTTCACTTACAAATATTATGAGTTTATGCCTATTATTATTATTTTTATTAATTAAGACTTATAAGCTTTAATTCTATTATTTTTATACACCTTGTATCTTTCTGTTTTTAGCACCGCACTAGTATCTTTAAGTCAGTTCTTACGTTACCCTGTGTGCTTGTTCAAAAACACTCATATCATACTTAAGGCCTGTGAAACAACTACCAGGTCAGAACTCTCTAACAGGAATGCAACAGAACTGGATATAAAATGCCATACTTTTTAAATCCACTGACACTTGCTATGAAATTGCACACTCAGATCTCTCTGGTTGAACACAGAACTCTACTCCAATCATAACTGAGGCGGTTGCTACACAAATTGTCAACACAAGCTTTGTTACTAATAAAATGATAATAATAGATGAATATTGGCTGATACTATATAAACTACAAAACAAATCGGTTTGGTACGTATTTTATTTTTGGGGTTGGCAGTGATGTAATTTACTCCAATTGTAAGAGAAAAAAAGCGAATGAGAAAAATAAGGTCTTCCCACAAACAACACTTCTGTAGCGCACTTCATACTCTGTAGTACCTTTCCTCTACAGACAGAGCGCACACAGTCGATGATCTGACCGGTCTCCAACCTAAAAGCCCTGCAGCGCTTCAGCTCCTGATCCCACAGTTTCAGCGCACCACCTTCTTTAGACCTGTAGGTGGCAGACAAGCACACACACACACACAGGTTTCATAACCAGGCATATTTTAGGGCTGTTCTGTTAGATGCAATCTTGTCCATGAAAGCATTATATTTAAAAAAAAAAAAAAAAAATCAAAAAGTACAAATCTAACATAAGAAATAATAAAGTCTGGAAGCCACAATTTTAACACTCATGCTCTTTATGAGCACCCAAATGCTGTGAAAAGGTTTTAGGTGTGAAGTGCAAAAAAAGGAAGGTGACTCACGGCCGCTCCTTGCCGCCTGTGACGATGAGGCCATCTCGGAGCGTTGTGTACATGGTGAAGACAGGACCAGTGTGTGCCTTGGCAACAATTCGTACTAGAATGTGTTCCTTCCATACACACACATCTCCACTAATGGTACCTGTAAATGTCAAGTTATTCTGAAAAGAAAACAAATCTGCACTAATCTAGTGACCTCTAAGCAGAAAGAACAGTAACAACCAAGGCAATTTACATTTCGTTAATTTCCTGGCAATTTCAGCCACGTACACAACATTATTTTCTATCGTTAATCAATGCTACAGTACATTGTGACATTTTCTACACAACATTCTAGTGTAGTCCATCTTCAGTAAAATAATACATTTCTAGTACATTTATTCTAGTTCATCAACTCAGCGACACTTTATTAGCACAGTAATACAGAAAAACACAGTATTTATCACCATAATGTCAATTTGTGTCTCTTTCACAAGCTTTCTTTTCACAGTGCTGCAGATAATAATGCCCATGTGGACGTATGAAGAAATATACTTACAGCTCCGAATGCCACAGAGAGCATGGTCTGCATGCGGGCGTCTTCTATAGAGCTAAGCACTCCTTTCTTGCTGAGTAGAGCTCGGCCTGCGAGTGTCCAGAAGCGCACATGCTTTATGCCCACGGACACAAACTGAGTGTCGGAGTCTGGCCGAAACTCGGCCACAAAGATCCGCTGTGTGTGGCCAGAGCGACTGGCAACCTTGGCACCTTAGGACGGATAAAAGTATGAATGATTGTACTGTAGTGTGAAGACTAAGAGAATGGAGCAGAACAGAAAGAATCAGCATAGGCATGCTATACACCTTCTTGCCACTTCCAGATGGTGATGGTGTGCTCAGGGTCCAGGCCGACAGAGAGGAGCAGCTTGCCAGTGGCACTGAAGCTGACTGAGCAGATGCCCCGAGAGTGATAGCTGCGCAAAACAGACAGCGTCTGTTTGTTTATGGCATCCCACACATGAATGGAAGGAGCTGTGGCTAAAGGGTAAGTAAAAATTTTGATTTAGGACTTCAGTCTATATCATCTAATTACCTGGAAGATATTGTACTACTTGTACTTACACAAACAACACTGTCCTATTTGTACTATGTCATTTCTAAACAACATATTTTACTTAACTATCAAGTCCTATTATAATAGAGTATATGTAACGTGCACATATGTTACTGATATTACATTAATTTTTGTAGTTATAAACATTAGTTTTCTGTCCAAATACTGTACACTTTCTTATAATTAAACCCACAGAGTAAACGTTAAACATTTGAAGGTAAAAATGTCTTTCTCCATGTCAGTGTAAATAAAACTTGGATATTAACTGGCTCTAGCTGCCTGTGTTGTGTACTCCTCCTGAATGGTGATTGCAAAATGTTCATCCCTGCTTAGAAATGAAACGTTTTTTTTTTTTAACACTATGAATAAAACATAACAACGGTGCAACTGAGTTGATGTGATTAACTTACTTTCAACTTACTTTAACTTTCACTTACTTTTACTTGCCAGATATAATGTTATATGACATATGATACATTGATAATGATTATGTACATCTTAACCTTAAAAGTTTCAATCAATATGGATTTTGAAAAAAATATGTAAAGACAGTCAGTAGAGGGCAGAGTACTGAAGGAAATTAGCACCAATCCACCCCTGCAACAGATAAATAATCTGCCTTATCATGCCTCACAACACCAAGAAATCTAGTTTAATAGTCTAACCCTAGATATTTCCATATCACCCTTTAAGTATCTTTAAACTGCATAATAAATTGATACTGGCTATGAATTTATTAACAGAAAGCATGGTGATGGTGCATGGCGACAGTTTCACAGCTTTACTTTGCAGGGCCAAACATAACTGCAGCACTGCCTAACTGGAGCTTTACAAACAGTGAATAAAATTCCTTACCTGACATATCACCAGCATCACCTGCAAAAAAAAGTGGTTAAAAACATATGTAATAATCCAACCAGATATAAACCTTACAGGCAGACACAAAATGAATGTTCTCTAATTTTACCAAGTAATACCTAATATGTCATTATAGTTAGAAACACTGACTCGTCCAACAACATCTAAAACAATCAGACTGTATTAAAAATTCAGGCAAAATAATTTAGAACCATTCTTGAATCAGCAAAATGAGGCAGAGAGACTCATGTGTCATTGATACTGTATGTGAACAATCCGGGGTAATATCAGTGACGTTATCCTGTTATCCTGGAAAATAAAGGACAGTCTCACAAACATACCTACTTGGCCCGTTGCCACAACGTTGGGGAACTTGGGGTGTTGATTAATGGTGAGGCACAAAATGTCATCACTGTGTTCCATATAGAAACTCTGGCATGCTAAAGGAAACACACACACACACACACACACAGCACATCCTGCATTGCATTTTCAAATCCCTTAACTTGTTTTTACTCGCTTTGACCTCTCGTAAAAAACATACCCGTTGTTAAGTTTAGGACAATTCCAACTGAAGCCGTGTGGTAGATGATATCCGCCCCCTCATTTAGGTAATGCACGTTGTTCCGGCAGTCGTTGCCCCGGTAACCAAACACCAGTTCTAGCACCAGGTCCTGCATTAAGAGTCAAATACGGGTTAGAGTCAGAGGTCGTCTCCATGGAAATGCCAGAGAGGTTAAAAGAGTCCACTTGCAGGATGGGAAAGGACAGGCGGAGAATAACCGTACTGCAATTGAATTAGTGAAGGTTAACAAGATGAGTGAGACTAATGCCTCTTATTCCAGGCTGTGTATCTGGGTACCACATCTCACGCATCAAACAGGCTATACAGTATAATCATGTCTGCAAATCTTTCAAATATTATTAATGGAAAACTTTTTGAAAAAAAAAAAAAAAGAAGAGCTACAATATAACCACAAGACCTTAACTAATATTCATTTCTAATAGAATAATTCTGTGATTAAGATTGTTATTTGATTTCTGTTTATTTCTTCAGATACTCCAGCCACCCTTTACACATTTATATATTGCAAATTATGTTGCTTTACATGTCATTTACCTCAATGGGCCTTTTCTTCTTGCCCACATTGTTGGTTTGGAGTTTCTCTGGTACTGGTAAAGCCCTGCTTACTGGGGGTCTGTGCCCAAATCAAGCACAAACACAAATAATTGAATGTAGGACTATCAGATTGCAATTCTAACCTTTTAAAACATGGATGTACCAGGCGACAATATCTGGCATATCCTCATTAAGTTTACACGTCACATTATCATGTTAGGATGTCTAATTTCAAATATCATAAGAATTAAGAATGATCATGTGAATCATTCAGAGTGAGATGATCTAGACTTACCTTGAGCCTCTTCATGAAAGCATTGATGGAGAAAAGGAATAGGTTAGAAACCACTGTCTCGTATTTAGCCCTCAGGCATAAACACTAGATTTAAAGGACGAATCATTGGGAAACTGAGAACACAATACACAACAAAGGGCCCAAGCACCTACAAATATAATGTAATTTTCTTAGTGACAACAGTGATTATGTAAAGCCAACAGCATGTGGTCTGAAAGACAACGGCTAAGAGCTGGCAAAGCAAGTGGCAAAACATATCCTGAAATGATTTATTTATACTTATGCAGCATGTGAAGCAAGTCTGTGATTAGGGCCGAAGCACACAAAGTCTTACTTAGACTGAATTGGAAGTGAAATATAGTCAACGTACCAGAAGAAGGACAGCCAACACTGAACAATACAGTGTCATCTACATATTTACCTGCAGAACTAATCTCTTGATGCTAAACTATCTAAACCAAGTTAGCTGCGTGCACTTATTTTGGTGAAAAAGGAAATCGAAATTGTAAAAATAAAAATATATCTATACATTTATAAATTTTCATAATAATCACAGAGCACAACTGAAACATTTTTTTCTTACAGCAGCACTTAATTCTTCTTACCTGACTACCCCCTGCCTTCATGCGGTGACAGGAAAGAGTGCAAAGTAGAGACACACACGGAAGTAAGGATGAGAGGAAGAGAAAGACACCAGGATGCTCAATTACTCAAGACAAAGTGCTACCCATGAAACACAACTCAATGGCAAAAACATCCTTCAATAAAAAGCAATAAAAAAACTAATCAATCCTCTGACATTTCATCTACTTTCAGTATTTAACAGATAAGAGGTGATGTTGAAATACAAGCTGTTATCAGTCAGCTATCAAAAATGACAAGATTTATATCTGAAAAAACAGGATTTTTCTTTTTACAAACCAGTGCTGCTGGTTAATATACTTAAGTGGAGAATAGTGTGAAGTAAAACCCTGTGTTACGTCATCTCTTAGGGGCTTTCCCACATTCACAAACTTGATCTATAACGAGTGCAGAATCTCAGGCTTGTTTATCAGTTTATCAGGTATGTTCTTCTTTATAATGCATCATAGTATCCAATATTATATCAACTTCCTTGTTTAGTGTAGATGTTGAAATTTTTCTGCTTTCTTGTAAAGACCTTTCATAAAATTGTGGAATAAAAGTAAAATGGATAAATCCCACCCTGCTCACTAACCAACTAAATAGTATGTTTTATTATATACGATCATCTACATGTGGTGATGTTTCTTATGGAAGTGTGCAGCAGGTTCATAGTTTCTGTAGTCACAGGTATCCAAAACAACAGGTGAGAAATCATAGGAGAGTTAGTCTTTCATAGTAAATTGTGACATGCATTAGGTATTTCATAGGTAACTAATGTAAATTTGTAGACAGTCTGTAACTGTTCAACATGTTTAGCATGTCTTGAAGCAGACTCATATGTACATCATACCATTTCATAGATAATGTGTAGTCAATTCGCAGGTGATTAATGCATGTAATATAACAGAGTCAAGCGGCCCAAGTACCTGGGAAGAATTCGGGATCATTCGGCACACTCCAATGTTAAGGAATGTGGGAAAGCCAACTTAATTAGATAAATCTATGTCTATTGGATTCGTAATGTATAACTGTAGGACTAAGAGATTTCTTCATGTCAGTTACTGTACACTAATCCAGATACAGTATAATACTTGTCTTCACATGTGGTTTGATATTCTCTCATAAATTACATAAACCCAGTGGTGGACTTTCTGCATGAGCTAATTATATAAGTGTCCAAAGGACATAGCACATTATTAATTAAAATAACTAAAAACATCTAAACATAAATAGCAGTCATTTTGTACACAGGACCTGAAGTATATAAATACTTCAGAATTACATTTAGACCCTTTATAAAATCAGATAAAACAGAAATCAGAACACACTGGAGTCATTACATTACACTGCGTTCCCATCGTTATTGACTAACTGATTCCGTCCCTGGAATTTTTTCCAAACAACTTCAACAAATCAACTAACAATTAACTAATTTGTTCTGTCAGTGGAAAGTTCAAGAACAAAAAGATCTTCATAAATCTGTACTGAAATAAAGTTTTTGGGACTAAAACATTTAAACAGGCACATATGGCAAAATTCTATACATATCATTACTCTCGTACCAGCCCTGTACCATGTACAATTATCAGTCATTCATGCGGCAGCACTGCCAAGCAAAAATATTATGCCTTCTGTTAACTTTTATATTAACTATTAGAATGGGAAAATAGGATCTCAGTGGCTCAGACTGTGGCACATTTGTCTGTGCCAGACGGGTTGGTATGAGTATTTCAGAAACTGCTGCTCTCCTAGGATTTTCATACACAACAATATCTAGAGTTTATTGTGAGAAAAAAAAAATCAGTGAGCAGAGTGGGTGGAAAAGCCTTGCTGGTAAGAGAGGTTAGAGGAAAACCGAGCCAGACTGGTTCAAGCAAACCGGAAGTCTACAGTAACTCAAAAACTGTATGTTTTACAACTATGGTAGGCAGGATGCACTTTAACCGACCACATTGGTTTCTACTCCTTCAGCCAAGAACTGGAGTCTGAGGCATATTCTGCACAAAAACCTAGAAGACTGGAAACACTGCTTGGTCTGGGAATTGCAGTGCTGCCACATGACTGATAAGACTGATAATAGACTAGATAATTACATAAAAAGCAGTGGTACAGGTGTCCTGTTAAAGTGACTGGTGAAGGGTATAGAGCAATAAATGTAGTAAAGTCAATAATTGATTTAAGACAGTGTTGACTTGGACAAGTTATATATAATACTATATGAAACATATTTGACGTTTTGACAGTAGGGTTTTATAAGGACGTTTCCATTAGTAACTGCAACTGAAAAGTGCTTCTTTTTCGCTGACATACCTTTCATCTGCTGATGGCTCTTTTTGCTGCAAATGGGGCTTGACACCTGCCATGGGTCTCATATTGGTAGATAAGGCCTTGATTACATAGTTGATCTCATTCTCTCGAGTCACATCGCTATCGTACCCTGCAAGGAGTGAACGACAGAGAGCAGAATATGAGATGACCCTCAGGCACATCCAGCACTCCCGACCGGCGTCTTTTAACAGAAAGTTAATTTAATGGTTCGAAATGTAAAATGATGAGCTTAGAATGTCAATTAGTTATATGATTATCTTTGGAGCATTCCGTATGAAATGCTTAAAGCGATAAACGACATTTTCAGACTTTTACTAATTTTGTCAAATTATTATTCTATGACACAGGGGTTGTCTACAACAAAATTAAATTAAAAGAATGTATAAATAATCTTTTTTTGTGAAGCTGCTTTGAGACAATGACCATTTTTAAAAGCGCTATATAAATAAAGTTGAATTAAATTGAATTTATTTAAAAAGATTTAAATATCTGCACTTTGAGCAAAACATGACATGTACAGGTAGGTGCTAGATTTTCGAGCATACGCAGACATGATGATGCAATTTTCACACGATCAGTAAAGTGAAGACACTTTCTGCTCAACACAATGCCCTGTGTGACTGGTTTAAATAGATCTTTAGAGAATGTTAAAGAAAAGAAAAAGATGCTTATACAGTGGAACCTTGGATTGCGAATAACTTGGTCTGAAAGCGTTCTGCAAGATGAGCAGAATTTTAAAATAAATTTTAACATATTAAACGAGCGAGATCTTAATATACGAGTACTGTAGTACACATGCGCTTTGTCTGCCGAGCGTCACATGATCACAACTGAGGCAATAATTCTTCTCTCTTCCATGCCGTGGGATTGTGGTTAATCTCCCATGCTCAGTCTCAGTGTGTGTATGTCACTTCTATAGTCAACATCTGTGTGCGTCTGTACTGTTTACTAAAACATTCTGACCAATAATTTTTTTAATTTTGTGTCCAAGTGTAGTGACTGTCCTTTAGTAACTGTACTGCAACAATGACCGTTGTGAAGGGGAAAAAAAAGTAAAACAACTGTAGCAGTTCGGGAAATTAATCTGTTTAAAATAGTGATTCCTTTAATGTGTGTGTGAGTGTGTGTGTGTCCTGCTTCTGTTCTCGTGTAACACCAGTCACGATTCTTTTTAAAGATAAACCACAGGTTAATTTGTTTTATTTTTATTTTATATTTTATATAAATCATCTTTAAATGAATATTTTTGAGTTGTGGAACGAATCGTCTGAGTTTCCATTATTACTTATGGGGAAATTCAATTGATATACAGTACAGTAGTGTAATATACAAGCATGCTTCTGGAACAAATTACGCTAGTAATCCTAGGTTTAACTGTTACTGCTATTGGAGTCACTCCAGCAGTAACTACAGGTACGCATTGCTTAATGTCCACGAAACATTCTAGGAAATCGAACCAGAGACAATGTCAGAAGCATCTTACCTGGCCTAAGGAGATAAAAACTGCATCCAAATCCTTATTTCAGATGAAAGTAAATACTGCATTTCATTTGGAAATAATCAACCCTAACCTAAAGTCATAGAACCTGGAGGAAATATGAAGAAGGACAGAATGTAGGTTGCTTGAAGTCCAATGTGAAGTTTCCACAGTCAGTGGGGTACCATGTCATCTGCTACTGTTAGTCCACTATGTTTTATTAATTCAAATTTAATGCAGCCATGTGCCAGGAAATGTATGCGTCCGTCTGCTGAAAAGTTTTATGGAAATGCTGGTTTCCTTTCCCAGTAGGCCTTAGTGCCTGTACAAAGCGCCAAAACTACCACTAATTGGTTTGCTGACCATGATATTACTGTGCTTGACTGGCCAAATGGCCTGACCTAAACCCCATAGAGACTCTATGTGGTGATGTCGAGAGGAAGATAAGAAACGTCTGATTTAACCATTATTTATTAAGCCTACATAGGATACACTGTGCTTCACAAGCTAGCCAGGAGGCGACAGCAGCTGTCTCACAAGATCTGAGTAGAGATGTGGATTGGCTCATTTACTACAGGTTCCATCACTCTTTTTCTGTGACATGTGATAACAATATATACTGTAGAAAATCAATGATCTGACTGGTTCTGAATCAGACCAACGCCTGTTTAACTAAAACTGAACTAAAATTATTATACATTTAGAGATTTTAAGAATTATTCATCAAACATAATTTAATCAAATTAGCAAATAATTTGATAATTATTATACTTCTGGAAACAGTGGCCCCCAAACAAGTATTGAGTTCCATGGCCTGTAAACATGCATATTTTCATCACACAATTGCTGAAAAAAGTCAATGCTGGCTACAACAGAAAGGTACCAGAACATTCAGTGCACCACAGCCTGCCATGCACAGGGCACAGAAGGCAAAAAGCCCAAGAGATCTCAATGCTGATTCAGTGCAAATATCCTGGTGCCAAACATTACTGCACATCCATGGTTTACATGGTTTTCAAAATTTTTTATAAATAAAAAATCTGAAACATGTGGTGTGCATTTGTATTCAGCCTCCAATTTGTATTCAGAAGGTGCTGATACCCCTAACTTAAATCATGAAGCCCAAGAAACACACTAGATAAGTCAGGAAAAAAGTTGTGAAGAAATTTAAGACAGTTTTAGGTTTTAAAATATATCTTAAGGTTTAAACATCTCACAGAACACTGTTCAATCCATCATCTGAAACTGGAAAGGCATGGTGGTCCACCTAAAATGACAGGCTGGGCAAGGACAGCATAATCAGAGAAGCCACCAAGAGGCCCATGGTAACTCTTGGAGTAGCTGCTGAGATCCACAGCTCAGGTGGGAGAATCTGTTTACGATTAATCATGCACTCCACAAATTTGGTCTTTATGAAATTCTAGCAAGAAGCAAGCTATTGTTGAAAGAAACCCACAAGAATTCCTCTTCGCATTTTGCAACCATGTAGGGGACACAGCAAACATGTGGAAAAAGGTGCTCTGCTAAGATGAGACCAACATTTATCTTTTTGGCCTAAATGCAACTAAAACTGCACATCACCCTGAACACACCATCCCCACCGTGAAACATGGTGGCAGCATAATGTTGTGGGGATGCTTTTCTTCCGCAGGGATAGGGGAGCTGGCCAAATACAGGGCAATCTCAGAAGGCAACCTGTAAAAGAGTCTGTAAAAAATTTAAGACTGGGGCAGAAGTTCACCTTCTAGCAGGACAATGACCCAAAACATACAACACCAAAGCTACAATGGAATGGTTTAGATCAAAGCATTTTCATCTTTTAGAACGGCCCAGTCAAAGTCTGTCAAAATCTGTGGCAAGACTGTAATAATTGCTGTTTACAGATGTACTTCATCCAATCTGACTCAGCTTGAGCTATTTTGCAAAGACGAATGGACAAAGATTTTACTCTCTAGATGTGAAAAGCTGGCAGAGACATACCCTAAAAGACAGGTATTATTGCAGCGAAAGATGATTCTTAGTTTTGAGGGGCTGAATACAAATGCATGCCACACTTTTAAGATAATAATGGGTAAAACTGTTCGAAAACCAAGTATAATTTTTCTCCTACTTTACAATTATATACAATTTTTTTTCTTTTTGGGGCTGTTACATAAAATCCCAATATTAATGTAATACAGTTGTTTGCGGTTGTAACATGGCAAAGTGTAGTAAAGTTCAAGGGGTATAAATACTTTTGCAAGGCACCATATGCATGCATGTATGTACAGTAATTTGGCATGTTCTCTTACCTCCATCATCCTCACTCTCAATGTCAGATTCCTCGCTATCACACTGCCGGACTTCCCGGGAGCCCTCAGGATCGTGGCTCCAAATCATTAGAGACGTGTCAGCGCCACCGACCGTCACCAACAGAGAATCATCATGTGTCCAGCGCACAGTGGTCACATGGGTGCTGTGGGCCACATATCGCTTGAACTTTGCATATTTTCCCTGTTTAACGTTAGAGAACATTTAACACAATTGAGTAATCATCAAGGCAATTACAATTAAAGCTAAATCAAGGTGTTTTACAACAGAAACCAAGGTTTTCTCAACCAAATAATCTGCAATCTCTCCAATATTTTATTTAACAAAAATCATCCTCACCTTAACAGGGTACCTGAAAAGCTTTATATATCCAAGGTCATCGCCTGTTGCCAGCACCTGTCTGTCACTGCTTAGACATGCCGTCGTTACCTCGGTAACGTCGCTAACCACTGGCCAGATGCCCTCACAGGAGCTCCCCAACACACATGTCCATGTGCTCCACTCAATCTTCTCCACCTGGACACAGCACACAGCCAGCAAGGTAAGTTCCTGCTTAAGTGCAGCCCAATTCTTTGTCTCCAAATTTAGACCTACACAATTGAAAAGTAGGCCATGTTCTTGCCCTTACTCCATTTAGACCTGAGATAAGAACAAGTTACAGTAACCACAACAATATCAGCATCTCTCACCTCTATAGCAGGAATGGTTTGCTTCTTCCCACGAGGGGCCTCAAAAAATAGCTGTTCCTTAGTTGCAGTGTTGACCTGCAAAAGCTTTCCTGATAAAACAAGGCACAGCTATTATTAAGTTACACAACACAAAGCTTACAACAGTGTCATTTTGATTCATAAAAAGCAAGAGAACTAAAAAAAGATAAACAATATTATAGCATAAATGGTACAATAGTAAGTTTGCTTTGTTTATGATATTCAGTAACACCTGCTTTGACTATACTGTATTATTCTTCTTTTGTGTCTCTATTACTTATTTTTGTCGTATAGTTTTTTTTCTTACCTCTTTTGTCCCAGTCCAGGTGAGTGATATAGTTCATGGAACCTTTGCACACACCCACCCTCTTGCTGCTCATCACGTTGTATATATCCACAAAGGTGTCACCTGAGGCTACTGCCAAATATTTCCCTGCACCTGTGGCAGGTGGACCCATTTTTCAACTCGAATTCATTCTCATTAACATGTCAATTTTAACTACTTCATGTCTTATCACATGACGTGAAAGGCCAATACTATCCTGTTTATTATGTCATATATAATTAACTGTCAAATCCTCTACAATATACACAGTAAGAAAACTTTTTTTTTTTTTTCAAACTTGAACCTTATTTTGAACTTTTTTACTTTTGAATTTCTTGCAGTCTGACAAAGCCTATATTTTCAAATTCCAACCCTGACAGTCACTATTTTTGTGGCTCAACTCAGAATAGACTCAGTGCTCTGTTTGATGGTGTCTGGCATTTATGCCGGCTTGAGTGTGCTGACTTACCAGGAGAAAAGCGGATATCGGAGATGATGTCCTTGCGATGGTGGAATGACACCAGGTCTTCCAGAGTGTCTGCATTAACAATGAGGAAGCTGCCATCGTTTAGCCCTACTGCCAAGGCTTTGCCATCTGGAGAGAAACTGCAGCAGCGGCCACCTGCAGTTAAACAAACATAGTTACTGTATACTACATCACCACGGTCTGGCTTCATAACAACGATAATGGATTTCTCAATTGCTAAAGGCTTTTGGAAAGCCAGTAACAATAAAGCATTCCTAGAATCAGAAAAGAACAGATTAGCTGTAAGAAAAACAACAAATAAAGTCAGCCTTATTTAATTCTACCAAGATGACAGTTTGAAGATGATCTCAGAATAATTTCATTAAACTGCTCTGGTTTTTCTCTGTTCCTTCTTGCTTGATTTTTTAAAATAGCACACCAAAAAATTTCCTCTGACTATTTAGGAACCTTTTCTTTGCATAAACATTGTTAAGTAATTCTACATTTAAGTATATATAATACAATTTTGTTAAAACTCAAACATCAGGCTTAGTAAAGTCCTCATGATTCCATGCTCCTTAGCTCTATCGCAGCACTCACTGAAGCTTTTATCATAAAGGAAAGTCGCAGCCTACCTTTCTTGAGTTTGCGCACAGCGAGCATGCAGTGGCTGGGAGAAAGGTCCCATATACGCAGGGTCTTGTCATCACTCACAGTGGCACACAGAGGCAGATGAGGGTGGGTGGCCAAACCCCACACTTCTCCCTCCATATGACCCTGGCCATTCAAAACAGGCAACACAGTTAAGTTCTGTTAGCACGCACCATAATTAATGCCCTTATGTAACGCAAGCTCTCACTGCATCTCTTACTGATGTGTTACCAAAAATACCGCATACATATTGATCACCGTTGCATGATACAGAGTGATTTCAAAGAGAAGCCTTTTCTTAATTGGAGTGGGTGTGATAAAAAAATAAAATAAAACATGCAGGGCAGTGGTCCGCCAGGAATAAGGTTGAGAACAACTGATCTAGCATATAACAGTAAACTGTAATGCTCTGCAATAAAACTGTTATGCTCTTCTCAGAATCCAGCGCTGATCCACTTGTACTAGCATTTAAAGGCATTTTGTTTGATGAATAACAAAAACAACAGTTCTCTCTTGGCCGGAGAACTGTGATTATTTTCCTGAGTAAGACTCCTACTGTAAATAAATGTGGTTACACTGCTGTTGCTGTTGTTGTGGGTAATCCCATTGGTGGTCACCAAAGAGGATCATGTGATCTTTCCCCTTTCAACTATGGTAAAGGTTTTAAGCTGGATGCTCTTTCTGATGCAACCATATTTTTATCCTGGTTTGGGTCAAGCACTATGGATGCCCCCAGTGACTGGGTGTTGGCATTTGCTGGGACACAAACCCGGGCCTTCTAAGCCACTATGTATGTATATGGAGCAATGCTCAAATAGGCTATGACATTCAACCAGTGATGGCCATTAATGGCTTATGCAGTAAAATACACAAACAGCTGGGCCACCCACTCCAGGTGAAGTACGTATTGCCTCACCTGGTTTATTTAAGTAAACTAAATCAATCAACCTACAACACTGCTTTTCATGAATGGGATTTTTTTTAGAACAAAAAAGGTTAGCATTCACTCTCAAAACAGCTGCTTCTGATTGCTTCTGGATGGTGGTCCTTCTTTATAGACCTGGAGGGGGTGGGGATATAAAATAAATTATATACCATATTTCAAGCTTGTTATGCAAATAAGTTTGCATTGTTAACAGATCAACTAATATTTGTTTTAAAAATGCTATCAACATTAAATGATTAAATTCATTAAGTAATAGGGCTTAATAACACATGGAATGTATAATATACTTTATGGGAACACGGTTGTGCTCAGTGGGAACAATAAAGTTGCGCTTTGGCTTGCAGGATTGCTGGCAGGTCCGGAGTCAGTCTTGTGGTTGATATGCAAGGGATGTCACAAAGATGGTTGTTGGTCATTTTGGTTCTCAATCTGCTTTTATTTAGCGTCATCAGAGAAAATTATTGTTCACATATGTACGAGATGTTGAGGCGAACAGACTCATCAATCTTTTCGTTTGGAGTCTCATCAGAGGAAACTAGGCTTCTTCCAAGCTCCGGCAGAAGTTTGGTAAAAAGAGAAGCTGATGTCGATTCTTCAGAGAATCATCACATTGCATTTCTATAAGATCTAATTGCAGACTCTCTTCCACTTCCTCTGCATGTATCATAAAGGGAGGCGCGAACAGCTTGATATAGTTCTCAATGGTAGAAAAATCTTGGAAGTGGCGAGAAAATTTGGTCATAAGAGATGTGATCACAGATACATATTTCCCCTTTTTATCAGAGAGATCGGCCTTTGGAAACGCAGATCTGATTTTGGACAGTGTGGGTTAGTGCGCGACATTGAACGTGCGTAACTGTGCCTTAACCTTGTAGGTTTTTGTTGGGTGTGTTGAGGTGTTCAGTAAGATCAACTAAAAACGCCAGGTCATCCAACCATGGAGGGTCACTCAGCTCATGAAGAGGTTGTTCCTTTTCTTCCACAAACTGGTCGATCTCTGATCTCAGAGAATAAAACCGCCGAAGCACAGAGCCGCGACTTAGCCAGCGCACTTCTGAATGGTAGAGCAGGTCCCCATATTCAGCATCAATGTCAGTTAAGAGAGTTTGAAATTCTCTGTGGTAGAGTGCTTGTACTCTAATTATGTTTACCGTTTTCACAACAGTGTTCATCACATAGCTAAGCTGTACTGTCTTGGCACAGATTGCTTCTTGTTGGAGAATACAGTGCATGTTAACTGCCTTACCTCCTTCCTCCTGCACCTTGGCGCACACCTTAGAGGCTATTCCTTTGCGCTTGCCTGTCATAGCTGGGGTCCATTGGTTGTAAGTCTAAACAATTTGTCCCATTTAAGTCCTATATTGTAAATTGCATTTGACACAGCTTCAAAAATGACTTTACCTGTTTACCTGTGGTATTTAGACTGCTAAGATCAAGCAGCTCCTCCGTTACACAAGAGTTATTGTCAACTCCCGCAAAAAAATGTAGAACTGTGCGGTATCTGTGGCGTCTGTGCTCTCATTACATGCAATGGAGTTGAAATTAAAAGCACATGTTTTGCCTGACAAGTCTTCGATTCGCTGCACAACTGTATTTTTTGATTTTGTCGTGTCCAATTCCACGGGAATTCCTAGCCCTAGGGGGCTCCCACATTAACGCTACTACCACCACTTAGCTGGGAGGGCCAAAGACTATCACGTGTTTCCTCCGAACCACATGACGCCAGCCAACCGCATCTTTCTGAACTGCTCGCTCACGCACGCACCATTGGGGGCGGCAAACACACTCGGAGGACAGCGCTATCCGCTCCTTCCGCGTGCGCGAGCTCACAGACGCACCTGATTGGCTGTAGAGCCGTGATTAATGTGGGAACGCTAAGTATCTCTCATCCCTCCCCTCTCAGAGAGCTCGGCCAAAAAGATTACAGCATCACACGGAAATCGAACCAGCGATCACTGGATGATAGGGCGAGGACACTCTGTTGAATTCCTGACTTTTTTCAGGCACATATTCTTGTGACTTTAATAAGGCACTGTTTTATGAATTCACCATCTGAAAAAGCCTTCCCATGCTCGCCAATGAGTTGAGTCACCTCATAGCTGGCTATTGTGGCATTGTCTGAAATTTTCTACACTCACTTGCAATCTTGCGTTTCTTTGGTGTTGTCATTTTCAGGGCTCTGTGGCAAAATTTTTCTTTCCTTAATCTTGTTTTGTAGAGGAACTGCCCATATCAACTCAGCTCCACCTGAGTTAGATTTCATGTGCGGGCCATATTCTGGTATATTTTTGGAATTTGCTACAGGCCAATTAAAAACGGAGTTTAGACACCCCTGGCCTAAAGTGGCTGATTTGATAATTACAAGAATGAGTATGAGTGCATTTGTTTGCCTGAGTACAGGTGTTCTGTCCGTGTAAGAAGAGTAAAAAAAGTCCTGTGAAGTTTAGAAAAGGAAAAGTAATATGAAGAGAGTGTTTAAGTGTGAGCAAAGTATGTTGGTGTGTATGTTGTACAGCGTGCAGGAAAACACAAAAAAATAGCTATTCCACTTTTCCACCTACTGTGTAACCATACTCCATATACTTACATTTTATTTTTTTTAAAATAACAAAATAAGTGTATGCAATTTATTACTTATTTCCAGTAGTTCAGTCTTATTGTTTGGTGTGTACTACTTTTGACTGTAGTGCTGAAATGAATCTTGTATCAATTGTCAGAGAAATAACTTCATACTATGGTGTAATCTAATAGATATTACTAAAAACAGAGCATATTTAATTGTCCTTAAAGTTGTACAAATTTCTCAAATTAATTACAGATAAGCCACATGGAACCATCAACAAGTTATTGAAGTTATATAATAAGAAACAAAACTTTTTTACCAATTTTAACAATAATTAACTAAAATAATTAAAAAGATAAATACATTGATGTGAAGATTTGATTTATCTGTTAAAAGCATAATTAGCACTATGTATAAGATGTGCTAGTTAGCGAATGAGAAAGACATGGCTATTCGTAGCTCTGTACCTGGACTAAGAGAGTGATAGGCCCTGTTTTGTCCACCTCCAGAATCTCTCCATTCTTTGTTCCTACAAGTATGTGTCCATGTCCCAGAGATATGGCACGAATAGATGGGTTGTCTTCCAGTAATAACCCTAAACAGAGGAGACTCATCATGAGAATTCATCACAAGGAATATTTCCTCGGCTATGCACTAAAAGGTGATATGAATCTCACAGACACACCTTTGGACCCTGGCGCAAGCACAGATCTCTTGATAGCATATGTCTTGAGGCACCTCTCAAATGTGTCGTCCCACAGAGCCACTATTCCATCTTTGCCACCAGTTACAAACCCCTAAGTATTGGGAGAATGAAAGCAATAATTCATCACTATTCCTCTAATAAAACATGAAGGCTCCTGTATATTGTTTTCAATAAAGCTTTATGAGATTACCGCTACAGCAGTGAATATTAACATTCATGCTGTCGTTCCCCTAACACACTTTGTCTAGTACCTTTTCTAGAGCATGCATGCTGAAGACTGGTCCGTCATGAGCTTTAACTGTCTTCACTAGGAACATGTCCCTCCAGATGCAGATGTCTCCACTGCACGTACCAGAGAACACCATCTCTTCTGTCCAGCCATATACCGCACACATCATGGTCTCAGTCTTTGCGATGCTCCCCTTCTTCCCAATCAGTCCGCCACCTAATAAAGGACAGAAAGCATGCTCAAAAATGTCTTGTGCAGATACAGTTAAATGTTAAATATTACATTTTGCAATATAGTAACTATTAAAATTCAAGAACTTTATATGCATTAGGAGCAAAACAAAATGTTTAGCCTTACCTGCTTTATGCCAGAACTTCATGTGCTTCACCCCAGCGGTAATGAGCTTATCAGGCATATACGGATTGATTTTAACAACAAATATCTTGTCCTTGCTCCCCCTGTAAAATGAAATAGAGAAAGATTTCACATATTCTAACGCTCTAAAACAGCTTTTCATAATATTAGGCACATTCTTCGCATTCCAAGTGTCAGTTTCAAAAAAAAAAAAAAAGAAAAGTCACACAATAAAGCTGCTTTCTGTCATAACAGAGAAGTGTAAAAGTTCATGGGTGTGCCATAGACTGGCTGTAATTGAGCTGTCTGCTTTGCCATTGTCACTGTCTGTGTCCCAGCTGCCAAGACAGCCATGTGGAGCTGAGAGAATAGAGACCGCTGTCTCACTCCCTACACTAGGCCCTGTCGCAGAGCGGGCAGAGCGCTGAGCAGCGGCTACACTGTCAGAGCCTATTTACATCCAGCCACCTCTCAACCTTCACCAGAACCCTGTGGTGTCACCCAGTCATGAGTACAATTGTTTTAAAACATTGTGTAATTCTGTGTGTAATTACATTTATACATCATATTAATTTACACACAATTCATATATGATAGCCAGAGCATATACAGTACTATTAATAGACGCATCACAAGAAAACAATTATCAGTGCAGCCATGGAATATACTGTATGCTATTTTGAGAAGCAATGAAAAAGACAGCAGTGTCTGATGGGTTAAATATACTTTTGACTGACCTATAATTACTGAGCTGCCACTGTTGAGTGTGTTATGACAAGAGGATTAGAAGAGTTATTTCCTGGTTTAATGGCTCATGAATAAGCACTGAGTCTTAGCTCTCCACATTCATCATGCAAAACAGAGAAGCGAGTTAACCAGCATGTCTGACTGGGACAGAATGGGCTATACAGGAATAGAGCAAAAATAACTGTGACGGAGAAGGTAACATTAAGGTAAAGGAAACTGAAACAGTGTGTTAATGGAAAATAAATTGTTATCTATACTAAGCTGTAAAAAAATTAAGGTTTTGTGCAAATTAGGTTCACTTTTGTGCATAAATCTGGGCTACAGACAAAATCAACATGGATGAAAAAAAAAAAAAACGGAGAGGACATTTTTACACTTAAATTCAGCTTTAAATAAAAAAACCCCACCAAACTCCAATCCCCAAAACATAACTAAATGGACAACAATGCACCTTCATCACAGACTTCATCACTCGCTCACGTTAACCTACGTTGACTACAACTCACGCACATCATGCACATGATATAAGGCCTTCCTCTGCCATGCTCGCATTAGAAAATAAGTGCTCAGTGTCAAAAACCTGTCTGCAACAACCGTTGCTGCTGTTCTGGTTTTCACAGTTTTTGTTAAAATTTAGTTTTTTTACTTTTTTTACTGTATATGGTCTTGTCTAGTCTATGTTGTTTGGTACTAATCTGAGCAATGCCTGCATTCTGTTTACAATTTTGACTTAAGGCCTGAATTTTAATTGCAAGGATAATTAAATCTATGTTGACCTGCACTTGTGTCCTTACTTGTGTTCCTGACATGTTTTTACAACACCAACAACAACAACAACAAAAATTGCTTCATGCACGTTCAAAAACTAAGTGCACTCCTATTACCACATAATGAGTTGAACCACATCTGCAGGACATGTTTGTTCCATTGTTTACCCACAAGGAGCCTACTAATTAGGTTAGCAATTCACGATTCACCATTGTTATTCTCATAACTCTGGGATGATAATGAGAAAAGGTGGCTAACCGGAAAGCAGAGATCTTTTCTCCTTTCCTCCAGTCCCAAAGCACAACAGTGTGATTGTCATCCAGACCCACAGAGGCAAGTCGCTTTCCATCCGCTAAAGACAGACAGACAGACACACAATATCAACAGTGACAGTAACAACAACATGGCAGTGTAGATCATTGTATAATCTCTGCTTTGTTTTTTATGTCATGAATGCAACAAGATGTCACCACAAATACATTATGACAGTAAGTAAAGGCGTGAAGACATTTCCATTATTCAGTATTTAGTCACACGCATAATTAAAATATGCACATGGATCACATGACTAAAGGAATGATGCACATGAAGCTTAAAACATTTTTCTCCCCAGCCTTTCTCCACCTCCCATCGCATGTCGCAGGCAAAGAGTCTGCTGCTATTTCCAGCTAGCAGACAGGCAGGCTGGAAACAAAGAACTCACGGTCGAAAGGTATTACTGAGAGACTCTGCAGCGTAGCTCCTATACATCAATAAAAGTCTTATTTTAGGGCTGAGAAAGCTTACTAAACCTGTTACTTCTTCAAACCTTTTTAGATGGAATCAAAATACGCTTACATATTTAAAAACTTAAATGAGAATATAAAAGGTAAATCTAGTATTTATATATTGTATTTAAAGAATCACAAACTGCTGTATTAAATTCTTATCAAAAACTAAACACTGTTCATTGCCACAGTACCTGAGAAGTCAAGTGCACACACTCCAAATTGATGGAATCCTTTGAGAACAGACAGAGGCTTCAAGAACTCTGTTTCCCAGATGTGTATGGAAGAGTCTCTTCCTACCTGTTCAAAATGGTATGAAAATGTATATGAATCTTAAAACAAATCTTAAAACTGGGGGGGGGATTCAAGTGATGGTTTTGACATAAAGACGATGTCTTGTTGTTTTAGGATATGATTAAAACATTTTTTTTCTTTCTAATTTAGTTTAGTTCCTCCCCGTCACTAGGGGGCTCCACATTAAGGCTACTATTACTACCACTCAGTCGAGAGGGCCGAAGACTATCACGTGTTTCCTCCAAACCATGTGACGCCAGCTGACTGCATAGTTTTTTCAAACTGCTCGCTCACGCACCGTTGGAGGCGGCGTAACACACTCTGAGGACAGCGCTATCCGCTCCTTCCGCTTGCGTAAGCTCACAGACGCCCCTGATTAGCTGTAAAATTGTGATTAATGTGGGAGCACTAAGTATCTCTTATCCCTCCCCTCTGAGAGAGCTCGGCCAATCAGCTCTCTAGAGCACAGGCTGTCAAAGGGTTACAGCATTACCCGAGAATCGAACTTGCAATGATGATTAACTCAGATCATATGCCGAGCATTTTACCACTCGGAGGCCCCAATTAAAAAAAATTTTAAATATGCAACAAGAGCATACCTGGCCTGTGGCTACGTAATCTTTAATGGGGTGGATCGCCAGACAGAGGATGTCATCATCATGGCCCAGGTAGAAGCGCTGTGTGTTCTGCTGTCTATTATACACCACCCCCACAGCAGCGACATGGTACACAATCTCCCCGGTCTGAGTGTAGAACAGGTTACTCCTGCAGTCATATCCTCTGTAACTGAAATGCAGCCAGACAGAGATGACGTTGTGAAACAACCGTGAGCCACATCTCCGGATAAAGCATACAGGGGCAAGACTCTGTACAGCGATACATTACCTTGAAAGTGTCTAATAGTGAATAGGGTCCACCATTTGTCTGCAGCAAGGTATTAATGGTATGAAAATAAATGAGAGCAAGCTTACCCATGTATAAAGTGCAATCTCAGTCCATTGGCAGGAGGTCTCTCCCTTTTTTTCATAGCTGCCACTCGATGCTTTTCTTTGTACTGCTCTTTAAGCTGAGGTAGATCTTCTTTGTAAACCTGGAACGAAATATTCTTGGCATAAAACCAATCCGTACTAAGGTAAATATTGATCGAAGTACAGTGCTTTTGTGCAAATTGTTGTGTTTTGTTCCTTTCTAGGGCAAAATGTATTTTAATAATGATGTCAACACAGACCTGTCGCCGGTACGTAAGCTGCGTTTCTTGCTCAATCTCAGAGTCCAACTCAGGCACGTCTGATTGGTCAGAATCTGACTCTTCGCTGTTTGAATCTGCCAACATTTCTGTGAGATTTGTAAAGGGAAAATCAGCTGGGAGGCTTATTAATCAGAGTGACCTAGACATTTATCTGTACTAAACTGCCCCACTTTGCAGCAGCTTCACTGACAAGCTGGCAGTGAGAAATGTGTATGGCCAAGAAACAGCACTGCCAGGATGAGTTAAGATGAAACCATTAGGAAAATTAACTACTAGGCAATATACTGTAATGTAAAATGGGCAACGATGCAGCCCTCCAGCATTTAAGTGTCTAAGTGATAAGGAGGATCTTTAATGAGACAAATCCCTTGAGGATTGTACGTTTTATAGTCAAACCCTCTAAAATATAGTCATTCAGTAATAATGGAAAAGGTTTTTTTTTTTTTTTTTTCAATTCCACAATTCTACTTAACTGCTGAACTTTACCTTGTGGGGCTATATGAAGTGTATCTTTTGACTTTCTTTCAGGTATAAATTTCCACTGGAACACTGAATGGTCAGCTCCACCGATAGATATCACCCACTGATAATCATGTGACCACCTAACATTAGTTATATGCGCAGAGTGGCCTAAGTATTTTTTGAATTTTGCACCTAGGACGAGGACAAAAAAAAAAGAAGAAGGTATATTCAGACACAAACAGACAGAACATCAATACCAATTAATGGACCAGTCATTTACAGAACACATACCTTTCTTTATGCATGGATATCGTAATAATTTAACTAATCCATAATCATCAGCTGTTACTAATATTTGACTTGAGAAGTTGGCATCTACAGAGTTGATGTCATTGATATCCGAGTATTTGGGCCATAACCCATTCACTTCTGGTCCGAGAACACAGGTCCATGAGGACCACTGGACTAGCTTCAGCTCTTCTCTGTTTGTCACCTCTTTCCCAGCTGAACAAAAATAGCACATACGGCATTAAATAATGTCATTTACAATGAGCAGAATGTTACAAGTCAATGATGATTAATCTAATAAACGAGTCAACTCCACAACTTACAAACACAATACATTTACATTGTTGAAAAGCTCTAAAAAATTGTAAGTGGTATACAGTAACAGTCAAAAGTTTGGACACACGTTTGGATAGATTTTTTACATTATGGAAAAAATACTGGATTTTATAAATCGATATTATAAATACTGGAACTATGAAATAACACCTAAGAAATTTTGTAACCACGACAACAACAATGAGTTACTATTTTAAGACACAAAGGTCAGTGTCAGTTAGTATATCACCAACTCTGATGTTCTTTTTTAAATAAAATTAGTTACAAATTGATGGGAATCGACCAAATGCACCAACTGTTAAAAAGAAATTCCTGCATATTTGGATGCCTTCAGGATTATTTTAAAATATAGAAATAAATAAAAATCAAGAAAGAGCATAGAATTAGAAGGTGTGTCCAAACTTTTGACTGGTATTGTATACAGTAGTGAAGAGAAAATATGATGATCTTACAAGGCATTCTGTAGAACAGCCTCCTGCCGCTGCCATCGTTGGTCTGGAGGTATTTGCTGTCAGTGGACCAGTCCATGTGTGTGATGAAGCTTGTGGAGCCCACACACTCGCCCACCTTCTTATAGCGCTGCACCACGCCGTAGATATCTACTGAGTTATCGTTGGAGCCCACGGCCAGGTGAGCTCCATCAGGGGAGTACTTTAGCTCATGAATGGCTTCTTTGCGGTCTTTGATGTGCACCACCTCTGTCATGTCCCTATGAAAATAACTAGATTTTAATTTGACTGGTTAATACTCCATTGTATTACACAGATACAGAAACATACACAGAAACTAAGACGAACTAAGACTTTATCCCTTTACTTGACAATACAAGACCAATATGGTGTTTTTTTATTTTTTATTTTGCATAGTTTAAAGTGTACTTCTCATTTCTCTCTTCATTATGGTGTTTCTGTTCCATAGTTTAAAGTGTACTTCTCTTTCTTCTTGGATAGTTATTTATACCTTTGGCTAGTGCATATAACCCACCTTACTCTCAGCACAGTAAAGGAGCCGTCCTTCATACCCAGCGCCAGGTGAATGCCGTCAGTGCTCACTGCTGCACAGCGGATTGGCTCCTCCATGTTACAGCGTGCTATTAAAGCATGGTCTATCAGGCTCCATATTCTACACGATATTGGAAAAGTCAAAACACTCCATTTACAGATACTGCTATACTGTTATGTACATATTTGTCAAGTCGGACTAGGTACCGGACAGATCGATCGTCACTGCCAGTCATGGCCAGGGGTTTGGTCGGGTGCACTGCCAGGGCCCAGAGCTCTCCTTCACAATGGCCTTGCATGATTAGGAAAGGCTTGGTGCGGTCATGCACCACCACTTCAAAAATCTCACTGTCCTGAGTGCCCACCAGGATGTGGTCTCCTCTCCAACACACACTGCGCACCGACAGTCCTAAAACCATAGAATTAGCAATGGGGTATTCTTTGAAATCATACAGTTAGAGACTTAAAATAAGTCTTGAGGGACAGTGAACACTGACAAATGTTGACATGACTCAAGGAAACTGAGAGAGCAGACAAGGAGGGTATTAAGACTTTGCTTATGAATGTAGACATCTAAAGAGCTGTAGAGACGCTGGTACTAGCCATAACACGGTTGAATTCAAAGTAGGGGTTGTTTAAATATGGTAACCTGGTCAAGTTAACCCACCTCTAGAATTTTCAGCTCTAGCTACTGATGAGTCAAAGCACATTGAGTAAAAGAGCAAAAGAAGAAAGAAAGTCCATTAGCAATTGAACACTGCGTACTGATTGTGCTATTTAGATTACATTTTTAAAAATAAACACATAAATTATACACTCAAAGCTTTATGCAATGATTCTAGTACCAAGAGGTACAGCGCTTATACAGTAGTTGGCAAACAGAAGAAACTAATAGACTGTTTATTACCTTTATATCCCTGGTCTGTTTCCCTGAGGTCGATGACAGTGATAGGTTTGAAGCTCAGGTCCCACAGTCGAATGCAGCCGTCCCTGCCACCGGTGGCAAAGCCCTCTTCACATGCATTCATGCTGAAAATTCCTGACTGCAATACCACACACAAAAGGCTGAGAGTAAAAGAAAGGACGTTGAAGAACGCAAAACCAGTGACGTATTCTTACACACACACAAGAAAAGGATTAATTAAGGTCAAACTTAACTCAGCACTGCTTCAACTGTAAATGGTTTCAGTTATTCTTTTGCGTACTGACAATAATAAATAAGCTGACAGAGCAAGCATAAACACATTTTGTAAACACATAAAAACGTTAATCTATATTTTTAACATTTAATTTAACATCTAGCATGTAATATCACTTGATATTCATTCTAGAGGCTGGTTTGCAAAATTCTCCATAAATAAAACAGTATGAAACAGTACTGTATCAGGTTTCAAAGGTAGGAACTACAGTGACGTTTGACTTACGCCGTGCGCCCCCTGTATGGTCCGTATCAAGTTGATTCCCTTCCAAACATATATGTCCCCGTTCAAGGCACCGGAGTATGTGACCTCATCCCTGGCACATGCCACACAGAGGATGGTCTGCAGCTCACCTGTCCTTCCAAACACACCACGCTTAGGGGTCAGAGCATTCCCGCACAAACTCCAGAACTGAGGAGAACAGAGAAAGGCAACTAAAAACATAAGTTAAATATATATTTAATTGATGTCTTCCATTGTTAATTAATAAATAAATTAATTAAATGATAAAATAAATTTATATGAACATATACAGTACCATGGATTATTTATTTCGCATATTTTTACGAACAGCTGAGAAACAGGTGGCACGGTGGTGTAGTGGTTAGCACTGTCGCCTTGTACCTTTGGGTTCGATTCCTGGACAGACTTGATTCCTGTCTCTGTGTGCATGGGGTTTGCATGTTCTCTCTGTTCTGGGCGGGTTTCTTCCCACAATTAGGCTAAATGGTGTTTCCAAATTGCCCATAGTGTGTGTGTGTGTGCCCTGCGACTGATTGGCGCCCTGTCTAAGATGTACCCTGCCTCGTGCCCTACAGTAAGTCCTCTGGGTTAGGCTCCAGGGGCCTCATGTACAAAGACTTGCGTTGAATTCATACTAAAACATTGCGTACGAACAAAGCTGTAAATGTGCGTACGCAGTAAAAAAATCTGATGTATGAAACACTGCGTACGCGGAATCCCACGCATATTCTCCTTGTACATCCGAATTAACGTGAAATTGAGCGCACGTGCAAAACCCCTCCCTGCCTCCTCCCTCGTATAAATATGGTAATGACTCCACTTTGGCAAAACCAAACGAAAAAGCAATGGCGAAAGCAAGCAAGAAGAGAAACTTTACAGAATGTGAATTGGAGGTGCTCCTATCGGAGGTAGACCGGTGAAAAACTGTGTTACAGTGGTGTGAAAAACTATTTGCCCCCTTCCTGATTCCTTATTCTTTTGCATGTTTGTCACATTTAAATGTTTCTGCTCATCAAAAACCGTTAACTATTAGTCAAAGATAACATAATTGAACACAAAATGCAGTTTTTAAATGAAGGTTTACGTTATTAAGGGAGGAAAAAACCTCCAAATCTACATGGCCCTGTGTGAAAAAGTGATTGCCCCCCCTTGTTAAAAAATAACTGTGGTTTATCACACCTGAGTTCAATTTCTGTAGTCACCGCCAGGCCTGATTACTGCCACACCTGTTTCAATCAAGAAATCACTTAAATAGGAGCTACCTGACACAGAGAAGTAGACCAAAAGCACCTCAAAAGCTAGACATCATGCCAAGATCCAAAGAAATTCAGGAACAAATGAGAACAAAAGTAATTGAGATCTATCAGTCTGGTAAAGGTTATAAAGCCATTTCTAAAGCTTTGGAACCACAGTGAGAGCCATTATCCACAGATGGCAAAAACATGGAACAGTGGTAAACTTTCCCAGGAGTGGCCGGCCGACCAAAATTACCCCAAGAGTGCAGAGACAACTCATCCGAGAGGCCACAAAAGACCCCAGGACAACATCTAAAGAACTGCAGGCCTCACTTGCCTCAATTAAGGTCAGTGTTCACGACTCCACCATAAGAAAGAAACTGGGCAAAAACGGCCTGCAGGGCAGATTTCCAAGGCGCAAACCACTTTTAAGCAAAAAGAACATTAAGGCTTGTCTCAATTTTGCTAAAAAAAAACATCTCAATGATTGCCAAGACTTTTGGGAAAATACCTTGTGGACCGACGAGACAAAAGTTGAACTTTTTGGAAGGTGCGTGTCCCGTTACATCTGGCGTAAAAGTAACACAGCATTTCAGAAAAAGAACATCATACCAACAGTAAAATATGGTGGTGGTAGTTTGATGGTCTGGGGTTGTTTTGTTGCTTCAGGACCTGGAAGGCTTGCTGTGATAGATGGAACCATGAATTCTACTGTCTACCAAAAAATCCTGAAGGAGAATGTCCGGCCACCTGTTCGTCAACTCAAGCTGAAGCGATCTTGGGTGCTGCAGCGGGACAATGACCCAAAACACACCAGCAAATCCACCTCTGAATGGCTGAAGAAAAACAAAATGAAGACTTTGGAGTGGCCTAGTCAAAGTCCTGACCTGAATCCTATTGAGATGTTGTGGCATGACCTTAAAAAGGCGGTTCATGCTAGAAAACCCTCAAATAAAGCTGAATTACAAGAATTCTGCAAAGATGAGTGGGCCAAAATTCCTCCAGAGCGCTGTAAAAGACTTGTTGCAAGTTATCGCAAACGCTTGATTGCAGTTATTGCTGCTAAGGGTGGCCCAACCAGTTATTAGGTTCAGGGGGCAATTACTTTTTCACACAGGGCCATGTAGGTTTGGATTTTTTTTCTCCCTAAATAATAAAAACCATCATTTAAAAACTGCATTTTGTGTTTACTTGTGTTATCTTTGACTAATAGTTAAATGTGTTTAATGATCAGAAACATTTTGTGTGACAAACATGCAAAAGAATAAGAAATCAGGAAGGGGGCAAATAGTTTTTCACACCACTGTATTTGCAAGTTTGTCCTCCAGAATTAATAACAAAATAAAAAAAAACTTTCAATATGGATATATAAGCTGGAATAATATCTTTAAATACATCACTCACCAAGAAGCCACCCATCGCGCACCCAGCCACCTTGGATCCTCATCCCAACCATGCTGTTTGTGAGGATGAATGAATCATGAGTTGACCCAGGCCACCTTGCCACAATATTTGGCGCATGTGTATATGTAGGCACATTTGAGCATTACATATTATTTGCACGTTTATTGAATGGAACTGTTTCCGATTCACGTATGCAAATTCGTCTTCAGATGGCGCCTTTATAGCAATGTGCTATAAATGTGTCGATCGCTCCGATTACATTAGGAAAACCGGCGATCGCTGCAAATTGCGCTTTAATGTTTAGCTGGTCAACTGCATGGTATGGAAACCTTATATACCTGCCAGACATGCGGATGATCCCGTCCCATACAGCTGGCATTGCACGGCTCAAAGACGACTGGCTTAACCCCGAGCGGTCTGCCAGTTTGCTTTGGAAAGAACCAGTTGCCAGGAAACCAAGCGTTGCCAGCACCTATAAGGGAACGGGTAATGCGTGGCTCCCCGCTGTCTCTCTTTCCAAATTTGGACCCAACTCAGCACAGAGCTCTAAGAGGATAGCTCTTGGAAATCTGAAACAGCTAATAAGCCAGTTATCACCGTGGGCCAGAAAATCACCGTGATCCCTAAAAACGCGTTCCCTTCGGATTCGGCCACTGACAATGTCCTCTAATAAGGCCAACACTGCCATTGCCATAGACTAAGGGTTGTATACATTTGCAAATGCTTTTATATGTTCTAAATCACATAATTGGTAGAAAAATATTGTGTCAATTAACCCATTTTATCAATTATAAATTAATAGCAATGTTTTTCACGCGTTGGTGCGATACTTTGTAGTGTGCAATTTAACATAGTTGCCTCTAGGAGTCGCCAACGGAAATAAAACAAACACATACAAGAAATACACGTACGCCAGACATGAAGTTGGCGTGGAAGAACGCACATTCTCACGTTAATTTCACTGTTAGCAAATCCGTCCGTGAGCGTGAAAACTGGCGTAAGCAAAGTTTTTGTGTGTACGCAGCGTTGATACATGAGGCCCCAGGTCCCTGTGACCTTGAATACAGGATAAAGCGGTATAGACAGTGAGTGAGATGAGAAACGAAGTAATTGTTAACATATACAAGTCTTTGGGATGCCAGTGAACCATGGTTAGGTGGCCTTTATCCACAAAAAAAGAAGTCTAAGACATCTTAGCTAGTTATTTATTTTTTTGTGTACTTAAGAGCAAATACTACACATGCACATGTAGCAAAAAATGTGCTGTGTTTATACAGCACAGCCATTATCTAACAACCTGTTGCATTATTTCACACACATCAACCTCACAAAAATATGATGATGTACATGTGTGTGTGTGTGTACATGTGTAAAAAAAAAAAAAGGTTTGTGTGTGGGGGGGGACAACTATAGAGCTCCAGGTTTCATACTTTGGTGACATGCACACCTGTCAGAGAGAGCCACAAGGTCACCTCTTTGTGTGTGACCTCATCCTGACATATATAGAAGCAGTGTGTATAAAACTGAGCAAGGACAGGAAGATATATTCTTCACTAGATATCAATTAGCTATTTGTCATTTTGTTTCCATAATTTCAAAGTGTACACAGTTTCAAACTATGCATTTTATCTTTTATTCAATAATATGCGCTTATGAAGACACACACAAACACACAGACACATAACCACGGGACTGTTTTCAATGTCAAGATGAGTTCAGGTTAGTCTAGTTAGATGAGTTCAGTTTACGTCAGAACGTTATTAAGACTGATGCAGATAGAGCATGGCTATGTCTTGCCTTCCCCCCACACTGAGTAGTGCTGCCTTATTCAGTGAGCCCCCTGGATGCAGAGAGGCAAAGCCACACAATTCAAGGCTAAACAGCTCCAAAGCACAGAAGGTGAAGATGAGGAAGATAAGGGCTTTATGATAAATCTGTCAGAAACTAACTGCGTTATGCGAACGCAGCAACAAGCACCACCAAACCACAGAGCTTAGGTTTTCAAGTGTGCTCTTTGAAAAAGCTTTTAATGTAATCACAATGAGTCAGGGCTATTCATCTGCCAGCCCTCTTCACAAACACCACCACATTACGACCATCACGTCTCCTTAGCTTCCGCACAGTTAGGCATACAGGACGTGCATCTACTTCACGTTGTAGTCTTTGCACAGTCACATAGGCTGGTAAATCGGGGAATCACAGGAAGACATTTTAACATGTGAGTTCTGGAGAGCAGCAGGCAGCACTGCCACCTGATAGCTCCAGGGCCCGCGGTTTAATCCTGAGCTCGGCTTACCGTCTGCTTCATTTGGAGTTGTACCGGTTCTTCCCATGTTTGCGTGAGTTTCCTACATGCTCTCCAGTTTCCTTTCATGCTCAAAAACATGCTCAAAGGGAGACTGGCTAAATAAACCTGACCCCTATGTGTGAATAACCATGTTAACATGAGACTGCATGGTGCTCTATGATGGAGTGCCATCTTATCCGGACAGTTACTTAAGATTAGTGAATGAATACATAAAACGTGTCGGTCTTTATAATTTGTCAAACTCTAAGGCGAATTTAAAAGAAAGAGCTGTAAATGTTGTTAGGTTTAACAGTCCAATTAATGATTCCAGGAGCAATGCCTCCTAGTGTTATCTAAATGTCAGTTAACATTAGAGTACACAAGAAAAGCTGAAACATAACTACTCCTGGGGTTATTAAAATTATATGTAGAGCAAGAGAAAATACGTACTAATCTACTGTACCAATGATCGTATACAGTATATGAGATCACACAAAGAGCCCAAGTGAAGATGCGATTGAGCTTAAGGAGGTTGTATATCATGATGTTGAAGTGCATGCTTTCCTCGAGCAGCTTAGTGAAGCTTAGCACACTACTAAGCTAAGAGTCGAAAGCAAACCTAAACACATACACACACACATGCGCGCAAGCACACTTTACACCGCCAAACACACCACGTCTCTACTGAACATTACCCCAAGCAAAACCAAGGGCCTTTTTTACCACTGAATAAATGTAGCCCTGGCTTCAGTGGCTCTGGCAGCATTTGTAAGATGGCAGAAAATTCTGTATCCTAAAGTCACCATGCTTCCCTGGGGCTGCCTCGCAGAGAGAAAAAATGGAGAGAGGAAGGGGATTACTTCAGGGTAAATCCCCTGCATGCACTGAGAGCTGTAATCACTGACTGACACTGGGTCTGGGAGCAGATGTCACATGGTAAAGGAGGGAAGGAAAGCTCAGGAGCGACTGTTACACTGCGCTGTCATGGGACAGGTGTGTGTTTGTGTTTGTGTGTATGTGTGTGTGTGTGAGCGAGAGAGAGAGAGAGAGAGATGCTTGAGTATATGGATTACCTGGAAGACAAGCTTTTGTTTAAAATAAGAGTATTCACTTCTTCGGATATCACAATAAATGTTTCTGGTATACAGTACCAGTCAAAAGTTTGTACACAACTTTGGATTTATTTATTACATTAGAACAATACTGGATTTTTTTAAAACTATGAAATAACACATATGGCATTAGGTAATTAAGTAACAAACCGACGAAGACAACAACAGTGAGTTGCTATCAGTTGCCGAAGACTATCATGTGTACCTCCAAACGCATCGTTTTTTCGAACTGCTCGCTCACGCACTATTGAGGGCGGAGTAACACACTCCTTGTTACTTCTTGTGTGGAACTTGTGTGAGCTCACAGATGCCCCAGATTGGCTGTAGAGCCGTGATTAATGTGGGAGCACAAGGAACCTCTCATCCCACCCCACTGAGAGAGCTCAGTCAATCAGCTCTCTAGACCTCTTGCTGCGAGAGCATCACCCAGACGAGCAAAATTTTTAAATCAATTTTCACTTAATAAATGAGCACGGTCAATATATACGAGTACTGTAGTACGTATATGTCTGCCGTGCATCATGTGATCACGACTGAGCCAATGGTTCTTCTCTCTCTCTCTCTCTCTCATGCTGCAGGATTGCGGGTAATTTTCTCCCATGCTCAGTGCACGTGTCACTCGTATAGTCAACATCCATGTGCGTGTGTACTGTACTATAACATTGTGACCACGTGTGTGCGGGCACGTTAAGCATTTTTTTAATTTTGTGTCCGAGTGTAGTAAATGTTCTTTAGTAACTGATATGCAACAACGACCCTTGTGAAGAAAGAAAGGTATAAAAGCTCTAGGAGTGTGGGGGATGAACCTGTTTAGAGGAGCACATGTGTGTGTGTGCGCGTGCGTGCACGTCTTTTGCATAAATTATTTTTATATGAATATTTTTGGGTTGTGGAACGAATCACTGAAGTTTCTCTTATAGAGAACCTTTGCTTTGATATACGAGTGTTTTGATATTAAAAAGCATGCTTCCAGAACAAATTATGCTTGCATTTCAAGGATTATCTGTATTGTCAAGTGCATTTGCAAGAAAAACATTAAGCACCATGATGAAACTGCCTTTTATGAAGGCCATCCCAGGAACGCAGGACCCAAACCTACCTCTGATGCAGAGGAGAAGTTTATTTAGAAAAATCACCAGTTAACAACACCTCATATTGGACGTGTTATGAAGGCTTTATAGAGTATAAGCAGCAGACACATCTCAATATCAACTGTTTAAAAAAGATTATTGCATATTGTGGAAGCCCTTAGTATTGTTTTACAATGTAGAAAGAAATAAACATCGGAATAGACCATAAAATTAGAGGGTGTGTCCAAACTTTTTAAATGGTAGTGTATCACCAACTTTCTTTTTCTTCACCGATGTTCTTTATATATATATATATATATATATATATATATATATATAAAATGAGTTACAAATTGACAGTTTCATTGTTTAATATTTCTATATATGAGAAATATATAAAACATATAATATATATAATGTATATCTTTATATTTTGATACGTACCGCATATCATAGAAATGGCTTGGAGAATAATAGCAGAAGGGCTGTTTGGATCAAAGGACTAAATTCTCACTGACTGTGTATTACTTGAACCTCACATCCACGAGATTAATGCAGTGCAGCACAGCCAGTGCCAGAAACCTGCCAGAGTATTATTCTACTTAAGAGAATGAAATTCTAAACTCATTCAGCAGCTTTAAAAAAGCTAAAACGTATTCAGCACAAATCCTTACCTCAACACACCAGAGTAAGCTGAATCAGCAACTGCTTTAAAAGTTTGATCGCTATTATTCACCAGCATTACTCTGTTTAAAACCAGACCTTGATCTGAACAGCCACATCCTAATAACTCAATATACAACAGATCTAAAACAGAACCTGTTAGTACATCCTACTTTGTGCTTTAAACACCTGCTTCAACACACCAGCTAATTATTAGGCTGTGTTATACCAGGAAAATCACCATGCTGAGCTGGACTCCAGCCCTGTCTATCCACCCACAAGCACAACTCCGGCTTTATGCTTTAACACACTGGGTGCGGGCTTTCAAAATAAACACCAGCTACATGATGTGTAACAACTGTGGGAAATGAACATACTGTTTTTAAATTAAGTAATATTTTTGGAACACCTAAAATCCTTGTCACTAGCTACGTTTACATGGACAAAATGTCGTTGATAATCGTACTGATTACAGATAACCACTAACTTAACCATTTACATTTAGTTAATAAGATCTGCGCTGGCATGCACAATTAGGACACTTTTATGACATACGCAAAGTAAATCTGACTGCTAAGTCAGAATTAAGTGTTTAATCTGCCAGAAATATACTGTAACAAAAGAAAAAGAAGTATTTTCCTCTGACTTTGAGGTTAGGTTAGCATTTTCCTCTTTTCCGATAAATCCTGCCTGCCTCCTCTTGGATCTAATATTAATGTGGTAACTCTCCCATGATCTCTTTCTCATTCTCTCTCCCTCCCTTGAGATAACACTTCCTAGTTCATCTCCGGATGGGCATCTACACAACTTCCACTTTTTGTTCTTCAGGATTTCAGCAGGAAATGTTAAAATGGTTGATGTTCTTTGAAGTAAAAGATGTACATGACACCAGGCGTTTGGACAACCATATAAAATCTGTCTTTTGCTGTTAATAAACAGAGAAATTTCTGATAGAGACGAGTTTGACCAGATCTGTTAGTAAGCTTTTCAAGGCACAATAAATAGACCAAGCGACTTGTTTTTCATCTATGAGACTTTCCATTTCCGAGTTTTACCAACTAGAAATGGAAGCAAAATTTTCATCTCGTAAATTCCAAAAGTCACCTTAAGTTACCTCCATGTGGGGAAAACATGCGCAAACCTAAAAATATATCACTTATTTAAAAAATATATATAATAAATAACATCATATGCATATATCAAACATCAGCCTTCTGTCAATCAAACTGCATGATAATGAAGTAGTACATTTGTTTCTAATGAAGCAAATACTAACTATATGTTAGAACACAAAATTGTTACCTTAATATGCTTGACTCCACAGCTCACCAGCTTGCTTTGCTGATACAGGTCCCATGATATGTCAAATATCTTAAATAAGTCAATAAACAGGAGAGTAAGTAAACATTACAGAATGAAAAGTAATATTGTTTACTTTACACATTCCAGTATGGAAGTTTTTGCTTCCAGCAGAATGAAGGAAACCATGTAGATTAATGTGAAATAAACAGGAAACATTCTGTGCTTCTGTGTATACTGTACATGTACTGTATAGGAAATGGCGAACATTACTGACAAGAAATACAATAAGCGGCCCTGTTCATTTAAAATATGCCATTAGGAAGCGATTTCCTAAGTGCATCTTGGACCCAAACACTTAATCAGTGTAGACTTATTTATAGCTGTCTGCTCTGAGACTGTTACTTATGAGAAATCATTGATGGGATTAATGTAATGAGAGGAAGAAACATTACTCTGTACATTTTAAATGTCTTGTGTGTGTGTGTGTGTGAGTGTGTGTGTGTGTGTGTGTGTGCGCATGTGTGCGTGTGTGTGTGTGTACGTGCGTGCATACGTTCGTGCGTGTGTGTGTGTGTGTCCTTACTCTGTCTGTATGACCGGGAGCAGCTGCCAGCACCTTTCCTTTCCTCCAGTCCCATATACAGATTGTGTTTTTGGAGTCAAGACCAACAGACACGAGACACTACAAAAGACAAGACAAGTGATCAATATGAATAAATGTAGTATAATGTGTCTTACACAAACAACTACATCAGCTGTATGACTGCATCAAGGGCGCCAGGTCCTGAACAAATGCACTGTATGTTCTGTGAGCCGTTAGGACTGTAGTCCGTTTGACTACTTCCCTGCTCTGAGAGACTCTTTCACTTATTAATTTGACAATTGGCAAAAGGTAAAAAGTTGCCAAATTAATTCTATTCTACTGCAAATAAGTCTCCAGTAACACTCAATTTTCGCATAAATTATTTATTTCTGTAGAGTCCATAAATCCTGTATATTTATAACGTATTTCAATTCTATTTTATTTTGTTAACATTAGTAAATATTGTAGATTGTATTTCTCAGCTATTTTTTTTAATAATTTAGTGCCATAGAGCTTTTATTGAAAAATTATATATATGTGGGGGCCCTATTGTTCTTCTAATAATTTTTTTTTCAATCATCTGGTACCTTTTCGAGATCTTAACATGCTCAAAAAGTCACAAATTTTTCCCTATGCATGGCATAGGCTTAACTCAACAGGAAGTCAGTTATTTTTGGCTGTTCACAAACTACACCCAATGAATTTTGATATATTCCTCCTAGAAAATTTATATGATCTCCATTAAACCGGACCCATATACTGTAAAAGATGCAAAATGGCTTATGATGTCATAAGTGACATTTATTTAATTGCAGATAAATCTGTCTTTTTAAGTCACGGACAGCCTTATAATCATTTTACTGAATATCATACTATGTATGCTTGTGTGTGAGACACAAATAAAGATTAAATTTAAATAGGCCTCCGATTGCCACGTACTGTACCACTCAGAAGCTACTAAATCGAATCGCATCCTGTTGTATCATTCAGTATTTCTGTATCTTCAAATATTGAATGGTTGTCTTATGAGTCAAAATAAATATTGTTTCATGTGGAAGCCTGTGGTGTAGAATCAAGCATGTACTCTACATTCCACATTCCAGTCCAAATAAATTTTCTAGTGCTATAGAGCTTGTGCCGCTAGGTTATGTTATCACGCACTACAGTACAGGTCGCACTCACATCTTTACAGTTAGCAACCTGCTTAATCCTTGCGATGAATTTAGAAAATTCTGCTTAATTTAAGCCTATAATTCATAAAAGATCGTTTTAAAAGATTTTAAAATCAAAACTTTACAGATTTTGTTTTAATTAATTGCACTGTGGGACTACAATATAAAGGTTATATAATTTTAGTCTGTGCTTTTCCTATAAAAAGTGACAGACAGTTTGTTTAGATTCAATCATCAGACTCCAAAGTATAGTGGGGCAAAAAAGTATTTAGTCAGCCACCAATTGTGCAAGTTCTCACACTTAAAAGGATGAGAGAGGCCTGTAATTTTCATCTTAGGTATACCTCAACCATGAGAGACAAAATAAGAAGATTTTTTCTTTAAGAAGAAGCCACATTTTTACACAGAGGATTTTTAAAGAATTTATTTGCAAATTATGGTGGAAAATAAGTATTTGGTCACCTACAAAGCAAGATTTCTGGCTCTCACAGACCTGTAACTTCTTCTTTAAGAGACTCATCTGTCCTTCACTCGTTACCTGAATTAATGGCATCTGTTATCGATATAAAAGTCATCTGTCCACAACCTCAAACAGTCCAAACTCCACTATGGCCAAGACCAAAGAGCAGTCAAAGGACACCAGAAACAAAATTATAGACCTGCACCAGGCCAAGAAGACTGAATCTGCAATAGGTAAGCAGCTTGGTGTGAAGAAATCAACTGTGGGAGCAATTATTAGAAAATGGAAGACATACAAGAGCACTGATAATCTCCCTCGATCTGGGGCTCAATGCATGATCTCACCCTGTGGGGTCAAAAAGATCACAAGAACCGTGAGCAAAAATCCCAGAACCACACGGGGGGGACCTAGTGAATGACCTGCAGAGAGCTGGGACCAAAGTAACAAAGGCTACCATCTTTAACACACTGCGCCGCCAGGGACTCAAATCCTGCAGTGCCAGACGTGTCCCCCTGCTTAAGCTAGTACATGTACAGGCCTCTCTGAGGTTTGTTAGAAAGCATTTGGATGATCCAGAAGAGGATTGGGAGAATATCATATGATCAGATGAAACCAAAATAGAACTTTGTGTTTGGAGGAGAAAGAAGGCTGAGTTGCATCCAAAGAACACCATACCTACTGTGAAGCATGGGGGTGGAAACATCATGCTTTGGGGCTGTTTTTCTGCAAAGGGACCAGGACGACTGATCCGTGTAAAGGAAAGAATAAATGAGGCCATGTATTGTGAGATTTTGAGTTAAAGCCTCCTTCCATCAGCGAGGGCATTGAAGATGAAACGTGGCTGGGTCTTTTAGCATGACAATGATCCCAAACACACCGTCCGGGCAACGAAGGAGTGGCTTCATAAGAAGAATTTTAAGGTCCTGGAGTGGCCTAGCCAGTCTCCAGATCTCAACCCCATAGAAAATCTTTGGAGGGAGTTAAAAGTACGTGTTGCCCAGCGACAGCCTCAAAACATCAACAGGAATGGGCCAAAATACCAGCAACAGTGTGTGAAAACCTTTGACCTCTGTCATTGCCAACAAAGGGTATATAACAAAGTATTGAGATAAATTCTGTTATTGACCAAATACTTATTTTCCACCATAATTTGCAAATAAATTCTTTAAAAATCCTACAATGTGATTTTCTGGATTTTTTTTTCTTATTTTGTCTCTTATAGTTGAGGTATAGCTATGATCAAAATTACGGGCCACTTTCATCTTTTTTAGTGGGAGAACTTGCACAATTCATGGCTGACTAAATACTTTTTTACCCCACTGTATACCACTCTGCCTGTAAAGCTGTTAGGATGCAATAAAAGGCCAGTGACTTTTTTAATGTTATTATGCTTAGCCTTGTTGGAAAAACATCTGTCTTTTCTGCTGCACTCCTGTTTACTATGTCCAGAAAAAAAGAAAAGAACAGTCTCACTGTTTGTTTTTACATCTTTAGTTGGCAGATGAGCCAGAGTCTCTCCCACATGCTCAGCACAAATCTTCCTAAACGCTCGCTGCTGGACCTTCCCTCAGCCATTGTGTACACTGTTAATACACTTTCTCAGATCATACACATCAGTACGCTGCATGTTTCTTCCGATTCATTCTATACATGTGTCATGCACCTCTAGCTTTTCCCTGCTTTTATACAGAAACAGAAGTGTATAATACTTTACAGAGTCACACTAAAGTGCAGGCATGAATTCTTTGGAATGCAGTCTCGAGAACTCCCTGCTATCCTAAGTCTCATAAAAGTAATAAAAGTTTATAAATTCACAAAAAAAACATGAGGAATATGTTTCTTAACTACACTATTTCAAAATGTTCTTGAGGTTATTTTTCATGACAAATATTTATCACTTTGGTTATGAAAACGCATGTAAAAACTGTTCGTATAGTTTTAAACAGATTACAGTGTAAAAAAGTAAAAAATCACTAATCAAAAAAGTAACATCACTAGTTATTTCACTTGCACAAGATGAACAAATTTTGGATTATAAAGATCTTATAATAATCTTCTTAGATTATTTCTCTGAGCAAGTTTATTAAAGAAGTAATTTGCATATGTGCTGTGAATCAGTCAGAAGACATGCAGATTAGGTTAATTGCCCTTCCCAAATTGTGTGTGTATGCACTACAATGGATCAGCACCCTGCCTCCTGCCCTAAGTCTCCTGGGATAAGCTCCAGAACCCCTGTGACCCTGTACAGAATAAGTATTATAGAAGATAAATTAATTAATTTTGTAAATCATTTTTGGACTAAATAGCATCAACCTCTATGCAAAAATAATTGCTTAAGACAAAACTTTATTCCTAACATTAAAAATCTGATTAAGTTAAGAAATACATCAAAAAATGTTTAGCTTTATTTGATGCTATATGGAATGTCAAAGTATTCATCTATTCTGATTTCTAATATATCATATATTTGCTTTGAACCTGATAACTGTTCTTTTACAATGACAGTGGTAGAAAACGTGACAGAACATATGCACACGTGCTGAACACGGTTCTGGAAATCAGTGACGTCCCCTGATTTCCTGACCTATCTATTCAATAACAGAACTAATCTACCTCACATGCTCCCAAATAGACTGAGCAGCAGTGGCAGCTGGTGTGAAATTTTTTTGGGGGACGCAAACAAAATTAAAATTAAACTTTTAATAATCGCCTGAAAATAGCCATAAGGAGTGCTGAAAAAGAGTGTAAGCTCGGCCGCGATCACTTGACTGCTGCTTAATTGGAAGATCAGGACGATCTGGTCCAAGGTCTTTAACTTTTTTTCTTTTTTCGTCCAATCGCCTTGCGAAGGGTATATTAGAAAAGAAATTACAGAATTTCCTTTTATATTTAACTTAAACCAGTATTGATTCGCTAAGAACAAAAGTGGGAGGGTTCGGGGCGCACAGTGCTGCGCCCCAAGGACGATTTGAAAAAATCCAATTAACGATTTCTGTGCCAACATACAGTAGCAGCACCCCTTATTGACCGGCCGTCAATGCTGAGCAGGCTAGTATTTGCTTCGGTTTTTGTATTGTTTTATTTTGCATCGCAAGATGTACAGTATGGAGCGTTCCCAACACCTCTTTTTATTCAGACGTGAAGAAGATTTCAGTGCTTTATCTTTGTTCCCATCTGATATATTCACCTAAAACTCAGACACAGGGCCGACATTATGTAAACCATTACGCCAATCACTGTGTCCTCTGAGAGCGTCAAATTGGTACAAAAGAAATGTGCCTTCAATAAACCATTTCATCTTTTGATAGATTTATAAAGAAGACTTTGGCTAGAGGCACTATAAGCTTCAAAGTAAGCATCTTGAGATAGATTCCCTTCCATCTGTCTAGGCAAAAAAAAAAAAAAGAAAAAAAGGTGAGAATAATTTCCTCTTGCTGCTCTCCACACACACCACCTCACTAACACGGCTCTGCTGGCATCGACCAGCCTCCTGGGGCTAGAGGAGGATTCTCGTCTATAAAACCTCAGCCTGCCGTGAAATATTGATGTTATAAATGTGATTTTTCTCCTGTGAACCATAAGGCAACTACAACAGGATACAATACAGACTTTTATGGATCCCTGTAGTCTAAGCACCGACACCACTCTGCCACCTTTGTGAGGCAGAACACTTTAGCACGATTATATATCCAGCTCATAACTCTCTTTTGTTCAGCAGTAGGGCAGGATTCGATACCACGATGGCAATTTATTGCTCTTGCTTATATTAAATGGAGATCCAGGCGCAAGTGCATTGTATTTAATGAGGGAAATCATGGTAATCTGAGACACTCTGGTTATGGGTGTGACTGTAAAACACAGCTTGGCTTTATCGATATGGTTATACAGTCAGTTATATGAAGTAAAAGAGCAACCGGGCGAGTCTGCGACAGTTCCCATGCAGGTCTGTTCTATATACAGAATATGTATGACGTGATATTTAGCTATTTTTGTTTCTTTCGTTACTGTAATCCTTCGCTCAGGAATTAGCATTGCTCTGCTGTGTGAACCAGACTGTCTGAGAATGAAGGACACTGACTCATAAATCTTTAAACTTCATCACGCCCTCGCTCCCTCTCTTTCGCTCGCACCCTTTTCATGCTCTCGCTGTCAGTCATTCTGTCAGAGTCACACCAGTCAAGTGCTCACAGATGTGACACTTGAGACTCTGTGTGATTAGCCTGACAGATGTATCCCACTGATATTGAGTGTATAACTGTGGAGCATGCTGTCACTGTGTACATTCTAATAGCTCGAATGGGAGTCTCATTACTGTATGAGTAAAGACGGCTATATGACGACATGTTCCACAGCAGACGGTGCTTACCTGTCCGTCGAGGTCGAAGGCGAGACAGGCAATGCCGTGTGTGTGCATGTCCTTCAGAATGGACACAGTCTGGACCGTGTAGGAGTCCCACACACAGATATATGGCTCCTTTCCGACTTGTCCCGTGGCCACTAGCACACGCTCTGGGTGCAGAGCTAAACTGTGCACAGACAAAAATAAAAAAAACAAAAACAGAACTATGTGACTCATGATTATTATAAACTATAGGCAAAATATATTGGTATTCAAAATCTTTGATATTCTTTGATATAGTCTTTGATATTCATCCAGTCCATTTTTTAAAAGGGTTGTACACACAAGGTATGCAACAGGTACTATTTTTTGAAAAACACAATATAAAATCAAGACACAAGAAAAAGAACAAAAATTGGTCTGTTGCTAATTATTCCTTCCCAACATTTTATGTGAAAGTGAGATAAAGGCCTTATCTGAGGCAAAGATAATCAGGCTCTGTCAGCAATTTGAGACTCCACATTGAAAATCAAACAATCAAATAGCACAACAAGCCTAATAATCCTGAAACAGAGCAGCTACTCACCACAGTCTTTTTACATTTCTTAGTCTGGGTTTAAGTAGCATGAATGCTTAAAAATTGCTAAAACTTTTCATGAAAAATTTCGGTAATCAGGTCCTATCAATACCTGATTACCGACATTTTTGGAGTGCTCAATAACACTCCATTTGACCTTTATTCACATTTCTGGGTATGCAGTTACAACGACATGCACCAAATCTAAAAGATGTTTGGTCCTCCTTAAGATAAAATTTTTTCTTATCTCATCCATTAACGTCAGTTAGGCAGTGCATTTTAAGAAGTATCAAACCTTTAAATTCTTCTTCTAGTGTATTAAAAATAATAATAATAATACTGGTAGAGGACAGCATATTGTAAACTAATCCTTTGGTGCTGTTTTAAATTTTTCTCATGATCCTCAACAATCTTTGTAAATGAAAGGGTTAGTTAGGGTTAGGGTTAGCTAACCCTAAGTTTTGTGTACAACAAAAATTCTAAATCATTTCTCTTTTCTCTGATTTGCTGCCAGTGACTCACAACATGAACACGACGCATGAATTTGCTTTAATTATAAATTCAAACACCAAAAACATTTTATTAATACAAAATGCATATTAATTTGACCATAAACACACCTACAGGCTGATTCATTCATTGTAACAAAACTGTGGGAGTTATAGCATTTTGCTAAATAATACAAAGTTCGCACTCGTATAACCAAAACTATTTTGATATAACGTCTTGGCATCTGTGCTTCTAAACGTCTGTGTTTTAGATCAGATTGTTTTTTTTCCCTTAAGACTACAAATCTGTCATTTTGCACTCAAACCTTTGTTATATGGTAGATGTGTTTGGCTTTTGTTGACTAGAAGTATTGGGATCATTTTTTCTTGTGACAATAGTACAACCTGTCATTTAGTGTTAATCCATACTGTAATAACACTAAAGAGGTTTATAACATAGAAGCTTAGGCTTCATCTCAGAGCCTATACCATAGCTGCTTGCTTTTTCAATCCAATACCGGCTTCACATTTACGGGATGGTATGAGCGATTACTACTACTTCTACTATTATTATTATTAGCAGTAGTAGAAGTAGTAATAGTTGTTGTAATAAGTAAGTAAGTAATAATGTGGTTAGTAAATGGTTAGCACTTGAGCCTCAATAATAAAGTGCATAATAAACACCTCGCACTCCTGTGTGTGTCTGTGTGTGTTTGTGTGCTTGTGCCTTGTGATGGATTGGCACCCTATCCAGGGTGTACCCTACTTTGAGCCCAACGTCTCCTGGGATAGGCTCATTATAACACTGTACACAGGATAAGCAGTATAGAAGATGAAGCAATGAATAAATAATAATCAAAATCATAATAATATTTTACATTTACATTTACATTTAGGCATTTGGCAGACGCTCTTATCCAGAGCGACTTACAAAAAGTGCTTTAATGTTTACATTATTGGATACATACTTACACTGGGTTAACTAGGTTAATAGTTAAGTGCCATTAGTCCAAGTACTGGAGAAACAGATGCGTCTTGAGTCGTCGTTTAAAGATAGTCAAAGTCTCTTTCACTTATAAAGCTCCTCATATTTACTTGTAGGTCATGAGCTGCTACCATATACAGTAACTGAAGCTTACTTTAAAAGATGACATTGCAGACAGCCAGCAACATGCTGCAATAGTCCAGTACCTCTGTACAAATCCTTTATTCCACTCTATTTCTATGCTGCAGGGTGTTTCCTTAAGCACTTCTGCTCCTGCAATCTTAGATGAGGTTTTCTGAGCATGTCAGGCAGCAAGTTATTCATCAGTGAAGAGAAGCAGGGCTGTAATCACTGGGTCAGTCTATTCCAGCCTCACTAGGCTTCTGTCTAGTCTAACTTACCTTCTTTGTCATTTGCTTAGCCAGTGAGAAGATCTGTGAAACCACTGTGTGTCAAATTATGCTGCATATCACCTGGCAATCAATAGTCTTCATCCTACCCTCAGTGAAACACTTAATCTGGAACTAAAAATAGAGCGAAGGCATTGTTCTTTCTGGGGCACTGGCACAACATCTCACATTAATTTCTCTTTCCTCTTTTTTTGTGTAAAATACAAGAAGGTATCACAATAGCTTGGAATCTATTCAAAGATGGACGCGCAATTCAATTTAATTCAATTCAATTCAATTCAATTTATTTGTATAGCGCTTTTAGCAATTTTCATTGCCGCAAAGCAGCTTTACACAGTCAAAAAATCGGCAGACGCGCAGACTATATCAGTACAGAACATAAAATTTCTGGTGATAATATAACCTAACAATTTTAAAAGCATTTACAGTGATAAGATTGTTCCTTTTCTGTTGGTTTTAATCATGACTGACTGATTAGATGTATTTAAAGCTAATGACATCTGATGAAAGTCCTGCTCCATCCTACACATCCCCTATATGTTGGAGATTAACAGTCAGGATGCTCTCATCAGCCTAACAGACAGTGCAGATTTCCATAGATTTTCAAAGCCCTCATTCAGACCACTCACAGGGATATATATATATATATATATATATATATATATATATATATATATATAATCAAAGTGCTCACCCCCTCCCCGTGTACTGTATGTACTTAGATTTGCTGGATTCAGCACAATGTAATGGAGACACTCTCTTAAATTAAAGCAAATCATGACGGAGTGCAATTACATCAGCTCTGCAAGTGCCTAAACATTACAGTTAGTTCACATTTTAGAACATGAAATGTGCTGGATAACGTTATATACAGTCATGTTTAAAAGTTAGTGCCCCCCTTTTTTTGTGTAGAAAAATGATTAAAAAAAACATCAGATAAGTATATATGTACATATGAATACATGTGTATATATTATTATTATTAATATTATTATTATTATTAGTAGTAGTAGTAGAAGTAGTAGTATCCCCAAAAAGATTTGCAGTTTGGTCTAGAGCCTTCGCGTGTGTTTTAACTCAATGCCAAGAGGGAAAGACATACGTATGCAGTGGTCTTAGAGAGAGAATTGTTGCTGCAAATTATTCACAAGCGGAACGCATTTACAGTAGGCAGCATGGTGGCTTAGAGGTGTACCACTGTGGCCTTACACCTCCAGTGTCCAGATTTGGTTCCCGCTTCGGATCTGTTTGCATGTGGAATCTGTTCGCTTGGTGTGTTTCCTCTAAATGGTCTGGATTTCTTCCACAGTCCAAAGACATGCTAACTGCCGTTCCCATATTACCTGTAGTGTGTATGTGTATGCAGAATAAATTCGGTATAGACGATGAGTGGTTGAAAAGCATTCAAGCCAGCTGCCAATCTTTTTTAGGAGTGGACGTCCCAGCATATTCACCCCAAGGTCATACTGTGCAATGCTCTAAAGGAATACAAAAAACCAACAGCTACAGAAGATCTAAGACCCATGACTACATGACTCAACGTGCAGGTTAAATGTTAAAGTCCAAGACAGATCATTTAGAAGAAGACTGAACAAGTCTGTTTGTTTGGAAGGATATTACTATTTTATTTTTTTCTCTTTTACGCTTCATTTTTGTTAAATAAATGATGGCGCTGTGAAAAACAGTTTTATAGCGTTGTTTGTCTGAGGTTTTATTTGACTTATTCTAAGACCCGCTACAATCAGATAATTTTTATTGTGTTTTTACCGTAGAACTAAAAGCACTAACCTTTACACATGACTGTACTATGCACCACGAAAAGGGATACACAATACACAATAAGGCTCATCAAACATGGTGAATACAGAATACTGCTCTCACACGCTACACGAGTCTGACCTTCAGTTAAAAAGTGAAAGCGTGTATGTTTTTTTTTTTTTTGCTTGAGCAGTAGTAGAACAGCAGTGTGCTGTATCTCAATATCATGCTATGGTTTTATGGTTTTATTTTCTATGTATTCTCTTATATTCTCTACAGAGCTCAAGCCCACGCAGTGTGTAGTTTCAGGGAAGCAGCGTCGTGCAGCTTTCAGGCGTGCAGTCACGTACTTCCATATGAAAAACAGCCTTGAAATTTTGTGATATAAAAGAAGATTTGGCACGGTCAACAATTCTAAGGTCTAAATGCAAGCTGGATATTTTTTTTTGTGAAAAAGTTAATTTTTGTGAAAAACATTTTTTTATCCTATTAGCTAATGAATTGTGGTGCAGTAGTGAATTGATTGATGTGTCAGATGCTTGCTGTTGTCCTGTTGCTCTATTAGCTAATGGGATGGAGGAAAGCCTAAGTGGGTGGATGGGTGAGTGGTGCAGGGCTACACACACACACACACACACACACACACATGCGCACACTGCTGTTAGAGTCAGCAGCAGTACAGTCACATTATCAAATCAGTTGTTACATACTGTACCCACCACTACCAATTTCACAGTACTGTGTGTTTTTTCTGGCTTTATTTTGTTCTTAATTAAATCCTTAATTATCTGTATTAGGCATTTAATTTCAAAACAGGATCAATCTGCAATAATGAGCGCATTATCTGCAAATCAGTATATCACACAGCAAGTCAGCACTCCGGTTACCCGAACTGAAAATAGACGCTGTGATTCTTTTTAGGGGGAACAGTCACGTTTAGCTATTTCTGCTACCAGATCGTGCTGCGCCATGTCAGAGCTTTTAAAAGATCACAATATTTACCAAAGCTCGTTTAGGAAAAGAAGACAGCGGTCCCATCTGTTTTTTGCTGTTTGTGGGTTGAAACAAGAAATCTTCTGTTTTAAAGCGTTCCTTATTACATACTGTACAACATGGTGTTTGAATTGGAGTTACTGATTATTTATGGGTTTTTGGCGTCACCTCAATCAGAGTGTTTTTATTCAATGAGCAAAATGGCAGTAATACAGAGTGACTCAGTACAGTACTGTATATAGGGGAAAGTAACACTCTTAGGCATTTACGTTTACCGCATTTGGCAAACGACCTTATCCAGGGCGACTTACATTCATCTCTTTATACATCTGAGAGTTAAGGACCTTGCGCAAGGGCTTAATAGTAGATTTGCTGGGGTTTGAACCTGTGACCTTCTGATCAGTAGTCCAACACTGCTACTAATTTACTACTACTAATATGATATATTTTCAGATCTTAAGATCCAGGCACACTTAATCTTTACCACGCGCTCGTAAAAAAGCATAATAAAGTGCACAATAAATAATGAGCTTGTTTCCCTGCAACGAGACGGTCCCATGTAGAGACGATGCCAGTTCCTTTTATTCCTTTTGTCCGGTCTGCTCTGTAATTTCATTTTGGTGGCTGTCTCTGCAGACAACCCTGCCTCGTAAGAATGTTAACAAAATCATCGTTTTCAGCTGCAGCAATCTCAGAATATTACGCCTTGAGCTTGATCCAGGACATTAGAAGTTCTCTCGAAAAATACTTTCAAGGTTGCATCTAATATGCAGAGCAGGCTTGGAGCATGCAAGCTTCCTGTTGGTATGAACTCGTAATTTAGGTACTGTATGACTCTAAGCATTTTCTTTTAAACTGGGTATTTTCCTTTTTTTTTAAAAAAAGTTCCCTTGTTTTTAAAAAAAATATATATATTGATATTTAACAACAACAAAAAAGCAAAGCCGGATCAATATACAATCATCACCCACAGCAAACATTTAAACACAAAGAATAATCTGTTAATATAAGAGTGAACATGGAAAAAACCAAAGGGGAAAACAGTCCAGTAAAAGAAAACATAAAAGAAAGAAAGAGTCATGATTGTTGAAGTAGATCCCACAAAGGGGCCCATATCCGCCAAAATAGTTCAGATTTGTTTTGTAAGTCGTACGTAAGTTTTTCCAACGGTAGAAGATTAGCCACTTGTGCCAAACACATATTTAAAGTTGGTACATGAGATTATGACCATAAGATAAGTATACATTTCTTTGCCAGATAAGTAATGAAATTAAGTAAACAATTCAATTCAGAAGGAAGATCTAGTGATACTGTATTTTTATAATTTAGCAGGTATATAGTTGGGGACATAGTGAATTTTCTAGCCAGTAGTTTCTTGAACCAGATCAACGTTTGTTTTTTTAAACAATTTTTATCTAGAGTTAGCATGTAACATTATCAGGCATCAAAATCAATACCGAGAGAAGTGTGGGAAAGAGATACAGACGGAAGCAAATGGGAAATTATGTGAAAGTTTTTCGAAATAAAACACTGTGCAGATTAAGATAGTCAATAAAATACATATTTTTTATTCTTTCTTCGTGGCCCAGGACCAAATCATCAACATCCAGGTACAGTACTGGTCTGCAGCCTGATGGTCTGCAGCAGCCCACTGATGTAGAAGACGAAACAATGATTAAGTTACCTGGTGATCATTTCCATTATGTTTGGAGACTTTTGGGATACCCTGTGGACTATGAAGACTAGATTCTCTCCCGACTAATGATAAAGAGGAAGATGATATCTAATGATGATACAATACAATAGGCTGTATCGTTAAAGCCCTGTTCCTCCTACTTACAGTGAATTTATCATTTAGTGTTCCTGTTTATTTCTCAAGTTCTCATTTGTGCGATTACATCAACACCACATGTTTAGTCATCACTGTAGTTTTAATTTAATCACACAGCATGTCCTCATCTCCTGTATTCCTGTTGTGGGAGTCAAACTAGTCATAATGCTTAGTGCTTACTTTATATAGTGTATGTACTGTACAAGCCTTTAGACTTGGTATCATTATAAAGTACAGTGCTCTGCTGCTGCTGCTGCTGAGGGATTACCACTATCAAGCGCTATACTTTAACTACAGGGACACATAATCATTTACAGAAAATTGTAGTGCTGAACAGATTTGGTACAGAGCCTAAAGCCTGAAGCACTACAGTGGCTTATTAATCGCTGCTTAGCAATCCGACAGCATTAAAACACTGTACTAGGCTTTGTTTAGGACACAAAACCAAAACCAGATTAAGTAAATATACAGTATGTACTGTAGATATCCCGCAGGTTTAACACAAACAAGAAACCCTGCTTTATTCATTCTGCAGGATTATTAACCAAAGCTCAATAATAAATTTTATTACTCTTTATATTCTTTAGGTTTTATCCAGGATGTATTCCATTAACCTGCATTAACACGTTCGGCATCATGAATGATGATTTGGATCCAATTGTTTAGCCAATCATGCACTGATTATCCTACAGTATATGCTGGATAAACAAGACACACCCCTTCGTTATTACAAAAGGTATGAGTGGTTTGGAAATAGACAACTGAAATGATGTGCTGGAACTGGCAACAGAAGACTTAATAGGTACATTTGCATGGACAATACTGTACCACTAACAATCAGAATAATATCTCAATCGGAATAAAACCGCATCATGTAAGCACCTGGACCAAAACAGTCTAACCAATCGAAATTAATTTCCGATCAGAATGTAAGGGATGATATTAATCCTGTTAACCTGAAGTGAATATTAGCTGTGTAAAATCTTTATCTGATCATTCATCTCTCGTCAGAATGATTACTATATGCTCTTTCAATGTATGTCTGTCCCAATAACGATAAGAGACAAGGAGGGACATTATGCTTCCGTTCCTAATCGGTAAACTCTGTGAGAACATCTCTCCCGCAACCTGTGTTTTTTGTTTTCCTCCACTGGGTCTCTGGCTGAGAGAGGGGCACTGATTGGCTCGCCATTTTATACGTGACACTAAATTTTTGTAACCAGTCATAAGGTAGAAGGTGAAATTTATCTGAAAAAGTGAGAAGCCTAACGAAAACTCGAAAAATACTTTTCATCCAAAATGCAAAAAAAGTTTTAGTTTGATTAAATGCTGTGAACATGTAAACACGTCTTTTCAGGTCAGCATCCAGGGAAACGGTTTTAGGGAAACTAAAATCTTTAATGAGAATGATTTCAAATTGTAGTGAAGAAAAAGAAAATGTATAATCACTTAAAACACATCAAATGATGCTAAATGGTATTCCCAAATTGGCTGGAGTGTGTGTATGTGTGTGTGCCCTGCGATGGATTGTCACCCTGTCGACGGTGTACCCCAAGTTTTCTGGGACCGACTCCAGGCCCCCCCGCGACCCTGAATACAGGATACAGCAGTAATAGACAATGAAATGATAATGAATAGCTTGTCTTTCAGCAAAAAATATAAAATACTGGCTTCGCTTCCTGCACACACATCAACAACAGCACAAGCCAAAGACACAAAATAATCTTTCACAAAGGTTTATGGTTAGTAGATTAGACAGGTGATTTTTTTCTTTCCATTTTGAGTAGTGTACAGTGAGCTCTTCTCAGGGGTACAAATACACCATTGGTTTTGGGATTGTCCAGGGTGTACCCTGTCTTGCCCTTAGTCTCAGGGGACAGGCTCCAGAGAGACACCCACCCACGAGACCCTGTACACTGAATAAAGCAGAACAGACGATGAGAAATAATGTAAAAAAACACGATTAATGTACATCATGCTGCCCTGCACTGGATGTTAATTATACCAGTAAAAGACGCACACTAAGACCCAGCAAGGGAGACGATTACCCACAATTTCACAGTGCAAAAGAGAGAAAAAACAGTTGTGATCATGTGACGCTCGGCGTCAAAACAAAAAAGCGCATGCGTGATACATGATACTCGGTACTCATAAACCAAGACTTGTTCGTTTTCCAAGTCAAATTTTATAAAAAATCGGAACACTCGCAAACCGTGTTACTCGCAATCCAAGGTTTCACTGTATTATACTCGTCACAAAAATGGCCTTTTAGGCTTCACACTGAGAGTACTACTGTACATCTGGAAATGAAACGCAACATTTGAAACAGCGATCCTACACAGAAGCAGGGATTCATCTTCCCACACAGGGATGCTCCTTAACCTCCACTCCTGGCCTGCTACAGCCTTTTTCAGGCACAACCGCTTAAAACAGGGTGATTGAAGAGTTCAGTGTTTGTGATTATGAATATGAATATTTAAGTAGATGGTGTTAGGAGTTAAAGTCTGCTGTGATCAGATAAACAGCTTTGAGACGATACATGAATGAGCAGCCAAGTAGGACAGAAAGAGAATTGAGGAAGGAGAGAGAGAAACAGAGAGGGGGAGGGGCAAGTGAGTAAGAACATAAAAGAGAGAGAGAGAGAGAGAGAGAGAGAGAGAGGATTCCCTTCTGCAGGGATAGACCAAAGAGAGGGCTGTCTCTTAGCATTAACCTCACAGTAATGGGTTCACACATGCATGGCTGCATCGTATCAACACACATGCACTCTGCTCCCTCGGCCTGGTCACATGGTCTACGTATACTCACGCCCACACACACTTTCTTTCACCTACGTCCTGTTTACATAATTTGTATGTAAATTCACATAAATAAATCTGACATAATCACATGAATTATATGGCTGTTGTGTATGATGCCTGAAAACACACACTTTGATTCAGTGTATAAACTTTCGTTTAAGTCTACTGAGGATTTGTTTTCCCTCCGGGAGTGCAGTCACGCACTCTTGCACACTGAGAAGGCTGCTGCTCCGTCATGCTGTGATCTCAAGGACATAACGACACCCTTGATAAGTTCACCACGGTTCTCTTTTACATCTTCTCTGTAAAATACAGGGCAGCCACTGACACATGGGCTGCAGATGCATTTCCAGCAGCCCCACCCACATGTTTTCATGCTCATCACGTCTAGGTTAAAAGCGATCCGATTTTCTCCTCGATCGCAGACACTGTCAAACACTTCCACGCTAATTTATTGACGCTATTAGAGCACTAGCAGCAGGAAGCGATGCAGATTAAGGATTATGTTAAAATGATTGCATGCATGGCTTACGGGGACGAGGCAAGAGAGACAATGAGAGGCAGAACGCTTGAGCATGGTATCACATGGTAATGTTGGAGATGTGCAGGTGACCCTACCCCTTACAGAATAAACACACACATGCTCTCACATCATCATAAAAATAAAAATAAAAAAAACGCACAAAAAACAAATTTTGGATAAATCTTATAAAGGTTTTGGAAGATTAGCATGCTGAGTTAAAAAGGTAAAGTGCTCACAGACGCCCCTGATTGGCTGCAGAGCCGTGATTAATCTGGGAGCACAAAGTAACTCTCATCCCTTCCCTTTGAGAGAGCTCGGCCAATCAGCTCTCTCTAGACCTCCGGCTGTGAGAGGTAACAGTATCACCCGGGGATCGAACCCTCTCCGAAAGATAGGGCGATCACTTTCCAGAAACAAACACTGGAGTAAGGAGCTTGATCTGGGAACTAAATAAACAGGTACATGGCAAACAGCAATGTTGGGTGTTAGAGTACTTGGATTACTTTTTGATGTAATCTAATGTGTTAGGTCCACCATTTAAGTACTCAGTTACTTAGGTATTTTTTCCAAAATGTAATCCGTTATCTAGACAATTCATGTAACCCGTAAACCAGACAGCAGTTATTCCCAATCCTTTAGTTAGTGTGTGTGTGTGTGTGTGTGTGTGTGTGTGTGAAAGTCGTCCTACAGGCCCCGCCCCCGATAACCCACCCCCCTCTGTAATTTCTGTTGTTACAAAGGAGTTTTCATTTTCTGCAATGGAAAAGTACTCTGACTAGTTACTTTTTTCAGAAAGTAACGCTGTAATGTAACTGATTACTTTTTGAAGACAGTAATTTTGTAATGTAATTAGTTACTTTAAAAAGTAACACCCCCCAACACTGGCAAACAGACAGAAATGTGTTTTACTCTGTACACATTTTACTCTGTGGTAACTTATTCTCTGTTCACACAGAAACATGATAATATTTATCATGATAATAGATAATAGTTTCATAAGTAAAAATGTTCTGCACAAGTTTCCTGAACCAAATGCAAATGAATTCTCAACCCTAACACATTTCCCAGCGTTTTCACACTTTACTGGTACAGCCTGTGACTTGTTCTATGCTGAAGAGTGTACAAAGAAATAAAACTGTTCACCCCAGCAGGTTGCCAAATAATCATTTGTCCGATGCAAGTCTTTTATCTTTTACTTGATTCATTTATGCTCCATCTTCATTTACTTCTTTCTATATACGCTGAGCTTCTTAAACAAACAGACATTTGATCCCGAGGGCGATTCAACATCAGGAGCCTGTGCAGCAGGGACCAATTAATCAACATTCATCTAACACAAACATGCAGCAGGACGGGCTTCGTACTTGGACTACAACCTGCGCTCTTATAAAGGCTAAGAATAACAATCTAATACTAATAAAACCCTAAAACCCCTAAACCGTTTAAAATATTCCTGGACTAGTTGTGTATAAGGCGTGTGTCCCTGTACAGGATAAGCGGTATGGAAAAAGAATGAATAAATTAATGACTGTATCTTTTTTTCTACTATCTACTCCTTACTTTTAAGCTTTGGCAATACAAATATAATTGTCACGCCAATAAAGCACCTTTAAATCTTGAATGGATGAAAGAATGGATGGCGCATACAGATGTAGATTTTTTTTTAAAACAGCTTTGCAGCCAGTTGTTTTTTTTTGTCAACGTACTCCTAAATTATATTAAAAAATGGCAAACACAGCACACCTCATCATTTTACACTATTTTAAGACTTACAACATCATTACTCTGTGATCATCCCTAGTTTGGGAAAACACATACATACTCTTTAGATTGACACCAGACCTTATAGTGCAGTACGTTTTCCTACTAAACCTGATTCATCTAGACAAACTCTCCATGAGTACATTTTAAAGTTAAGAGTTGAAATTAAAAGTGGTGCATATTCAAGAGGTTACCTTTAAACCATAAACTGCTGCAGACATTTATTTATATGTCCACCTACTTTACCCGCACTGAATCCTACTGGAATCCCATGTGTGTGTAGTCAGATATGTGTGTGTGTTCCATTCTAACTGGCACAGTGTGACACATGTGACACAAAACCAGCCAATCATAAACTAAATTAATCCTGATTAGGCATTTCTTTTAATACATCATCCAGATGTGCACGCTAATACGCACGCACACACACACACACACACCCACACACCCACGCACATTTCTCACTTCAGAAAGGAGAAGGTTAGTATTAGTGGAGAGAGCAGGAATTCAAAAACCCTTCTAGAGCTAAAGAGGGATCCACTGATCAACCATGACACTGTAGTCAAATAAAAATATAAAAAATATTAGAAAAAGTAGTATTAGCTCAAATATGCACATTCTTGCAGGAAAACAACATTCTCGAAGAATTTCAGTCAGGTTTCAGGCCCCATCATAGTACAGAAACTGCACTAGTTAAGATTGCAAACGACTTGTTTTTAGCTTTAGACCAAGGCTGCATCTCAATACTAGTCCTACTTGATCTTAGTGCTGCATTCGACACTATAGATCATAATATTTTCATAGATCGCCTACAAAATCATATAGGTATTCAGGGGCAGGCATTAAAATGGTTTAGATCATACCTGTCTGATCGATACCATTTTGTAGATCTGAATGGAGAACCGTCTGGTGTAATGCCAGTGAAATATGGGGTCCCACAAGGGTCAGTTTTAGGACCTCTGCTGTTCTCAATATACATGCTTCCCTTGGGTTTATTAGAAGACATGGGATTAGCTTCCATTGTTATGCTGATGATACCCAATTATATATCTCAACAAAACCAGACGAAATACCCAAGTTGTCTGGATTAACTGAGTGTGTCCAGGACATGAAAGATTGGATGACCAATAACTTTCTTTTACTAAATTCAGATAAGACTGATATATTACTTATCGGCCCAAAAAACATCCCATAACAGCTTTCACAATTCAGCCTGCATTTGGAAGGATGTACTGTTACTACTAGCTTAACAGTAAAAGACCTAGGCGTAATATTAAACAGTAACTTATCCTTTGAAAATCATATTTTCAATATCACAAAAACAGCCCTTTTCTATCTTAGAAATATTGCCAAACTTAGGAGCATCCTATCTGTATCTGATGCAGAAAAGCTAGTTCGTGCATTCAAGACCTTCAGACTGGACTATGGTAATGCATTACTAGGTGGTTGTCCTGCATCCTCAATAAACAAGCTTCAGTTAGTCCAAAATGCAGCCGCCAGGGTTCTCACTAGATCCAGAAAATATGATCATATAACACCTATATTATCATCCCTGCACTGGCCACCTGTTCGGTTTAGAATTAATTACAAAATAGTATTACTTACATACAAGGCTTTAAATGGTTTAGCTCCCACATACCTACCCAGTCTTCTGATACGCTACAATACACCATGCTCCTTAGGATCACTAAACTCCTTTATTCTGGTAATTCCCAGAATTTTAAAATCTACAAAAGGGGGTAGGGCATTTTCGTATTTAGCTCCAAAGCTTTGAATTAGCCTTCCAGACAGTGTTCGGGGCTCAGACACGGTTTCCCAATTCAAAAGTAGACTCAAGACGCATCTCTTTAATCTGGCATACGCGTAACTCATCCCATAACCTCATACTCCAGTACACCTATCCTGAATGGCAACTATGCCAATTCTCTCCATCTGTTCTGTATTTTTCTACCCATCCCGAGGCATCGGGAGATTGTGCCAGCTTCAGTAGACAAAGGCCAACTCTGCGAGGTTTCTGAGGCATCCAGAGAAGGACCAGCTCCAGCTGGGTTCTGCTTTATGATGGTTAGAGCTACACATGCTGCTCCTGTGCTTCCAGTGACCTAGACCCCATCTGCCCTCTGCACCTACTGACTCCCTGTGCTGAACTGGACTTCATGTAAATAACTTAATACCTTCTGTAATATTGAACTTTCACCTGCACAACACACATGATGTTATTTCTATCTGTTATCACCCAAATGAGAATGGGTTCCCTGATTGAGTCTGGTTCCTCTCAATGTTTCTTCCTATTGCCATCGCAGGAAGTTTTTCCTTGCCACCGTCGCCATCACCCTTGGCTTGCTCATCTTATCTAGACACATTTGTCTCACACATACACACTTCAAAATATTTTCTTTTCTAAAAAATTCTTTCATTTTTGTGAAGCTGCTTTGAAACAATGACCATTGTTAAAAGCGCTATATAAATAAAATTGAATCGAATTGAATATTATCAGAAGATGAAAATGTTTACATTCGGTTGTATACATGGTTGTTCTTTAGATATTCAATTAAAAAAGTGCTATAAAAGGGACAAAAGAGGCATAAAGCACAGGAATTCCTCAGTCGTACATTCAACTTTTAATTGTGTCATATTATGAGTGTATCACAAGCATCGGATTGTGTATCGAATCATATGGTCATATTTAAATCATATTTTCCCATCCCTAGTACACTCTACAGTACAGTGGAACCTTGGATTACGAGCATACTGTAGGTCGTTCCGGAAGTGGGCTCATATTCCAAAACACTCGAATTTTACCATAAAAAATTATGGAAACTCAAATTATTTGTTCCACAGCCCCAAAAAATAAATACATACAAATAATTAACACAAAATCTAAAAAATAAAACAAATTAACCTGCACTTTACCTTTAAAAAACGTAAAAATAAATCCCGACAGATAAGTGTTACTGTTTATGCACGCAGGCGTAACGGTGTGTGTGTGTGTGTGTAAATCTAAAGTAAGCTCCCCTTTCCCCCTTCTCGTCTTACACAGTTACCCTTCCTCCACTCTTTTCACACACCCGCGCACACAAGGGAAACACTGTTTTATCGGAAAAATAAACAAGAAATCTCTCTAATGACACTTGATTAAGTGACACACTAACGGAATCACTGCTGTAAAGTAAAAATAAAACAAATTAACCCTTTACCCTTGAAAAGAATTGCAACAGAGCAGTGTTTCTGTGTAGAGCAGGGAGAAAAAGTGTGTGTGTGTGTCTGTGTGTCTGTGAAGGCGAAAGTAGGAGGGGTCTGTGTGTGTGTGTGTGTATATGTGTGTGTGTATGGCACAGTGTCCAATGACGCGCGCACACAGACACAATGAGCAGGCTGATAAAGAAAAGGAAAATGGATCTTTACCATCTCTAATGAGACTTGCTTTTGCTTTACACGCGCGCTGTACACACATGCATACAGATACAAAATAAATTATGTTTTACGCACACAGACGTGGTCAGTGTTATAGTAAACAGTACACGCGTGCACGGATGTTGATTATACCATGAGAGATGAGCACTAAGACCCAGCAGGGGAGACGATTACCCACAATTCCGCAGCACAGGAGAGAGAAAAACCGTTGGCTCAGTTGTGATCACGTGACGCTTGCCGTCAAAACAAGAAGCGCATATGTGATACACAATACTCAGGACTCGTGGATCTTTGCTCGTCTTGCGGAACACTCGCAAACCACGTTACTCGCAATCCGAGGTTTCACTGTGTATTATTTAACTTCTGTACACCAGCTACAGTTTACACCCTTCTTTTTAAGGAATCAACCTTGCTTTTTGCCTTCTTTAGCATAACAAAGTGTGAACCATCAGTGAGGTTTCTACGCAAAAGCTGAGCACTTTTTTTTTTTGTCATGCAGCATGATGCCCATGCAGAGAGACTAATTCATTATGTGAAGATGACAGGAACAACAGCCCCTCTGTGGTCTCAGGAAGGGCTCATTGACTTCCTTTTCTCTGTTCATGCCAGTCATTGAAAAATGAGCTATGTTCAACATCTGCTGATCCCACCATCCACCGCCCACGGAGCGTTTCACTCCAGGGTAACGACCATATAAACAAACACCGGCACAAAAGCACAACACGCTGACACACCCACATGCAGCCAACGCACCGGACCTGCATCGTGCACATGTTGCCTGCTCAGAGTACATTTATACAAGGAACAGGTTATTTATACAGAACAGTATTGTTTAACTCACAGGATTTAAGCTGACCCTGTGTGACACGGCATCATTCACACAGCCAACGAAAATCAGATCGATTTTCCATTTTCTCTTGTTTTTTTGTGAACAAGTGATCAAATCTGCTTTGTCTGTTTGTTCCAATATGCACACAAGTAGTTGTTATAGTAACGACACAGTCGTTAGCTTGCCACCAGGACTGAAATATTGTAATGGATTATGTATTTGGTTCTGTAAGAATAACGTCATGTCACATTTCCAAATGCAGAAACCTATCCTTAAAGCAAAGCCAAAGAAAAAAACATAATTCTTTCATGATGTTTTTTTGTCAGTTTCATTCTAGAAACAAATCCATAATATTACAGCCCCGCTTCTTAAATTCACAACAGGCTAAAAACATGTAGCACAACTGCCACATATGGGCAAGACTCTAACCTGGGGACGGTCCTGCCCCCTCCTGCTTTTTTCGTATTGTTCTGCCCTACACCATAGATGTTAGAAATGAGGATGCAGGGGGTGTGGATGCCCGAACCCTCACCACCAAGACATTTTACAAAGAACATAAGTGCAGTAGAAAAACAATATGACGCTGGTCCCATATGGAGGCATTTGATATGCAAGCACACTGAATGACAGTCATCTCAGTGGGTCAACCACAAGGCTACTGAGGTAACCAGAGAAGTAGGAGCACTTATGGAGCAGCTGAAGTGACACGCAAAACACACTTCTGAAATGTGACGCAAATCAGTAAGCGGCCGAGTGTAATACTTGATTCTGTCTCTATATCATTTTAAGCAGTCTCTCTCACTTCCTATTCAATACTTTCACCTCTCCAACCTAAACTCTGTTTTAGATCACCCAGCTTCACGGTCTTACTCACTTTCTCTCTCTTTATCATGTATTTCGACACAATCCTGTAACACATACTGACTCAAAAAAACGTGTGTGAACTTCACTTTAACACTTTCACTCGAAGTGCTGCAAGAAAAACGCTAGCACACGTTATATATACGTACAGACATAATAGTGTGGATAAAGGTGTGTTCATATATGCACAGTTAAAAAGGTCAGTATCTTTCTAACCTAATTAATAATGAAGAGCTGAGCCAGCTGACTAGCGGAAACATCTCCACCCACCCGCTCGTGCAATCGCTATATCACATATTTCAGATCACTCTGGTGGATGGTATGTACTAAAAATAATAAAAGAATTTAATACATAGGGTTAAGCAGAGGTTAGTTACAAAGATGTTTTTATAGCTGGAAGAGTATTTAACTAACAGATGGAAAAATGTTGGGTCAGAAGTTTAAGTTAACAGGCAACTGTAAAGATATTGTGTCATCCTGCTCTGTAAAGGCTTGCTATTTCAACAATGATGTAATCAATGTTCATACAACAGGTAACAATGCAAAGAAAACCTTAGAGAAACTCTAATTATTTATGTAGGCCTTGATTTGTGAACATTTCAAACTTGACTTTTTTATGAGATTGTGTCCTAATGGGCAGTACTGTGTAAAAAATCTTGAGCCATCGCACGTTATCCTCACTCACTCATGGTCTATATGGCTTTGCCTGTACACAAGGCAGCCAGGCAATTCAATTATATTACACAGACTAAATTAAATAAATGGGAACAAATAAGACAGATTGCAAAGTGCATAAAGAGTGCAATTTAAAAATTGGTTGTTTATACAACAACCTCAGCAGCAACCACTTTTACCCGCTTGTCAGTTTCAATCACTTAAAATACATCATCAGTATAGTAATTACTAACCTAATCATTTGTCAACATCTGCACATGTTTCTCACTGGTTCATGCCTAAAGTTAGTTTTTTTTTCTTCAAAATGTTTGAGCGATTCATAGGTCACTCTGTTGCTTACCAAAAAAAACAAACAAACAAACAAATGTTTAGGTACAGGGACTAGACTGAAGAAATGAGTGGTAGCACAAGATTTAAGAGCAGTACAGTAGTTCAAACTGAAGTATCAAGCTTTTTCTGACAAGATACCAACTGCTGAACTGGTCATGCTGGCTGATCATCTCCCATCTCCAATCTCCCATATCCCTTAATCAATTAAATTAATCAATACACGTGTGAGCCTTTCTGATTGCCTTTCGTCCATGTCTATGGTGGTGCATTATTAAAAGCAATTCAGAAACCACCAGCACTTACCCGCAGCCAAGGACTGCTGGTCTACCAGTGAGACCAGCCTGATTGTTTTTTGCCAGTTGATCTCTAGACAGATCAAGCTGGATTATTGTGTTTTTCTAGCAGGGTGACACTGATTAGTGGTTAGTACAGTATAGATAGGACATCTATGTCCTTGAACACATTTCACAATAAATCCAAATGATCATTAGAGTAATAATAATAATAATAATAATATCTATAAATAGAATATAAACAGATTAAATCTATGTAGCAGGCATTGCAGAGTCGGTCACTGACCTCGTGTGTGTGTGTGTGTGTGTGTGTGCGTGCGCGCGCGACACTGTCGCTATCCAGCACCAGCAACTCCTGAAGGTTACCGAGGCTAAAAGCCAAGCTGCAGGGCTCTCTGCAGGTCAGAGTTGCGAGCACATTTCACACGCGTGTTGTGTTAAAGTAACAATAAATTAAATCCAATTTAAGCTGCTCGCGAGAAGCGCACGAGCTCACTGTGTGACCGCGGTGCGCGCGGGCCGTTATTTTTAAACGGCCACAGTTTTATAAGCTCTCGTTTGCACGTTGTCATTACTATTATAATGATTATTTTTCACCAGTTGAATTTTACCTGATTATGTCGTCGTTGTGACCCAGGTAAAATTTCTGCTTGTGTTCCCGTGTGTTGTACACAACTCCTACACCTGCCACGAAGTAGACGATCTCCTTGGCGGCGGTGTAGTACAGGTTGTTGCGGCACTGGTGGCCCCTGTAGCCGTAAACCCACTCCAGCCGCAGATGGCAGTTTGGAGCTGTTCTGTCAGCCATGTTCGCACTTAATTCTCTCCGAAGCGATTTGGTTTCTTTCCCCGCAGCCCTGCTCACACCAGCCCTTCAGTCAGCTCGTCCGCCTGAACAGAACAGAAGACTTGCTTCGACATTTTCTTCACAACCAAGTCAACTTTGCTCTGTGCGCATCTTGTTCTTGGCCTCACTTATAAATTCTGTATCCTAACGAGTCTTTAAAAGCCTGCCTCGGACTTCTTCACAGGTGTAAAAGTCTGCACCTCTCCACCTCCACCTTCCTCTTCTCTCCGCTGGCCGCACAGGCGGCTTTGCTCTTGTGTCTCGCGAAAAGCCTCCGTTTTTTTTAATGTATCGTTTCACTCGGACCGCCCACTCCCAGGCAGCAGCACTGATGCATGTACAATCCAGCCAATCACATGACTGGATTTCTACAGCGCCGCATTGAGTGACAGTGGATTGACCAATGGAGCTCAGCTGCGAGGAAACGTCATGGGCAAGACGAGAGGCTTGCTGACAGGCATTACAATTATTCTGCAGTTTGTCATGCTTAATTCGTTTTATTATTATTATTATAATAATTTTATTATTGTTATTACTATCATTGCAGTACTTCAGGTCACACACGGGTGGCGTTAAAGACACAGATATGTTTCATTATAAATGATCATGGAGAAAGAACTTTTTATTATTGTACTTTTATTATTTAAATATTGTAAAGGAATGCTAAATGCTGATTTTGAAAATTCACTCATTCATACTCTATACCGCTTTATTCTGTGTAAAGGGTTACAGGGAGACAAGGTGTCAATCCATCACAGGACACACACACACACACAAAACGAGTAATTTGTGAATAGCAGTTAACCTTCACGTCTTTGGACTCAGCGGAGGAAACTGGAGTGCCCAGAGGAAACCCACCAAGCTCCATGCACACAGACAGGAGGCAGGAATCGAACTCGGCCCTGGAGGTGCAAGGCGACAGTGCTAACTACTATGCCACCGTGCCGACTGATCCTGAAAGTTTTAACAAGAAAATGGTACAACTGCAAATCTAATTTAACTATAAGCAACTTGCACTAGAAATATAATGCAAGCAACATTAGCAGTTTTAAAAAGCTGTTAAACCCATTTAAATGACTTAACTTTTGCATGAACTTTTAAATAACTCATCACCCAGTTATTTAAAGAGTCAGTGACCAATATTTTGTTAATGAGCAAATTGGTTGATGCAAATAATTAATGCTTGATCTACACACAAAACTGAATCACATTTAAAAGCAAACTTAGACATTGTTAGTTTTGCAGTTAAATTTATATATATATATATATATATACAATGTATATATATATATATATATATATATATATATACATACACTCAGCAAAAAAAGAAACGTTCCTTTTTCAGGACTGTGTATTTCAACAATAATGTAAAAATCTAAATAACTTTACAGATCTTCATTGTAAAGGGTTTAAACAATGTTCAATTAATTAACATGCACCTGTGGAATGGTCGTTAAGACCTTGACAGCTTACAGAAAGTAGGCATTTAATGTCACAGTTCTAAAAACGCAGAACACTAAAGAGCGTAAACGTGCATTAAGCATGCTGCAGGGAGGCATGAGGACTGCTAATGTGGCTAGGGCAATAAATTGCCATGTCCGCACTGTGAGACGCCTAAGACAGCGCTACAGGGAGACAGCTGATCATCCTCGCAGTGGAAGACCACGTGTAACAACACCTGCACAGGATCGGTACATCCGAATATCACACCAGATACTGACTGGTACTTTTGATTTTGAGCCTCCCTTCATTCAGGGACACATTGTGAAACATTTTTAGTTTATGTCTTATGGTGTTGACTCTTTTAGTGTTAATACAAATATTTACACATTAAGTTTTCTGAAAGTAAAAACAGTTGAAAGTCAGAGGACGTTTCTTTTTTTGCTGAGTATATATATATATATATATATATATATATATATAGCTTCTCATAGAAACCATTCAGACGTCCCGCCAAGGTTCAAACAATCAGTTATTCCCATCTTCATAGAAATAGTTCTTCCTGCTAAGATATAAAACCTTTAACCACACACACACACACAACTACAGTATTAAAAAACACAAATATACAGTACATTTTTAAAATCTTTTATCTAAAAGGAATCACAAAGTGTAGATTTGATTTTAAACTTACAAAACACAATGTTAACATGACGTTCTCTATGAACGAAGGTATGTACGCAGGTGTAGGAGGGTTTGTGCACTGTATACATACAAAGGCTATAATATATTTATATAATATAACATTTCTAAGTAAACATTCAAGTGGATTTCAAGAGAACTTGAAGAGTTGGAGTATTGAGTAGGTGATTTTCCCATGTCAAAGCACAATAAATGCGAGTGTACAATTAAGAGACAAAGTAGAGCAGTGTACAAAGCTGTCGCATCCTCTCCAGTACACAGGTTGAAGAAGCGGGCCATTTTCAGGGCAATTTTCATTTTCACCTTATATCAACCAAATAAAGGCTGTTCCAATCATTTGTATTCATATACATTAAACCACAACTGCACTCAGTTCATGTCTACAACCATGTCAAGTTTAATATGTTGATTGGATAGGCAGGTATTCCACCCAGCAGAAACTAAACACCATCCAATAAAGGAAACTATAAAGACTGAAATTTTAAATTATTGTCTGTGCAAAGGTGCTTAGCATTTTGGTATACACTGAATAAAAAAGGAAAAGATGTTTGACTTTTAAAAATGGACATCTAAAGGTGAAGGAAAGATCAACATATACCATCTTCCCAAAAAAGGTCAGTGGATGTACTGTAGCAAGGTTCTTCAAATACAAATTTACATCTGTGACCCAAACCAGTTCCTGATGCAAGAATAGGATTTGACAAAGCAAAAAGTAAAATCAATATCATAGTTTTGCAATTAATATCATAGATTTGCAAAATTCCCCTGGTACTATGTCAAACTGTCTCTTCAGACATTGCTGACTGCACTAGTATAACAACAATAATAATAATACAACTAAAAATGCCCATATTCAATTTTAAAACTAAATTGCTATATTTCCCTTTTAAATGTAATCTTCGATGGCAAAAAATAAAATATATTTTAATCAACTACCAATCTATTGATCTGATTAAAAACAAAAAATTTGAAATGATTTTAGTTTCCTCTCTGCTAAATAAAATCAATATAGTGACGAGCACCAAGAAATTCACTAATAAACATGTATACCAAAAGAACATAAGCTTATAAAATCATGTGATCATGTGAACATGCATCAACCAGATGGTGCATTTTACATAAAGTCTTTTAAGTCTGTAGCACTTATCTAAGAAATGCCCTTATTTCAGGTAAACCATTTGCACTGGTTGCATTCGCTTAATCAAAGTCAAGTAAGTGTTTCCAAAAGGGGGTCAAAAAGCTAATTATCATAATCACTATTTGTCAGAATACAAGCTTCCATAAAAAAAAAACAGCAATCCTAACTTTTTATCCTAACTTTCTTAATTATTTTTTTAAATAACCAGATCTAAATCATTTGGATTTGTTAGTCACTTTTTAGTATAAAGACTGTATATAAATTAAATATAATTTTTGATAATCTAAACAGGAATGGTTATAGGATTAGGCATTAATAATCGCCTTCATGTATGATTTCTCAAAAACATACCTTTTCTGTGTTATTTAAAAAGACAAAAACACCTCAATATCTACAGTCACCAGATAACAACTCTAACTCTGGGACTTAAGGGGATGTGGTTATAAAAATTTACAATTCAAAAAACAACTGTACCAGACCACATCCAAAATACTGGAATGCAAGAATTTCTGGTCAGAGACACACCCATAGACACATGCATGCACAAATGCACACAGAAAATGCACTTTCAATTTTCACATTTGTCATCTCAGAACACAATCCAAACATTAATGACACTTGTCATTGCAATTCCCAAGCTTGGATCATCACAAAATAAGGAAAGGCAAACAGTGGAACATCAGGTGTCGTTATGTTTTACCAAGGCAGGTAAAATTTAACTGCTAAGCTAAAAATCTAGAGTTGAAATACACAGCCACTAACGGAGTGAATGTTGTTTTGTGAAATAAATGTAATTCTCCCTTACAAGAACTTATATTTTATCAAAATTGCTCTTCTTGGTTGGGACATGACGGGGAGACGTTCAATAACACATCAGAGACCATTATAGTATAGGACTGACACTTGGATTGACATGAAGTATAAAGCTGTTGAAAGTTACAGGACTGACTTACAGGTACACATCCACTGGCAAACCAACATATCATTAAAACCCTCAATCTGCTCAAACCAATGGTGTACAGTTACGATCCCTTCCAATACCTTGCATGAAACTCATTTCCTCTCATTCTTCACAATGCTTCTAAATAAAAAACATTTTAAAACAAATATGAACAACAAATCTGTTAATCAATACTGAATTCTTTTTACAGTACTGAGTGTTAGACTTGGAAAAAGAAAATACACAAAAGGTATAAGGAATCCATCACCCTATAATTAACACTATCAACGACTATAGTAAAAGGTTTATTTCTGATTACGGATACCGCTTTAATATTATCTATTATCATTTTTTGTTGTTATTTACTCTGTTCTTGTTTTGTTCAGCAGAGGGAAAGGTGGTGGTCACTGTGAGGAGGCTTTAGTGGCAATAGTGGCCACGCAGTGCTGTTGGAAGTTGGGTGACACTGCTGAATTGCAACCCAGTCTCTGGCATGGACTCTTCAGTCCTTCGTCCCCCTCCAAGATCCATGCGCTGCTGCTGCTCTTGTCTGAATCTTCCTCTAACAGGCTGCAGCAATCTTGGGAAGGGGCTCCGCTCCGCTCCTCTGTGACTGGTGGTGTTAATGCCGCTGAGGGGGGTGAAGCCAGTGGCAGAGAAGGATGGTCAATGGAAGACTGACCTTGGAGCACACTGGTGATGTGGTTAAGGAGGTCAGTGAAGAACTCTGGAACACCCTCATACCCTGTAAACATACAAAGAGCAGAACTAAGAAGTCGTACCGTTTAAAACATGTAGCTACCATTTAACAGAAGTGTTACGACGTATATATTGAATGGGAGGATCCTTGCATGCATTTTGTAGTAATATAAAACTACAGCGAACTTCCAATTACAAGGGATTTAATTTGGACTTTCACCATATGATTTAAAGATTATTTAAGACTTGAAGTTGCTAAATTTGCATGTCTCTATCAGCTTTGCACATCTGTATTCTGGTATTTTTACCAGTTCTTTTAAGCAAAATCGCTCAAGCTCTGTCAGACTGAATGGAGAATGTTGCTAAGCAACAGTTAAGTATTGCCACAGATTTTCAATCGATTTGAAATCTTGTCTGTGCAATTCAAAACATTTTTGGTTCTTTAGCTTTTTAAACCCCTTCCAGGGAACCTTTGCCAGTTTCCTTAGAGTCATTGTCTTGTTGGTAGATGAAGCCCCACCACAGTGTCAGAACTCCTGCAGACTGGAAAGTTTTTCTTCCTACGACTGCCCTGTATTCAGCTCCATTCATCTTGCCCTTTACCCTGACCAGTTTATCATACCCATAACATGATGCTACTACCGTCATACTTTACTGTGATGGGGTTCTCTGGGTAATAATTAAACAGTTTCTGCCACATCAACTTTACACCAAAAGTCAAAGCATTTTGCTTTTACACAGTACAGATGACTTGTACAGTGTTCAACTGAAAACAAAATCAAACATTTTGGCCATAATCATATTTTGGGGAAAAGGGTTAGTTTACAGAAAATAGAAAATATGGTTGTAGATCACTGGCAGTTCGGGGCTGTCAGCTGAATCAGGAGCTCTTGTAAAGTCTATGAAGCATGATGACATCTTAAGTTTTATCTGTTTCGAGGATATTTTAATTTAAAACTAGCAGAGGTCAGGACCTTTGGGCACAACTTATTATTATTTTTTTGTTTATTGATTTATTTTCTACATTCTGGAACAATACTGGAGATTTCAAAACTAATAACACATAGTACAACTCAAACGTTGTGTTTGTGTGTGTGTGTATTTTATATACACTAATATATACAAAGTCAGCCAAACATGTAAGGCAAAAAAAAAATAGTATAATCCAAATATTATCATATATAACGTAGAGCAATACATTTAGTTTATAAATAAAGTTTTTCTTCCCCGGAAGTGTGTATACATTTTTGGCTGACTCTGTATGCTTGTATATATCCATAGAGCATGAACATACTGTAAGAAAAAGTTTTTTTATTATGTTGTCTTGGTGATTTGATATACACTAAACAAATTTACACTTAGAAAAAGGCTTTATTCACGTGAATACTGCTAAGGCTCTGCTTGATAGACTGTAAAAAAAAAAAAAAAAAGAGGGCAACATTTGTACAAATGCATAACTAGTGTTGTGCAAACTGATGAAAAAATTGTATGCGATGCACTGTAGAGAAAACATATGCCATACACCACATACACACCCTGTGCTGAAACACTCACCGGGGAAAGCATTGATGTCAATGACTGCATGTTGGCCTGTCTGGTTGTTGATGATAACATCGATGCCAAAGAGTGAAACTCTCAAAGCCTGTCGCAAAGATCTGGACAGTTTCCTAATGACATCATCATTGGGTGGCTGGGACACACCCTCTACATTATCTCGCTAACAGGAAGAGAAATGATTTAAATATACAGAGACATTTATTTGAATTATATCCATAAATAGGAAAATGTCCAATAAGTTAATAACCGTGAAAGTAAAATTTGTGTAATTTCAGTGAGACTTACGGATGTAAGGTCTGAGGATGACTCTGGTTTGGACACATTATGGCTGTTGAAGAAAATAGCTTTTCGGTCTGAAAAATGTGAAAGAAAAAAGAGTGAATCACCATATTTTTGCCAATTTGCATCTGTGTTTAATAGATGTAAGACTGTACATGTGTGAACTGGCCACTAGGCTGCAGCAGAAGCCAGGAGCAAGGAGGCTGTGAGAAACCTGACTCACATAGCCAGACAGGAGGAGACAGAGAGGAATGTGGATCTGCCTGGAAGACGGTGACTTTACTTTACATAAAGTTAACAGATCTCTTCAAATGATAAAATTGAATATGTTGTCTAAGTCTGGATTGAGACTGGATTGAGACTAAAAACAGGATTGGGCTGCAGCATAGGATCAGACCAGCTTGTTGTACAGTATGTAGGTACAAACTCTGAACATACCACTAAATTAATTAATTAGCATTAAATTCACATTACAGACTAGGTATCTAACAAAAAGCCACTTATTACACAGGAATAAGCCAATAATATGCTGTAATATACAGTAGAAACAGTCGCAGTGCTGAAGGCTCACCAGCAGGGCCAGATGGGAAGTTCTTCAGGGAGGGTCTTTCCACCACAGTGTAAGACTCACCCACCACAAACACCTTATAGAGCACAGCATTATGGTTGATGAAGCTCTGAATAACACACGGGGGCTTCACATCCCTCAGATCCTCAGCACTAAAGATAATGGCCATCTTCAGAAACACAGAAAGAACAGTGTATGAAGTGTGACGCAATGGGGAAGCACATAATGATTACGCTAAACATGTTCCTCAGCCTAAAGGCAAACAAGAATTTTTAATGCCTTGTTTGGCAAAAAAAAAAAAAAAAAAACACTCCACGTTGATATCAATGCAGAACCAAGCTTAAAACATTAGGGAAATTGTGTGTGTTTAGTCTGTTAATATTTGATTACCTGTGGTTAGCTTTTATAGACTAGGGAGTTTAAGTGGAAAAATGTGGAAGTCTTACCTCATGGGAGTTGGTTCCATGTGCTACTCGTGTTTTGCAAACTAAAGAATTAAAAGAAAATGTATACCGTATCAATTTACAACAAAAGGACTCGGTTAAATACAGTATAATATGATCATGAACTGCTCTGGCTTTGTGGATGTTGACAGCATGCAACAGATGTTGTGCGATCCTGTGTTGTTAGAACATGATGACTAAATCTGAAAATGTTTTAGATTCTCAGCAGCTTGCTTTATAACACAGTAAAACAAACTGCCACTTCCTGTGTTCTTTTTCTTTACAGGAAGAAGAGTGACTTACTGAAGGGGAATGTAAGACCATGTTGCTTGATCTGTTCCAGCGTGTCTGGACCACACTCACTGTTCAACACCATGAAAGGAGGAGAGCAGATTCTCTCATCTAAAGAGAGAAAGACAAATAGGTGGAAGTTAAATAATAATAATAATAAAATAATAATTTTAAAAAAGTATATATTTCTGCATTATATCAAATGGGTGGAAAATACGTTGCTTAGTTCTGCTTTCGGCTGGAATACGCGTTTTTGGCAGGAGCAGATGTTACCCTTAGTCACCCTCATGAAACAACTATAAACTGCCCTTTCTGAAAGCTACTCAGTCATCGGTTCAGTCTCTTCCCTGTTTACTCTGGTGGCAGAGAAACAATGAGCGCGCCGCACTGAGCCATGGCTCCTTCTGCATAATACAGGAGGCCTGCCAATAGGCCGAGTGCAAGATGAGCCACGGGTTCAAGGCTTTGTTTGGAAATAACGTACTCTCACTGTTCTGCATCTTGCAAGCAAACATTGTGGTGAGAATGAAAGGAAAGGATCAATTTCGGTGACCGTGAAACAGTTTTGCTCAACAAAGCACTTTCAGTCGGCGGAGGAGGGGAAATGGCAGCTCTACTACAACAGTACTACTACTACTACATTACAGGATACCCTCAGAAACTTTCAACAAACCCATTTCACCAAGTTACACAACTAATAAATGTTTTAGCCTTTGAGCAAGGAAAAATAATAGCAGTCCTTAATTCAGCTTTCTAACTTACTTTCCCATTGTTTTTCTGTGACTGGCTGTCTGTCACCATGTAGTTTGACTCCTTTTGTGCCGGACATTCGTGCCATGATGACGTTTGAGATATCCGAGCTGGCGGATGATCTATGCGTAGACAATTCACACTGGTTCCAAGCAACACACACAAACACACAATATGACCTACGGTTATGACTGTCACGGCACTCAAAATTTTATCATTGTATTATTTTTGTCCCCTGAATCTATTATCCACCCAACCGTGTAGCCTAAAGTTCATTGTGATTCAGCCATATCGTGTGCATTGTGTGCCAGCCAATGCTACCGAGTACTCGCCTGCCGTCACTGCTGATAAGGAAATTTGGAAGGTGCTGATACGACAGAATCATGACTACAAGCTTTATCAAACTGATGACAGCAGTCCGATAAGATCACCATGCACTCTCATCAACATTCATATTGTTAAGGTCTTTAAAGTATAATGCACAGGCTTTATATATATATATATATATATATATATATATATATATATATATATATGAATGATTTTTTTTATGTGAAAATGAACAAAATTTTTTTTGTCTAAATCATATACTGTATTTTGTACACTTCATCCATCATTTCTTTGCAGTTCACTTAATAAAAGGAAGTGAAACCCTTATCAAATAAATTTGTTATAAGCAAAGATTTATCTAAGCAGTCATTTGCCTGTGGTAGACTTGCCTGTGATACACTTGCCATGCCATGCACTGCTTTCACCGTGTTGTCATTCTACGCATTTTATAAATAAGCATCACTCTGCAGCATTAAGAAATGCTCCTTGGTTAAAAACAGATGCCAAAGGCCAGTGTTAAACCTGGCATTACACCGGGGAACACAAGCTCTCACTTCACTTCCTGTTTGGCTGACCGAGTTGCCTTTCTACTGAATGACTACATTATTGTCTGCCAAGCAATTCTGCAGGATCGAAAGTGGAAAGAAAAAATATATTAATAAAACACAGTGGTTTTCTTATCAGTGCAACAGAGCCTGAGCTTTTGTTCAGATACTCCTGAGGAAGCTTACGTAAGACTAGCTGCTAGCCGGCTCAGATAACAGCCTATTCTAATCAACAGTAACAAGCCAGAAGTTTTGCAGTATAGCCGGACACTTACAGTTTCATAGGGTTTCCCCCCTCACAGACCTTCATGGGATTTATAGAAGCAACATAAACTGTCGATGTGACATTTTGGTAAACTTGCTCAGTCATTTAGACAAGTATGTTAAAATAATTTATAAACCCACTTGCCAAATATGTTGATATTAATACACATACACAATGTAGATTTATTAAAGTATTTAAACAATAGCAAAATCTCCCCAAAAAAAGGTCCAACAATATGTGAGAAGGTCCACAGGTTCTTTGACATTTCAGCTATGGAACTAAATTGGGAATGTTTAATTATCAATCTTCAGCTCTGTCTAAACACTCGTTCATCTCTGAAGACCTGTAAGTTCCGGCTGACACGTTTACGTGATGTTTTCATTTATGTTTACCTGATGTTTGAGAAGGTCTGCTAAAGTCTGGAGTTCTGCCCTGATTCTGCTTCAAAAAACATAAGAATGTTGGGTAGACAGCTGACTAATGGATGGAGTAGTCCTAAACTTTGTCTTTGAAATCAACACTGTGTATTTCACTTCCCAATGGAATGTCTTAAAATACCCTGAAACTTTCCATTCCTTGACTGGCTGACACACTGCAAGTTCCTTGTGCATACAGGATTCACAGACATTAATTATATACTATATGGACCATCAGAAACCAGAACTCGCTTTACGCTTGTAAAATGCTAAAGACCTGAATTATGACACTGTGTCAACAGAACAGATCACAATCTCAGGGATTATGGCATTGAAACGGCCGAGGCTCAAATCTCGTCTCATCTGCCTTTCTGCCTAAATCGTCCGGGCTGCAGAAAGCTTAGTGTGTGATAGCAGTGCGTAAACTCAGGAGTTTCATTGAAAGCGTATTCTTATTTAAAGTCTTGGACTTTTACAAGAAAGATTTAAGCATAAATACATGATTTACGCTCGATTTATAAAGATAATCAGATTTTCCACATTAAAAAAAAAGAAAAAAAAAACATAATTCCAAACTGCTCCGTTCCTGTAACATTAAACAGACAGTAATTAATCAGCAGGTTCTGCCAGAATCTCCTCGCTTTCAGTATATATAGAAAGCAGTATTTATCCAACTCAAATCCAGACCATTTCATCCTAGGTCAAGATATCCAGCATAATAAAACCAAATTTGGAGATTGTCATTCCTTTCTTGTTTAAAATGTGCACTCAGGAAGATTTGAGGAACGGCTTCAAGAGTCTTTCTGCCTGAATCTTAAAATCCCACATCCAAAATGAGTCACACAAAAAAGTCAGACTAGGCAAACAAATGTCCTCCTTTACCTAAAATTCAAATACCTTGCAAATGATGCGTCTCCTCTTAAACCTGTCTTACATGCGTTAACAGCAGTTTTATTTGAACAATTAACTGTACAATAAAACCTTGGCTGACTTCTGTAACACAGTGTTAATGTCTCTCTCTAAAATTTAAATAAATAAATAAATTGCCAGAACCTCATCAGCTAATCATCACAGTCATCAGATGATCTATATCTCAACACGTAATCGACAGATTGTAAGCACATCACATTACACCACTGTAAGACTAAAAAAACTAATGACCAAAGTAATCTTTTGAAATGGGCAAATTTTGTATGTGAAAGCAAAATCAAAACCCAAAGTCTTTTACTATACATTTCTTACGAAATTGATTTCTGTCAAATAAATAAAGTGTGCAACTTAATTTTAAATTTCATGATATACCTTCTTACTTGTCCAGCAAACACAACATATTTTATAACGCTATTTAATTAGTCTGTCTTTTCTTGGCATTGTTACTCTTGGCCTTCCAGACCTAGGGCCATCAGCAGTGGAACCATATGTTCGGATTCTGTTTCATAGCCTGGAAATTATATTCCTGGCAAACTTCAAACTATCTGGCAACGTCTGCTTGTGTTACTCCAAGTAGAAGCTTTCTGATGGCTGTCTGTCTGCTTGCATTGTCTAAATGGCGGACATGAATGTTTTTTACTCATTTTAAATACCAACACATGTCAGCTGGACAACCAAATGACAAAGTTCATGGAAGTGCCTGATGCCCATTAAGCAAGTTCGAGTGAGGTTATTCACAATAGGGCAACACTCTACTAAGAATTACGGTAATTTTTCCTAACTTGTGTTCTTAATGTAACAAGGCAAACAAAATTATGAATTGCATTTCAGGTGAGTATAATATCAGAAACAGTGCCTAATGAAGGTAAATATCAAATTTAGCAGGCAGCTATTTGGTAATAGGCCAAGACATTTCTGAATTCATATTGCTGCCATAATATGAGGTGGTACACTTGTTACACATGGCTCAGTTTCTTCCTTTCTCCATAATCTTCTCTAGTCATACTGAAAGTATAAAGTTCCAACATCTTTGTCCTATCTATCCGTGGACACACACACATATTATATATATATATATATATATTTCTTAGTCAACTTTAGTCTCGCCTTTCTGATTTTTGGTGGGTGTTCCTGAGCTCACCATTTTTATTTATTAATTAATTTATTTTTCTTTGGGACTTCATATTGAGTCAGCAGTAAGGTGTCGCAAATGCAAGCTTCAGAGTGGAAATAAACTCTAGACGCTATTGGCCATGGAGGGCCGTGGAATACATATAAATAGTGCTGTACATTTTTTTTTTATAGCAAAGCAGAAGTCAGAGCATATAATTTAATTACAACTCCCATATACTGGTGTAGACGGCTAATACAACAAGAAATATGTTTGAGCATTCTCTGGGATACTGACATCAAAAGCCATGATGGTTTTAAATTTCTTCTCTACTGGCACAGAAATCATTCTGAGTAGGTCCATACTGATGATTTCTGTCATTTTCAGAGCAATCACTACTTATTCTAGATTAGGAAAGCAGAGCTTATTACACCGGCCAATATGTTTTTTCTTTTGTACTGGAGCAATTTGTCTGCCTGATTTGGAAAACTCTCCTAATTTTTTTTTTTGGAACATTTTTCGTTCTGAACTTTTTGACCTCCTCATAAACTTGATACAGAGCTTTTCCTCCTTCGGTTTTCTTTCAAGCTGGTCAGAAACACATCCCACGTTTTAGAAAAAGTCCATTTCAGCAGTGCACTTTTTTCCTTTCTTTGTAAAACTCTCCTAATGAAATAGCACAAGCTAATGAGAAGTAAAGCATGCAGCCCTGCAAGTTGGACAGCTTTGGGGTAGACTTTCAACAGCCTGATGAAGAAACAGCTGACACATACAGACAACGCTCTTGACACTCAAAATCTTTGTACTTAGGTCTTAGATTATGAAACGGATACTAAAAAACAGTTATACGCCTTTAAAACCACTGACGCAACATCCAGCTGATCATAGGTGTGCACGTACACATATTAGAACAATTCGTTTGCTTTAAACTATTGTATAAGAACTAGTAAAGACTCTCTCATACAAAAAAAGCATACAGACTCCCACAGACCCAAGGCAGGGATTGAACCCTTGACCCTGGAGGTGTGAGGCCTGATAGTAACAGCGTGATGTGTACCTTCTGTTGTTTTATTATTGTTTTCATAAAAACCTATTTTGCACTGCACTCCATCAGAGACCGAAAGCATCTCCATTGTTTTAGGAACCATACAGACTCGCCTTCAGATCTTTCAAGACATTTCTTCCAGTCTTCAGTCCAACAACAAGACTTTGTCTTCAGTACAAAACAGCCTCCATTTAAAAAAAACAGCGATTAAATCGATGGGTCAGTTTAGAATCGATTTTACACTTTTCATTTGCTCAACTGCCGAAACAATTTATATTGCAGCTTTTGCAGAAAATACAAACTTCTTGCATTTTCTGCAAAGAAATTGCAAAATACTTTTGTTTTGCAGGCTTAGCGCTTCTTCCTCTTCATTTGAGTTAATGGTGGCTTAAAAGCAGGCATTCTCATCAACTACTGGACAGGCAGAATTTTTATCGCTTTGTTTGAGACGAGACATGTAAACCAGTCAACAATGCAACTTTTCTTTTAAATACTAAAAAACCTAATGTATCAGAAAATAACAATGCACAAAAATGGAATCGAAATCAATAGTGTTTAAACATATGGCACACAGAAAAAGCTTTGCAAGCAGTTATTCTTTATGTTATACCACTTAGGTATTATATTAGAAAATATATTTCTAACAAAGAATGTAGTAATGTTGCACCATTAGCTCATGTGGCTTTCCAGTGCATCTCAGTAAAGACATGCTGTGTCAGGTCACTTTCACCTCCATGGCTAATTAATAAAATGTATTACATAATACTCTGGTTAGATCTGCACTGACAGGCCCGCAGCTTTTTCTCACAGTGTTTTTCCCCAGACATATTCATATTGTGAGGTATTGATCAACAAGGTTGACTAAATGGTACTAAGGAAAGAATGCTAGGATGTGTTGATACTTTAACACTGACGCAAAGCTGCATAGACTGGATAGAGACTTAATGACTTTTTTTTTTGTACATCCAGTTTGGGACAAAGCAATTTTAACCACAATTTTTTTATCTACTAATAATAAAACCATTTAAAAGGAAAAAAACAAAAACAAGATTTAGGGTAATACAAGATGGTGATGGTTTCTTTGTTTTCTTTTATGTTTCATGCACCACCACACTAAATCCAAAATCCAATTTTTAAAAAATCCATTTATAATTCATTTATGCTTGCAGTTCCTCCAGAATCCTAAAGGTGGTCCGCTCTAAACTATTTACACACTGGCAGGCAGCACAGCACCTCATGTGGTAGGAATGAACTAATTGTGAAGTCTGTTTAGAACTGTAAAAAAAATCTAAGAAAGGGGAAAAAAAAATTAATATGTAATCAGGATATTTTTAAAAATCGGGATACTTATAGAATCAATAAAAACTGAATCGACATCTGGGGTATCGTTGCGACGCCTATACTGATGCCCATTTCTAAAATAACACACTCAATAGATAATAATGGCAACAAGAGCTAGAATAAAGCTAGAAAACTCAATCTGCTACGTACAAATCAAAACCTTTGACAGCCCACTGTGAGCAAGATTCTATTTAGGACCCTTATCATAAAAGCATGTCTTAAAACCTCAACAATGTCAACGGTTAGAAAGCAACAGCGATAACCAGTAATGACTATTTACAGTAGGCCTACATGAAGCGGTGTTAGACAGTGCACTTTAAAAGGCCAGAATTCTCCTTTACAGAGCTCTTTGCCATTAGCACAAACAGGAGGCCAGCGCAGGGCTCACATAAACACAAGCGGGAAATGATTTTAAAAGTGCAAGTTATGCTCTTGTCCAGGGACAGGATATAAGGCAGGAACGGACAATGTTTAGGCGGAACACGGTGCACTGACAATGAGTCATATGGAGGAAAGTCTGAACAGGCTCACTGACTTTCTCTGCAGAAAGCCACTTAATCACACCACGGGACCTCTTATTGTAACCTAGCTGCAGTAACACAAAGCATGTGCGCGAGTACAACAAAGGCAGCACATGTGCATATGGTCTAAAATCAGTTACGTGCTAAACAGAGCTTGCTTTTAAACTTTTAAAGAAAATCTTTACCTTTTCTTGCCTCATACTGTACAACACAGACTTATAAAGTGAAACAAAAGCAGTATAGACAACAGTAAAACAAAGTGCTGTTTTTGTTTTATGAGTTTATTATATAATAATAATAGAAAAGTTTATCCTCTCTCCTTTTATTTCATCAGTCTCTCAGCTACATGTTTTTGTGAGTCGCGCAGTCATCTGTGAAGAGTAATGATACATTTAAAAAAAAACTTAGTCATAAAAGACTGAAGGCTGCACATTTGATGTAAAATCTCAGCATGGTGTACACTTCAAGCTATTTTGAACCTTAAATACTTAACATAACTACTAGAAAAAAACGATGCATGTCTGACACGTGAGAGAGGAACAGAAACAGACTGGAAGCTTACAGATGATTTAGTTACATAACCATCTGCCATGTGTGACAGCAAAGTAAAGGACTCACAGAACACTCAGACAAACACACACACACTACGCGTGTTTAGGTCTGTACCAATTCAGGATTCCTCTTTCTGCTAAATATTTGTATTAAAATTGCAATGTGGACAAACACACTCACACATACAAATGGATGACAAATTAAAGGAAAAAACCTGCACTAAACATGTGATATTTATCAATCACATGAGCCAGTGAGAGTAGTCCGAGTCCTTTGCATAGATTCCCCTCATGAGTTCACATATACAGTGTTAAGGCAGGTTAAAACAAGGTCTGGTACTATTTGCCTCCTCCTTCCTCAGGTATGCACACACTAAACATACTGGGGTAAAATTACTGGGTCTGTTACCCTTAGTTGCAGTAAGAAAGCAATTTGACATTGAATCACACCGTGTCAAGTGCAGGAAGTGAATCCCATGCTCTGCATTGGGTCACAGGCAGCACAAGCAATTTAACTGATGTACGAGGAGTAAACCGAGACAAAGAACAAAGCTGTAAACCTGCACCTATGTTCAGGAAATTTGGATTATTAAGCAAAATAAGCAATCAAAGTAAATAACTGCTCTCTAAATTATTAACTACTTAATTACTAATGAGTGAGGGGTGGGGGAGGGGGGGTTAAAATTATTTAATTATGAATCGTGGTTCTTTTTTGTGTGTGTGGTGATTTAGTTTGAGACATGACAATGCAACTTACACAACATGCCAGTGTTTATTGAATACTTTTTAGTCTTTCTATTTTTTTTTTTATTTCGAAACCTGCAAGAAGTACAGTATAGACAAGCTTGGAACGATTCAGACAAACATTAGTGCTATTAAATCGAAAATCACAATGCACAAAAATGGAATCAAATCAATAGTGTTTAACCATATGGCACATTCTTCTTGAAGGTTTACAGCTGTAACGGGTGTGAATGTAATACTGACCTGGGATAGTTTATAAAATCTATAAAAAACACTTATAGAATCGCAATTTTAATCGAATTAGCATGTAAGAATTGTAAAACCGTATTGAGAGGCAATTAGTGATTCCCATCCCTATTAAGTACTAAGCTCTAGCACTGTGCTCATTCTCAATTTATTTATTTCTCTATTACTATATTTCCAACCAATAAACTAAACATTCAGAGTTTTAATAGGACAAAACCCAGATTAAGTAAACAGCAAAACTTTCGCCTCTCTCATTTGTTTATCATCTCGTTTAATACAAAACCAAACCAAAAGAATGAACTAGCATTTCTATCAGGACAGTAATGTTTTATCAGATAAATTGATTAATTAGGATAGTTTTATACTGACCTGCCATGTCCATACCTATTGAGCTACATTTCGCAGCTAAATGACCCAGAGACCATAATAAAAAAAATCACCCGTTTTTAATTTTTGTACCACAGCTGTATACTGCATAACCCTTAGCCACAACATTAAAACCACTGGCAGGTGAACTGAAAAAACAAACAAACAAACAAACAAGAAAAAACACTGATAACCAACAATACACCAGTAAACTGGTAACAGGATCATGAGGACCCAAGGCTCATTGGTTTGATCACACAAAAAAGCCAATGGAGCATGAATCGCCAAAAAGATCATTGCTGGCCACAACAGAAAGACACCAGAACACCCAAAGCAACACAGACAAAGAGCCCAAGACCACCGACATGGTGTCCAAACCCCCCAGATCTCAATCTGGACAAACAACCCCAATCCAAAAAAAGCCCCAACCCGCAAATTGCAGCACCTAAAGGATCCGCCGATAATATCCTCGTCCCATGGAGCCTTGCCCAAGTGGCCATAGCCATCCTGATGGCATGAGGGAAACCCACAACCTAAGTGGTGTTAATGTTAATGGTTTTAATGCTATGGCTGATTGGTATGTCTGCATCCCTGCATCCAGGCTAATTTAAGTAATGTGATACTGGGTTATTTCGACAATATGCCATTCATTCTGGCGTTGATAATCAGCGATATTTTATAAGAACATTTAGGGGATTTCGCTTTACTTAATTTTATAACGTTTTGAGAAAGTTCATTAGTTTGTTTATTCTGTTAGAAGCTTCCGTTAAATTCTCTCTAAAACAATGTAATGACCCCTCCTAAGGATATAAAGCCTCATTATTGTGTTTAAATAAATCAGATCATTGTGTGTCAGCAGCAGCTTCCCATTCAAAACAATAGGCAGTCAAATGACCGCTGAACCGCGTCATAAGTAGGTGACACTGGCGCGGCACTTCTAGTGTTCACAAGATTTTTGTTTAAAAAATAAATAGACTAATCTTTTAGAAAATTGGCTATACCTTGCATGCAGGCCTCTATTCGGTGAACCAGCTGGTAAGACTTGCAGCGGTCAAGCAGTGTCCTGATGGCTGGTAGTGGATCCAGCACTATGGTCTCAGGGTGAGCATCTATGTAGTCCTGCAAATCAAAGAGGGAAAATGTTGCACTCCCATAACAATCAACACTTATGAGCTTATTTTCTTATTATTCATAGATAAATTATATGACAGCACAAGTGCACAATGTGAACACAATCGCTATAAGCATTGAACAGAAAGAATGTTTCTGCACTCCCTGTCAATGTGGACACGACCGCACACACGTATACACGCGCACCCTGGGCTCTGTTACATCACTCACGCTAAGCATAAATCTGTCAGATCTGCTTGAGCTTCTCTTCTTCACGAGTAAATCATGTAAACTGAGATCTGGAACAAACTGCGTTATTATCATGCACCTCTAATGTGTCTTTTACGTTCCATTCGTCTTTTTAGTAATTGCACGCATCTTTTTACCATCTCCTGAAACCCTTCAAGCATGCTGGCACATGTGCTGTTCATGCTTGTCTGCTGTCAGCCAGAGTATCAGTATGTGAACAGGAATGCACAGCACAGATCTTGCCAGATCAGTGTTATGTAAGGCCATCATGCTGACATGGAAAAAAAAAAAAAAGAAAACTATAATTTTACAGAAGACATTTTATTATTTTTATTTTATAGCTATAAACAATATGAATTAGAATTGTAGTCCTTTATAAGACACTGTTCTTCCTGTACTGTGTTACGTCTCCACATACACACACACACACACACACACACACACACACACACACACAGGTTCTTATCATCTAAAAGGGGAAATTAATCTGGTGCACATTAATAAAACTGTGTATAATCACATCACCTTGCAGGGAGGTACAGTATTTTCTAACATACAATGTTTTACGTTCACAAATGATTAAATCCTGCACTTTTTGTATCTATCCAATTTAACAAAATGTCGTAAGTAAAGTTTGGACCCAGACCTGCTTAAAGCAGCAGTATGCGGGATTCTCTGTCCTCTATTATACTCCAACAGTTTACATTGAAATTTGGTGAATATTAATTAGACGGCTGATTTATCCTTATTATGGAGTATGCACTTTGACTTCCGCACTTGGGGGAAAGAATGATGTAGTAATTCTTGGTAGTTTTGTATTTCAGTACTCAGTTCTATTGGGCAAGAGGGAGTGATTTGTCCTCCCTCGTAATTTATCATCTGATCTGGGTTTTAACCGGCATTCTATCCAGCTCTCGCCAGAGCTTTTAGACGGTCTGGAGAACAAAGAACGTTTTGATTTAGCAGGAAAGCCAAGTCGAACAATCCCGGGAGACACGCAGAGCCTGGAGGAAAACCCCACTGTGATCTTGTGCATGAGGCATGTTCTGAGATTACACCAGAGCAACCCTATTTCCCTTTAACCAGACCTATGCAGCTGACACCGGTGGCCTGGATCACTTAATAATGTGTATTATGTAAGCGCTTACAGAATAAGCACAGGCATTCCACAGTCATTTCAGTAGATTTATGATGTACAAGCTGTCACACAGAGAACTAACTAATAGACGAGTTTTTTTACTTTGTATTCGACAGCAGTGATGGTAGGACTCTTCAGCACAATGTTTTTATTCTTTTAGACCACGTCCTATCTTATGGTACTAAAACACGACATAACTGCTTCATTACTATTATGACGTTACTGCTCATTACACAATTTGGAACACAGGCTTGAATTCTTGATAATTACTTACTCATGTTTACAAAGAACAGTGCAGCACAATCGATGTTATGAAACGTTCCTTCTTTCACAAGCGGCTTGCAACAACTTCCATAAACGAGGAACTCCTTTAATGGCCCTTTCATTTAACAGTAAAAAAACAAAACAAAAAAAGGCTGGTTTGATTAACAAGGGCATTCAGTCCACCCCACCACTTTACATTAAATGAAAGCCAAGTCTACATGTTTGGGCCATTTAAGGAGATCCTGGGAGGCCAGGTTTTCTGACATGAAGCAGACAGTCCGATCATGACACCGCTATACTGGGAAAACTTTTTATGCTGGGAAAAGTGCTACAGTGTAGCAGGGGATTATATAGAGAAATATGGGTAGTTTTTTTCTCTCTCATAACTGTGTTGTTCTGTTATTCTGCACAACCAAAAGTCCTTTTTTGACTTGCACGGTCCTCATACAAAAGAGGTTGAAATTTTGAAATCTTTTATTCAGCAGATTTGACCAAAATGTTCTTAAAACCCTCAATAACTTAGACTTCTTTTTAACATAGGACCGTAAACAGTAAGTGGAGTACTCTTGTTTCAGTACTGAATTAAGAACCAGTATACAGACTCCTCTCATATATATACCAATCAGTGTGCTTTTCATGCCTTCTGTTTCGTCAGTTTTTTTCTTGTTTTAAAAAAAGGACGTCTTTATAAAACACGTGTGAAATTAATTATGACTGACTAATCCTAATCCAAAAAGTGGTTGTCCACTAACAGTTTGGATCACTGCTGCGTAGTCCCCTTCTTTTTCTGAACCCTCTTACAGGCAACGATTTACACGTGGATAGGTCCGAGTGAAGCAGAACAAGCATCTACTTCCTTATATGTTCATAAATGTAGCACTATTTAGTTGTGCGATGCATGATGGATGAGATGAAGTGTTGCCCAGAACTCCAGATATAAGTGGCACGGCTGTACAGTGTGAGGAGGCTTTCTGTCTAAACCCAGGCTCCATTTTATTTATGTATTACTGACAAAACATTGCCCATGTTTGTGGTATATCATTGCTGTACAAAAATATCATTACACAAATTCTTTGCTTTGCAGCCAGCTTAATCAGAATATACTGTAGGTGTTGATTCTGGTTTAAAATAAACTCCTCACTGCATATAAGGTGAAAGTGCAATAAGATAAATGTAGACACAGAGAATCAGCATGCATAACTCCTGAGTGGTGCAACAGAACGCGCACAAGCATTTGACATGTCATTGGGAAATCAGCATTAATTGATTTTGAATCCAAACCAAAGGCCAAAGCCATAAGTGGATAGTATGCTAGGGAGCAATATTTGCTGTGCTCTGTAGGTGGAAGGAATGGCTTTACCCTCCCCGCTGTCAATCACAGTGAAACTAGACAATCATGAGCACCATTTGATTTCGACAGTTAGTTTTGTCTCAAATGAACGCTGATTTATGCTTCAGGAAGTCGTGCATGGACACTCACAAAAGATTTAGTATTCATATTTGCATATAACTTGACTCATGTCCTCCATGAGGCTCTGTCACATGAACCGCAGCACAATTTGAATCTGAATTGTACTACTCTGAATTTAAGGATGTTACACAAATTTGATTGAACCCATGGAAGAAATGCCACTTTTTATCAAACCACTTCCTTGTCTGACAAACAGCACTGAAGAGATGTAAAACGCATAGTTAGCAAAAACTGCACGCTTGCACCTAACGCAAAAGTAAAACTCAGCCTTTATCCATCACTCCTGTTGTTGATAGCTGTTGTATGATAATGTGGAATTAACTTGTGGGTAAAAATTAGCAGGTGACAAAGTTGTTGATTAAACTGGTTGTTTGCTAATGCCGCTTCTGACATATTTCGCTCCTCACAATCGTACATAATATGGAAAATTAATATTAACTGCCAGGCAATGAAGCATAAGAAAGTTTGTATTGTGGCAGATCTTACCTGTACACGCTGAACCAATAACAGAGCCTGTGTGTCGTTCTGGTCCGCCTCTAGAATCAGATCGGTCAGCTTGTGGATGATGACGTCTAACGGGCCCTGCTCCTCCAGAGGCTGGCTCAGATCAAGCTGAAGAAAAACAGGAAAAAGCGTCTGAATACCTTCAGCTAAAAAAAAATCTGGATTTTACATCCTGCGTACTGTGTACTGTCCCTTCCCCTCTTTGAGAGTGATACCGGTACAGCTATTTTACAAGGACGTTTACATTGCACAGTACGAGTACGACACTGCTTATGCTGCAGTTTCTGGTCTGATGCCTCTAATATAAAGTAATCTACCAACAAGGTCCTCTATATTGGTTTCACAACTTTAGACATGCTTGCATTCAGATTCTGTTGTATGCATGAATGATAATAGTCCAGATGGCATTTGATAGCTGGAACAGAGACAAAGAGGGCTGTAAAACTGAAATGCATACTGGGTCAATTAGGGAGTGCTGAGCTGCTCAAAAAAAAAAAAAAAAAAAAACCACGCACGCACGCGCTTAGAGACAATGGAGATGTAAGAAAGCAATATTGCACTTGTATTGTCTGTTGTCTAAAAGTTTAGTCACTTATTGATGCACGGTACGGAGTAAAAACAACAAATGGGTGTGAATTAGTTTAAATCCTAAATCCTTAACATCAAAAGAACTATTAAGAAAAGCACCCCTTATATAATAACAGAATACTTAAAGCAATTTGATAATGTATATTAATAACAGTAATGATAATAGATTCCCTTAAACAGGCCACTTGCTGATAACGGTAAGCAAAGAATGCCTGTCTTAAACAATTCCACACAGAAAGCACATACAACACTGGTGAGGGTAACAGTGATAAAGAAATAATATTCATCCTAAACTAATCCTCTTCTTAAAAAAGTCTCATAACCAAGAGCTAGGGCTTCTCCGTTATGGCCAAAACCATAATCACCATTATATTGGTCAATATTGATATCAAAATTATTTAACAGGATTATTCAGACATTTAAAACTTTAAGCATTTATTAAACTTTTTTCTTTAAAAAAAAAAAAAGAAGGTATTTTCTTGAACTTTTAATTATTTAACTGTAAAATAATGAAATAAAATGTCACAACCCGGCTGAGAGTGAGTTCAGGGTTTATAAAAGAAGTGACCGTGCACTGGACAGTTTAATGGGTGCCCTAGATTGATTGAAAGCAAAACAAGACCAGTTTTGCAAAACATGAATTTAACGGCCCTAATAAGAGCCGTTACAGTGTGAATCGCGAAAGTTTAATCTGATTTGCTGGCGGGCTGCTCAAACTGCTATGTGTTTTCCTAATCTGCTGCTTGCATCTCTGGATCCAACCGTATGTGGAGTGGAGAGAAAAATACTCTTATACACTCACAGAGAGACAGTTGACCGTTGTTTCCAAGCAAGGAAGGTAGTATACACAACACGTTCACTCTGACGCTACACACAATCTAACCTGTGCTGGTTTCTGATGAAAGTCTTTTATGTTTTACCCAAATAACTGGATTTAAACTGACAGTGTGTGCATGTCTTTTACAGGTTGGTCACAAGTAAGAAAGTTAACCTAAAGCCCAGCTTGCTCACGTAGGCAAGACCGATTATTTAACATGAAACAGATGATATGCAAAGCAACCTGACAAACTGTGCAACGTAAAACAGTAAGAAATGTTATATGTGCATGCCTGCAATAACATGTTAAATCTCTTTCTATCCCTATACTCTCTTTAACAGTAAACACATCCCAGTAATCATTAGAAGGGTGTAATCAGCCTGCGCTTAGTACACAGAAGAATCAAACAGTATTGTGCTTCTAGACACAACTTTCTACCACAGCACACGAAAGCCAATAGATTTTTATTTCTTTCTATACTGTAAAACAATGATAAAGGCATCCAAAATATTAAAAAATAAATTTCTTCTAAACAGTTTATGCGTCTCCGACTTATGCTCAGTAAAGCCTGTACAGACTCTAATCTAAGGTACTATAGATTGGTGATATTTTTGAGGCTGGCAACTCTAAATGACCTTCTCTTCTGCAACAGAAGTAAGTTTTGGTCTTGCTTTCCTGAGATGGTTTTCATGAGAGCCAGTTTCATCATGGTGCTTGATGGGTTTTACAAATGCACTTGACCACATTCCAGATGTTCTAGATAAAAATAAAACACACATACACTGTACTGTGCAAAAGTCTTAGGCGCCATATTATTTGTAGTACAAATTGCATTATATATCATGTTTGAATTACTGTTTTATAATTATTTATTCTGCATAATGTATTATGTATGAAAATAGGAAGGAGCATGTGCAACAAAGTTATTAGAAGAACTCCAACCAAATGGCTGTTTCTCTTACAGTATTGTGCAAATCTCTTGGGCATACAAATAAGATGTGTTTTGTACATAAAAAAAACCTCTATGAGCACTATAGAGTAATAAAAAAAACAGTCAATATTTTTGTGTGAAAACTCATATATACATATGCGCACACACGCACACAGACACACACAGACACACACAGAGATTACTACACATAGGAATTAATATGTCCATGTACAGCTTTATGACCAGATGGAGAGCAAGTGCACATAATCTGATGAGTCATTCGCCCTCTCAGAAAGAGGGTGCGGAGGAAGCTTTGGCCACCAAGGGCTCTGAAATAAATCCATGGTAAACTGACAACCTTAAACAATGACTCATTACTTTAGAAAGCTCAGGATCTGAATGCAGTCAGTCTGCAGCCTTGATGTCCTTAAAATGCCAAAAAAAAATCCTTTTCAACAGTAGCAAAAGCTAGAAACCAAAATTTGCTCTCATCACACATTTCTATAAAAAAAACAATCTGTTTTCACACGAGGAGGTGATGTATGTGCTGAAGCCCAAAAAAAGCCCCTTTTGTGCTGATGATGTCATTGCTCTAATGTTTCCCTTCATAAAATATTGACACAATGAGCCTGCAATTATATTCTAGCAAACAGAAATAACCTGCAATTCAGAGACTAATAGACTCTACAGAGAAAACCCTGCATCACATGACGATCGCAATTAACTGAACAATCTCATGCAGTATACTATACGGGGCTTGTGCTCCGAATGATCGAATGATAACTACACGGTGCTCAGGAGATTAAATGGCCACAAGCAGTAAAGAAAGGGTGCATGCTTCCTGTGGTTTTCTACAAAAGTCAGAATGAAATTTGCCATTAGGTTAACCACAAACAAAAACAAAACGGCATACACTGTGGTCTAAACATTTGAAACTGCACTGAAAATCTGGGATTAAAATTTTTTTGATCTTATTTAAAACAGGAAATAAAAAAGGTCTTATAAATGTTAAAATATTTAAAATAAAGAAAGTACATGTGGAATATTTTGAATACATATTCATTAAGACTATAGTTCCTTATTTTTAAGCTTTACTAGTGAAGCATGGGTTCAGAGAAAACGCTGATGGATTTAAATGAAAATGGAAAATCGTACATTGATTTGCCACATCATTACGAAGCAAAACATTATGCCCAGTATTGTGTAATGTTCTCGCTTTGCCGCCTGGACAGCTCTGGGGGTGCGCTGTGGTGTCTGGCACCAGGAGGTTCACAGTGGATCCTTTGGGTAATGCGGGGGCCTCCATGGACTGGACTTGCTTGTCTGGTGCATCCGACGATGCTCAATTGGATTGAATTCTGGGGAGTTTTAAGGCAAGGTTATTGTTATGCTGATAGTTGTATGGTCTTGTACAAATTCATGTAGTCTGACTGCACACTGTCATTATTGGGGCTAAATGGGTGTTAACCAAATACTAAGAAACTCAGTAATATATTTCCACAATTTGTTGTCAGTAATATAATCTGTAAGGAAAACTGTTGTTTTACATTAAAAAAAAATAAAAATAGAAGTGTTTTTACAAGTGCTCTCTGACCCCACAAAGAATAAACCATAAACTCAGAATTGTGTTTGTGAAGTTCTGTATCTTGTTCTACCATCAAAGATGAGTAGAAGATGGTGGCAATCAAGTGATATAGGGAAGGAAATGACCAAGAGATGAATGATGCAATTTAAACCAAAGGGAACCTACTAATCTGCTGCTAGGGAAAAATAAACAAACAAATAAAAAATAAAAAATTTAAATGAGGATTTTCAGTTATACTTTACAAGTCATAACTGGAAAAAAATCTAAATTAAAAAAAGTACATTTGCTTGTGAGGTGGTTAAAACCACAGTTCCTCTATAATCCTACAGGTTGTGCGTCAAAACTATTTATACATGGGCAAGCAGGAAAGCATCCTGATTGGTAAAAAAATTATTTGCTAAGCATGTTTAGAAATAACGAATATGGCAGATGACGTGCCAGCAGTACATGGCCAAAAGATGAGTATTGTAGTAATAAGAATAACATATAACAAACATGTTACTAGCAGCCAACAACAGATGCTGGACACAAGTTTAAACAACATTCCTTACAGCTCAAATAAAACGAGGCAGATCATCCCGAAACATTATGACCTGGTTCGGAAACAGCACCGTGCAGGACAGACGTGCTTTGCAGAGGGTGGTGCGATCATCATCCGCACAATTATGACTTTGTCTCTTTGCACTCATTCAGGACATTCATGGACACTTATGGACACTGCACACCTGCACATTCACGCACACTTACATATTTATATTGACTGTACGTATGACACTGTGTGTAAAATAAAATTTTAATTTAAATCATAATGTCAAAATGTTGCAATAAGGAATGGCGTCCATTTAATTATTTTTGATCAATTCAACTTCTTTTAAACATGGTTATGTTTTTTTTTTTTTTTTTTTAAAGTAACAAAATATAATATAAATATCACAGTACAGAAAGAATTGCAATACAAACTGAATCAGTACCTAGGTATCGTGATATTGTATGGGGTCGTCCCTGGTGATTCCCATCTCTAATAAACATACAGTAAATACTGACTTACTTATGGGAAAAGAAAAAAAATTGTTCCCACATTAAAATAGCTGTCAGTCTGTGGGAATGTTCAGTTATAAGATGTTCACAAGCAATGACATAACCAAAAACTGACCTCCCCAGTTCAGTAAATGTCAGCTATGCATATCAAAAGCAAATGTGCTGACAGTCAGAGAGACAAAACATAAACTAGTTATACAACTCTCAAAACAGTTAGGAGGACACTGTACAGATCCTTTTCAGTGTTTCTCACACAGAGTAAACAAGCATACTGATGGCCACCCAAGTACATTTGCCCATCCTCTTTAAAAATCTGTCCGGGGAAAAGTTTATATCAGAGATCGATTAACTAGTAGTGGACAGTTCCCTCTCGCACTACCACTCCTGTACATGTTAATTCTGCTACCGTGAGAGTGATGTACTGAGAGGCAATACCACCTGCCACGTAAAAAAAAAATTTACGCACTATGTGAAAAAATACGAAGGGTGTACTGATGATCTGCAGAAAAACAGAGTTTCAAACGGACTCTCCTATCAAAAACCCAGGAGGATTAAGCCTTGAAATTTAAGCACGACGAATCCATGTCGGGAACACAGTGTTAGTAAATAACTTATTTTAAAATAAAAATAAAAAAAATAACGAGAGGATTCAGACATCAAACTGAGAATGTGGGTTTCAGATATGATATGTGAAACCAAAGTTATAATTAATTTTAAATTGTGTAAATTTTATTATTACCAGAATATGGGAATGACATCGCAAAAATGTAAAACTTACAAAATGAGCATAATAATAATAATGTCTGAATCGACGCTATTAATTTGCTTTGCCTATGAGACTTTTTTTTTTGCTCAGTATGTCTATAAAGTTCAAATGAAATAAAATTCTGTTCATCATATCGCCTAGGTTGTGCAGAAAAAAAGGATGTGCAGGGCCTCCGAGTGGCGCATAGGTAAAGTGCTCGCCCTATCATCCGGGGATCGCTGGTAGATGTAGATTGTGATGCTGTTACCTCTCACAGCCGGAGGCCTAGAGAGAGCTGATTGGCCGAGCTCTCTCAGAGGGGAGGGATGGGAGGTACTTTGTGCACCCACATTAATTACGGCACTACAGCCAATCAGGGGAGTCTGTGAGCTAGCGCACGCGGAAGGAGCGGCTAGCGCTTACCTCCGAGTGTGTTACTCCGCCCCTAACGGTGCGTGAGCAAGCAGTTCGAAAAGATGCGGTTGGCTGGCGTCACGCGGTTCGGAGGAAACACGTGATAGTCTTCGGCCCTCCAGGCTGAATGGTAGTAGTAGCCTTAATGTGGGAGCCCCCTAGTGACGGGGAGGAATTGGCCACGACTAAATTAGGGAGAAAATCAGGAAAAAAATCCAAAAAAAAAAAAAGGGATGTCACTATATTGCACAATCCTGATTCATTCCCTCATTTATCTAAAAGTGACTAAGAGTGACTATAAAAATGACTAAAAATACACTGGGTTTTAAGTTTATTCCTCATTTTTTTTACTTCACACTCTTACTCTTTATATATTGGAGAGAAGGGTAGGTTGGAGGGATTAATATAAATATCAAAATAGATCAAAATATTGCGTTAAAGGTCATTTGTTTGTTGTATGTAGCAGAGCAGTTTTGTACCACTGCAAGTATATTTTAGACTTGTGTTCAATAATTTGCAATCTAAGCAATATGAATAATTTTCAATTTTCAATTATTCATATTGCTTAGAGTTCAATTGTCAAGATAAACTCATGTGTCTCATGCACACAAACAAAACCAAGGCCAGATGCTTGTACAACACACTAATAAGTCCTAGCCAGGGTCTGGGTAGTGTCTCTGAGAAATCCCTGAAGAAACCTAGAAATAGGGAATCTGTCTGTGCAGTGTCTCGGTTTTTAGGCAGTCAAGTAGAGGAGATTATAAATTACAGGTGTTTTAGTAAAAGCTATCAAAGTTATCTCCTGCTGCAATCAGGAAGTAAAAGCCAAAAGATCACAAGTTTCTGAGCTGCACAGTTTCGTTGCTTTAGTTTGCTTGACATATAGCAACTAGTGCAGTTGAATAGAATAAAATCATCCATTTTGTATAAAGCACAAACATTTTAATGTATTTGATAAATTAGAATAGGTAGAGTACTTTGTTAATCCTAATAGGAAATTGCGCTGTTACCGCAACCAGGTCACTAACATACAACAAACAAGATGTAGAACAATAATAAGGCTAGGTTAAAATAATATTTAAAATAAATAAATAAATAAACCCCATTAGAAAAAGGTAAGTTATTTGGAAAAAAAAAAGCGCTTGAATGAGATTTTTTTTTAAAAGCATTGCAAAATAATAAGCATATATATTTCTATGTACGGGGGGAGGGACTTAAACTATGTTACTGTATTAATTTGCCTTCCATTGGGAAAATATTCTTTACTTTTATGTGTTGACCAACTAACAACTTAAATTTGTTGGCAGTTTCTGCTGCATGCAGACAATGAGTTGGATGCAATCACCTTTCACACCAGAGTGTGAAGGAAATGTTATTCTTTCCTTGCCAATTATATTGAATTAGTAAAGCCAATGTGATCATGTTATATAACAATAACAAGTCATGATTATACACACACAAAATATCTAGGGGGTTGTACTTGCAACTATATTATATATACATACATATATACATACACACACACGGTATATATATATATATATATATATATATATATATATATATATATACACATACACATACACACACACACACACACAGTAGATATTACATTACATACTATCTATCTATCTATATATATATATATATATACACACACAGTGGGGAAAATAAGTATTTGATCCCCTACAGATTTACTAAGTTTGGCCACTTACAAAAACTTACAAAAAAATGGTTTATGTAGGTTTATGGTAAAAGATTGAGACAGAATATCAACCAAAACCAACCGAAAAATCTAGAAAAAGCACATTAAAAATGTCATGAATTAAGTTGCATTTCAATGAGGGAAATAAGATAAATAAATAAATAAATAAATAAATAAATTTGATCCCCAAGCAAAACATGACTTAGTACTTGGTGGAGAAACCCTTGCTGAAAAGCAAAGTGTGAAAACGTTTCTTGTAGTTGTTTACCAGATTTGCACACATCTTGGAATACATTTTGATCCACTTTTCTTTACAGATTTTCTCTAAATGCTTAAGGTTTCTTGCCTGTTGCTTGTCAACTCGAAGTTACAGCTCTCTCCCTGAATTTTCTATTGGATTAAGGTCTAAAGACTGGCTAGACCACTCCATGACCTTAATGTGCTTATTCTTGAACCACTCCTTAGTTGCCTTGGCAGGTCATTTTCATGCTGGAAGACCCATCCACAAGCCATCTTCAGGATGTTCTCATCCAAAACACATGGCCTCATCCATTGGCCCCACAGTGCAGCAAAGTCAATCTGAACCTTTAGCAAAGAAACAGCCTCAAAGCATAATGTTTCCACCTCTGTGCTTGTCTGTAGGGACTGTGGTGTTCTTAGTGTCATAGTCAGCATTTTTCTTCCTCCAAAAACAGCAAGTCGGGTTGATGACAAAGAGCTCGATTTTAGTCTCATCTGACCACAGCAGTTTATCCCAATCTTTCCTTGTTCATTGGCAAACCTCAGACAGGTTTGTACATGTGTCTTTTGAGGAGGGGAAGCGTTGCTGCGCTGAAGGATTTTAATCCATGCAGGCGTATTGTGTTACCAATGGTTTGTTTGCTGACTATGCTCCCAACTGCCTTGAGATCATTCTCAAGCTCCTCCTGTGTAGACCTGGGCTAGTCCCTTATTTTTCTTATGATTATTCTTAGTCCATGAGGTGAAATCTTGCATATAGGGCCATTAATGGTTACTTTGTATTTCTTCCATTTGTAAATAATCGCTCCAGCAGTTGTCTTCTTCTCACCAAGCTTCTAGCTGATGGTCTTGTAGCTCATTCCAGCCTTGTGCAGGTCTAAAATCTTGTTCTTGACTTACTTTGGCAGCTCTTTGGTCTTGCAGATGGTAGTGAGGTTTGAATGAAAAATAAAGATTTTGTGGACAGGTGGCGTTTTTACACATACCACATTGTTGTTAGGAGCACCTTCTTAAATTAATATGTGTACCACAATAGCACATAACCAGTCTGTGAGAGGCAGAATTATTGTTGGTTGGTAGGGGATCAAATTATTATTTTTCTCATTGAAATGCAACTTAATTCATAACATGTGTATCATGTGCTTTTTCTGGATTTTTGGTTTTTGGATTATATACCCTTAATTTCTTTGTAAGTGGGCAAACAGAAAATCTGTAAGGGATCAAATACTTATTATATTATATTATATTATATTATATTATATTATATTATATTATATTATATTATATTATATTATATTATATTATATTATATTATATTATATTATATTATATTATATTATATTATATTATATTATATACACACTACCGTTCAAAAGTTTGGGGTCACTTGCAAATTTCTTTGTTTTTGTTTAGTCATTTATTTTCTACATTCTACAACAATACTGGGGATTTCAAAACTATAAAATAGCACATATGGAATTAGGTAATTATGTAACAACATATATTTATTTTAAAAAACAGAGGTAGCCTTTCTGTAATAGTTCTTGCAAGAACAGTATTGTCAAGTGCATTTGCAAAATCCGTCAAGCACCATAATGAAACTGGCTCTCATGAAGGCCATCCCAGGAGGGTGAGACCAAAACCTACCTCTGCCGCAGACGAGAAGTTCATTTAGAGTTATCAGCCTGAAAAATGACCAATGAACAGCACCTCAGATTGGAGGCGTTATAAAGTCACATCTCACCATTAACTGTTCAAAGAAGATTAATGCATTTTTTGGATGCCTTCAGCATTCCTTTACAATGTAGAAAGAAATAAAAATCAGGAACAATCATTACTTAGAAAGTGACCCCAAAGTTTTGAATGGTAGTGTGTGTGTGTGTGTGTGTGTGTGTGTGTGTGTGTGTGTGTGTATATATATATATATATATATATATATATATATATACATATACATATATATATATACACACACACACAAACCTACCACAGAGTATATATATATATATTTACCATGATCACAAAATCTTCTGGTTTTTAACGGGTATTAAATGACAGATACTGATTATTTTGAAACCAGCTTTGTAGAAAAATATGTACCATGTAAGCAAGCTCTTTATCTTTGAGAAAGAATCCAGGCTTCCAGGTGTTAAAACTCACTGCATGCGAGTGCTATTACACTCACTTTCCCCAAAGGGGGGGGCAATAATTTTCTAAATTTTCTCAAGACTACTTTGGATATTTTCAGTGCTTTTAAATCAATTACACCAAAAAAAATCATAGTTTAATTAAATATTAAAAAGACAGGCTTACCTGTACCACCTCGATGCCCCTTTTCCTAAACGAGGGAGGAAAAAACAGCAGACATTACAACACAATCCTTCATATATTCCTTCCAACCTCATTCCTTCATATCCAAATATCTTTTTTAAAACAAAACTCAACACAAAAACAGACAAAAGATAGCGGTGTCTATACTTAACCCTCAATGCAGCCTCATAACCAGCTATCTTAATTAAAAACACTGATACAAATCTCCAAAGGAAAGCTATACAGCAACACCAGGAGCGTTCACATAGTACTGTTTTAGGACAGTTAAGACACTTTTTTTTAAATCCTCTTTAAAAGTGCACAGCGATTCATTCGACATGTTGAGCTCCCTTTTTCATTCATCAATAACAGTCATCGTGTACTACAGTACATTCAATCTTGGAATATTTTTCACTGCTTGCTTTTAATATAAAGACAATTAATATCCAAATGTCTGTTACCTAGCAACACAACAGCAAATAAAAAGGATGTGGGGGGGAACAAAAACACAAAACCACAGGCAAGCTGACTCGTGTGCCAGCAGCTACTGTGACGCATGAATCTTACGTTTATCTAATGTCATTTAGTAATCATGAAATGAGGACAAACTAAAGTTACCTTTGCTGATTTTACTACACTGTGAACTTACGCAGCCGCAAAGTGTAAATCATGTTTCAGCATTTCAACCTCAGACTTGCACTGCTAAATTGTCGGTTTTTTTTCTCTCCAAGTCACTGTAGCTTTTCGAGCTGCTGCTCCTGCTGTAAATTAAAGATCAATGTTTTCTACCCTTTTTCACATGCAAGAGTCCACAGATGTCCCTTGATTGCCTATTTTCACTCCGATTGAAAAGTGGAATCCACTGTTAATTATGTTTGGCTTGTATGGGGTTGCAACAAATAATCGACCAAAAAAAAGAAAGAAAAAAAAAAAAAGATGACCAAATTAGTTAACAAAAGAAGTTAATTGTGGATTACAGTGAAACCTCCTATTTTGATTGCAAGTTTTCCGCAAGACGAAGTTTTTTAATAAATTTTCATTTGGAAAACAAGCAAGTCTTGGTTTACGAGTACAGAGTATCATGTATCACACATGCGCTTCTTGTTTAGACGCCGAGCGTCACGTGAAAACGTGAACGGTTTTTCTCTCTCTTGCACTGCGAAATTTTGGGTAATCGTCTCTCCTGCTGGGTCTTAGTGCTCGCCTCTTACTTGTATAATCAACATTCGTGTACTGTTTACTATAACACTGTGACCATGTGTGTGTGCGTAAAACATATTTTATTCTGTGTCTGTATGTGTTTGTGTACAGGGCAGGTGTAAAGCAAAACAAGTCTTATTAGAGAGATTAAAAGTCCATTTTCTCTCTCTGCATCAGCCTGCCTCACACACACACACACCTCCTACTTTCGCCTTCACAGACACTCACTCTCTTTCTCTCTGCTCTACACAGAAACATTGCTCTGTCGCTTTTCTTTTCAAAGTTAAAGTGCAGGATAATTTGTTTTATTTTTACGTTACAGCAGAGATTCCGTCAGTGTGTCGCTCAATCCAGTGTCATTAGAGAGATTTCTTGTTTATTTTTCCAATAAAACAGTGCGTGTATGTGTGAAAAGATTGGAGGAAGGGTAACTGTATAAGACGAGAAGGGGGAAAGGGGGAGGGGCTACTTTCTTTAGCTTCATAAACACACAGTGTCTGCGTGCACAAACTGAAACACTTATCGTAAACACTGTCGGGATTTAAAGTGCAGGTTAATTTGTTTTATTATTACTTTATATCTTGTATTAATTATTTTTATGTATTTATTTTTGGGGGGAATTTAAGTTTCCATTATTTTTAATGGGAAAATTAGATTTGGTTTTGAAATATGAGCCCGCTTCGGGGCCGAATCATGCTCATAATCTAAAGTTCCACTGTGGTTGGTGCTGGCAATGGCTTTATAAGCAAACATCTCCAAAGTGCGAGAGAGAATCTCATTCCTAATCAGAGTGAAGAAGCTACTACGACCTACTGTAAAAAAAAAAAAAAAAAAAAAAATTCAGCTGTCATGCTCCACGCAACTTGAAAACAAGATAAGACTGAGTAGCTAAGCATAGCCTTCGGGTCCATTGTTATTATGTTATACTGTATGTATCCATTTGGTAGCCACTTTTTACCCGATGTGACGAGTGAACAGAGCAATGAGAAGTTGAGGACTTTGCTCAGGAGTCTGGCAGTGGCTCTCATGCAGAACTATAAACATGAAGTTACTTTTGCCCGCCTATAATCAAGATCTTTATTTTATTTTAGTTACTTGCCGTTGTTACTTATTTTGCTTATTGTTATAAGCAGCACTAATCTGTCCACTTATCCCTTTATAGAAATTTCCTATCAAAAAGCCCAACATGCACATATAATGCATTCCTTAATTAATGTTAACACTCCAGGCTTTACATTACCTAAAAAATTCTTCTTCTTTTTTTTTTTTTTATAAATCAGCGACTGTATCAGAGGGCACAACAAACTGTGATATTGCCTCCTTTATTCAATAGTACCATAAACACCATTTATTATTAACAGATTATGATTTTTTTAAACCAGTTATTTGCTTTGCCAACACATATCCTTCCGTGACTGGGGGTCTAACTAACCGCGACTAGCAGAGCTGGCAACCAACAGTTAGATAATTAACAGAGTTGTTAATGATTACCCTTTGTATTTAGACAAAGGTGGGGGGAAATAAACCATGAAGGTGGTGAACAGTCCTGTAAATCTCTCTTTTAATCTCCTAAATCTATTTCCACTTATTCTGCTTTATGATATTAGCAATGTTACCTTCAATGGTTAAATCCCCAAAAGCATTAAATGCAAGCAATTAAATCACCAAGTAGTGCCTTTGATTAGGGCAGAGGTTCTCAACCTTTTGGAACTAAAGCCCCCCCCAAACCTTCCCTATCATGTGCCTCCACCCCCCCATACACACACCTTATAAGTCCTTTGATAGATAGATAGATAGATAGATAGATAGATAGATAGATAGATAGATAATTTATTTTTTACTTTTTTTGTATTTTTTTTCTATTGCATACCATTCTTAGTTTTTATAATTTTCAAAATAACTATCACAAGTTTTAGAAAACTATATAAATAGACAGACAGACAAATAGATAGTTTTTTATTACTTTTTGTATTTTGTTTTTTATACTTAACTTTTGTGATTTTTAAAAATAACCTTTATGAGTTTTATTCAACTATATACAATGACAGATGGCTAGACAGTTATGGAACATGTTATCAAAATTGTAACTATTGTAACTATTTTGAAAAAGAGAACTTAAAGTAGCATCAGTTGTAACGTGTAAACGCTAATAACGTGTAAGTATTATTTTAAGTGTGAAGTATGCTGCATTTAATTTGTTTGTTGCATTCTACAAGCATTTGCATACTATCCGCTCTAAATAATATTCAGTAGGCAGATATTATACGAATTGGGACGCAGGGTGCGTCGGTGCGTTTGCGTCTCTGCCATGACACCATTAAAGAAATCAGTGGGACACCTGCGCTTGCTTATTTTTTACAAAGAAGCGCAATTCGCGATTCAGTGTTGGACAGCGCAAGCCTCAGATCATCTTCCACCTGGAGCCGATTTCGGTACTTTTTTTTAAAGCCGTCAATTTTGAAAACCCGGCCTCGCACAGATAAGTTGAAGCGAATGGAAGAAGTAATTTTTCAGGGGCGTCAGATAACTGAGGATACTCAGGCATCACGCTCAACCAAAATGACGGCAGAGAGGAAGAGCTGTATAAGTCTCGCAGGCTCATGTCGCACTTTAATTCAACTAACTGCTCCGTCATGTCAACTGGAAGGTCTTTTCCTGGGCAGATAAAGGGATCTCTGACCCAAGCAAATGAACTGAAATCCTCACCAAAATAACGGCTGAATTGTTGTTTTAGTCCCTCTACATGCTGAGCGACTGTATCAATTAAAGGAGAGATATTTATCCCCGTCTCTTGCACTCAGTCAGCGAAGTTGGAAAACATGTCAACCTTTTTTTTTCAATCAGACGATCACCCGAAAGGTGAAATGCAATAAAATACACCCAGTGCCCAAATAATGCATACAATTTGCACCCTTCTGATTAGGGGTTAGGGAGAGATTTGCCTTGTGTTCGATGCCTTAGGCGTAAATAAAACAACACGGATGCAACTCGGAACAACCTAGAATAACATTATTACATATGATTTCTTGTTGAAAATGTTTTCGTGACTGGTTTTAAATGTGGGTTTTGGCAGGCAGTTGCTCTCTCTCATACTGACCTACTTTCACCCATGCTGTGACCGACAGTGAAACAGGTTATTAAAACACCTGGGACATGGAAAGAAACATAGTTAAATGTTTCAGTGCTGTTATCGCCTATTATCACCACACGTAGCATGCGTCTCTCAGAGCTAATTGTTGTATAATTAAAATGAACACAACAGCAGCGACTCAAACATATCAAGAGCTGCACCACTCGGACATCACAAAGATATGTATCATACAGAGTAGCATTCAGGATAACAATGTAATTTTTAAAGCTTTTTTATTCTTATTCAACAAAAACAAAAACTGAACACGAGAGTCTGTGCTTGATTCAGAGCTTCATTTCAACTGTGCTGTCGGTGGAAGCATTATGCACGCAAACTACCAAAGCCTCCTTACCAATCCATCAAACATTCAGATAACCCTGAGCTAAATGTTTAATGACACCAGACATTTATCTATTTCAGCTCCCTGGCCAAGTAGTCTGACTACTGAACATGATCAGCACTTAAGAGGAACTCAGTAATGTTCCAATGGTGCAGCTTTAAACTTTTAGTTTAGTTTTTCAATATACATAATATTTTTATATATACATGTATATTGAATATAGTAAAAAAATTGAAAATGAAACCTTGGATTGCGAGTAACGTAGTTTGCAAATGTTCCGCAAGATAAGGGAAGATTTTTAATAAATTTTGACTTGAAAAATTAGCAAGTCTTGGTTTACAAGTACCGAGTATCATGTATCACGCATGCGCTTCTTGTTTTGACGCCGAGCTTCACGTGATCACAACTGAGCCAATGGTTTTTCTCTCTCTTGTGCTGCGGAATTGTGGGTAATCGTCTTCCCTGCTGGGTCTTAATCACCATCCGTGCACATGTGTACTGTTATTTTTATGTATTTATTTTTTGGGGCTGTAGAACGAATAATTTAAGTTTCCATAATTTCATTTCTTAAGGAAAATTTTGCTTTTGATTTACAAGTGTTTTGTCCATGCTCGTAATCCAAGGTTCCACTAATTATATATATATATATATATATATATATATATATATATATATATATATATATATATATACACACACACACACACACACACAATACCAGTCAATAACTTGTAATTCAGTAAATGTTTTTTTTTTCCTACATTGTAAAATAACGAAGACATTAAGATGTGTCTGCTACTTCATAACGGCTCTAATCTGATGTGCTGTAAATTAGGGATTTTTTTGTCAGGCTGGTGACTCTAAATTTACTTCTCCTCTGCAGAAGAGGTATGTTTTGGTCTTGCTTTTTTGGGATGGTCTTGATGAGAGCCAGTTTCAATTGGGTGCTTGATGGGTGTTTCTGATCACGATTATTGTTCTTGCAGGAGCTATTCCAGAACAGGAATAGTTCAAGTCTTAAAATAACAACTGACTATTATTGTTGTTATTATTTTTTAATTATTCAATCAATTAATTAATTGCATAATTCCATGTGCATTATTTCATGGGTTTGAAATCTCTAATAATGTTCTAAAATGAATCACTAAACAAAAAAAATTGAATTAGAAGGTGTGTCCACACTTTTGACAAGTACTGTACATGTATAAATATTTCAATAATGTTTTCTCAATATTAAAATCTATAATGCATACTGTATAAAAAAGCATACAATCATGTTTACTAACACAAACAACTCCACAGACACTCACTGGTCCTGTGTTCATCTAACTATTGTTTGTATTTCAGGACTGGGGTAAAGTATTAGACAGAACTAATTTGAGAAGACTAGAAGATCTCAAGTGACCTTTATTCCTTAATAGCATACATACATATATTTGTCTATCCTGCTGTGCACACACACACTTTTACTGCCAGCATAGCTTTAAATGATTTCAGCTGGATTTCCCCACCATCAGCTGTTTGAGACAGGAGCGTAACACTTATGCACCAAGCATTCAGAATGTTTAAGGTTCAGTACATTTGCTGCTTTCCTAGTTGCCCTAGCTACAGTGAACCTGTCTAAAACAGCTACGGTTTTGTCTGTGTGTGTGTGTGTGTGTGTGTGTGTGTGAGAGAGAGAGAGAGAGAGATAAAAGGGAGAGATTGTATTCATGGTCACTCCACCATAAATTCTTTATTACTAACTTCATCAAATGACCTTTTTCACACAAATGGATTTGTCAGAGCTTAGGTATAAACAAAACCCCTTTTAAACACAATGAAGTAGCCTTAAACTTAAATACATTACTCAAATGAATTACTCATTACTCAAATAAAACAATACATTATATATAGGAGTGGCAGATCAGACTTTATTAATGAATTAAATTAATTAATGAATTAATTAATTAATCAATTAATAAACAAGCACTCCCGTTATTGAACGCAGCCCTGCTGTATATCACGTGCGGTCCTGCACTGTCATGCATGGTCCAGAGTAAATCGGAGTATTTTCTGTTTTATGTTAAACGTATTAATGACGTTAGGTATAAAAAATAAATCTTGGAAGCTCTTGACCCTCACCCTGTCCCTTCCTAACTAACATGTGAGGTGTAGCTTAGCTGACTAGCTAGCCAAAATTAGCTATTGTTTGTCAAGGAACATTGACAACTTTTAAGAAATCCTGACCAAATGACTAATCATGCCTTTTTTTTCCTCATTCCCTGCCCATGCAAACCCTGTCTCCTCTATATCAGAAACAATTAATACAGCAAAAAGAAGTGAAAGTCAGGTACAGTCATCCCAGCTGGACTCATTCAGTGATCATTATCAGATAATGCTCGCCAACATTGCTAACTACATTTTTTCTACCCCTGCCTGGTTGCACTATGAAAGGGATTACATCTTGGCTGCTTAAGATTTATGATTGTTTGAAGCACTGTCTAATGAATATAGAGACACACATTTCACGGCGATGGGTTTGAGACTGATAGAACAAGAACACCACGAGAACTCCAAAACTACAAATTCAGCACTTGATCTGTTGGGCAAAGGCACATGGATATACAATTCAACACTGTAATCCAGGGATGGACTAAAGCTCAACACACAGTGATCACATTGTTCTGATCTCTTCTCCTCTCCTCACACCCCCTCTCTCTTTCCCGCACACACTCCTTTTCTGTTTGACTTAATCAGTGGCAATGTCTGTTCTACACATTACATAACTATTCATTCAGCTGGAGACTGATACAGTGGAACACAGCTTGCAGCGTGACACAGAGTTAGTCTCACTCACACAAATGACCAAATGTGGGTTGGACCAGCTCTTTCTCTGGCACGCACACACATATAGCCAAAACCTTTTGTTTATCCAACAGTTCTGTTTGCTCAGGTTTCAGTGGGGCAAAAAAAAAAAAAAAAAAAAAAAACAGCACGCAGTACCTCAGCACAAAACACACTCTTTACCTGGCCTTGTTTTGCTTACTCAGGTTTCCTCTGCTCTCATTCTCTAAACGCTGACTAACACGGCTCTTTTATAGTAAACGAGCCAATCAACAAACATGATCACAGAATACACACCTACAAATCAAATACATGCAGTCTAGGAGGTTATCCTACAAGACCTTCGAAAAAATGTCCTGAGACCACTGGATCACTGCTGCAACACTGAAATTACACGACTAGAAATATAAACAAGATCTGAACTTTATGTTCATCTAGATGTGTGCTTCTCAAAATGACAATGTGTAATAACATAGTTAATATGTACTACATTTTTGGGTAACGGATAAATAAGGTTAATTAATTTAAGTATCTGTGTATCTGTGCATATAATTACTACATATGAAACTGTCACATATTCTAGATTTATTACACAAAGTGAAGGCGATCAGCCTGTGGCATTAGTAAAGACCAGGTTGCTTTGATAGCAGCCTTCAACTTGTCTGAATTGTTGGGTTGGGTGTTTCTTATCTTCCTCTTGACCATACCACATAGATTCTCTATTGGACTCCGTTTAGACGAGTTGGCTGGTCAATCAAGCACAGTACTATCATGTCACTGTGGGCTGGTGCCAAGTCCTACTGGAAAAAGGAAATCAGCATCTCCATAAAGCTGGTCAGCAGACAGATGCAATGGATCAGCACAGGCATATGACATGGCACCCCAAATCATCAATGACTATGAAAACTTCACGACTGACTTTAACCAACTTGTTAAACTGTGCCTGCTCCAGTCTTCCTCCTGACTCTGTAACCTGAAGAACCTGTCCAAACAATGTGTAAGATTTACTTTAATCCAAAAAGACAACTTTGGACCACTGAGCAACAGCCCCGTTCTTCTTCTCCATAGTCCAGATAAGAAACATCTGACATTGCTATTTTAATGAGATAATCAATGTTTTTAATGTTACCTGTCATAATGTTATGGCCAATCAGTGGATATCACAGCATGCTAATGCACACTTCATACCACATATTGCTAGCCTTAGTTACTAATATTAAACGTAGTCTTCCTTAAAGAACATTCTGAGTTGTATTACATGCACAGCCTATTTAAAATCCTCCAACAAATTTTTATTTTAATTTGAAAGTTTATGGACTCTCAGCTTTTTAAAAGTAGTTTATGAAAGATTTGAAGTCATGTTATAAATCATTATCCTGTTGTAGAAACCAGCCTCTTTTTAGATTCATTTTTGATAGTTGTGTTTTTTCAAAAGCTGCACAAGTTTATAAGTCATTCTTTAGGTTAGTCAGAGCTTCCAACTGAGGTTGGAAGTCCATCACATGTGTCCTCTGAAAGCACACCAGCACATAACTATAGCATATGTTTGAATTGCTGCAGATGCCCATGGTTTGTTGGTGCCTCTGAAATTGTTGGGAAAGTGCACCCTTCCCTCCTGAGGGCATGGCCATTCCCCTCCCTAGATTACTGGGTACAGAAGGTGATCGGCTGTTTACCAGTCTTAACCAAACAAATTATTGAATGAACAACAGACCAGACGTGCAGCAGATAATAAGAAATGCCACTGGATCTGATGACTACTCCAACAGCACATTTCATGTGAACAGCCTTAGGGAAGACAAATTACACAATCAAACCTCTAAAATGGTTCACTGTATCTTTTGTCTGTTGTTGATTCAGTTGTGTTATGTCCCTATTATTACACCAGATGAGGCATATTAAGGCATGTCATTAACAACTACATTAAATGATGAAGAACCATCTTTCAACTTCTTTTCCTGTTACTTATGATTAAGCTTCTGCCAATCATTTGTCCATTATGATAATAATGAACACTTAGCCAGCTAACTAGGCCTCTTAGTTAGCTAGTTTAGTTTTTCTGTTAATTGATGTTGTAAATTTATGTTGCATGTAGCACCTTGGTCCTGGAGGAACGTTGTTTTATTTCACTGTGTACTGACTGTATATGGTTAAAGTGACAAAGCCTACTTGAACTTGAACAAACATATATATTTCATTAACGCTTTATCCTGCGTTCTGGGTCGAGGAGCCTTAGGCACACACACACACACACACTATGAGCAATATAAAAACACACATTAGTCTAATTTACATGGTTTTGGACTGCAGGAGGAAATTGAAGTACCTGGAGAAAACAGACCAAGCACACGGAAAACATTCAATCTCCTCACAGACCCAATGTAGGAATCGAACCGGAGACCCTGGTGGTGCAAAGCCATAGTGCTAATCACTATGCCTCCGCCAACATAATAATAATTTGTTTGTTTTTATATGTGCGTTCCAGGAGCCAGACTGATTTGTGAAAGTATCTATATGTGAAGTGCATTAGAAAATATATACATATATATCTCACAATCATAAATATCTTTCACACGGCTGTTCTATCTGCTCTTACATCTCTTCTTTATAGAGTCTCTTATTGTTTGCATGCGTCTCTTTATTTTCAACTAAGGTCAGCCATATTTCTTCCCCAATTATGATGAGCCCTAGTCACGTGACAAAGAAACCTCACCATATTAACACGACTTCCAGGATTTTATTTAAAGAGTCATATTTAGAGGGGATTAGTTATGTTATATATTTTAACAAAAAAAATATGTTTAAACAATTAATCAGCCATTAAAAACTAGTCATTCCTGGCACAATATACAAGCCCAGTACATGGAGTAGGACAACCCGAGGAGCTCAGGCACAGCAACAAGTTAACGGTTTCTAACCGAACGTGCGCGCGCATGGCAGTAACAGGTTTGAATATGCTCACCTGCACATGTCTGCGAAAGCCAGAAAATTCAGCTTCTTCATCTTCTTTTCGCTGAGCCAGTAGCCCACGCGTTTACCCCGCAAAAACGTCTGCATGGCTCTCGGTCCAGATGTGCCTGTGACTCCGTGTTACAGCAAACCTTTCAGTTAGACACAACCCTGATAAGACAAGACAAGACGAGGCAAGAGATATCTGATTAGCTAGCACTATCAGTATCTGTGTAAGTTCACAGATGCAAAGCTACAGCGTGTTAGCAGTTATTTAATTTAATAACGGTTACAAGGCTGGAGGACTCCCTAGTCAGTGCCGAGGAAAGTGATGCTGCTCCGGTTAAAAATGCTAACCTTTAACTACCCGTCAACCAAACTGTCATTATAAAAGCGTTTAGTAAGTCACATTACACTTTCTCCCTCTCCTTTTCACTGTTAGGTAAAAATTTCTTCATTGTCAGCTGGCTAACTTGTTTTTCTTGTAGGTTTTAATAGGAGAAAGGAATAGCGTAGCTAGCTAGCACCGACATGACGCGTCGCTTAGTTTATTCTGCAGACGTTAAACTCCTAATGATGTGACGTCAGCTCGCTTTAGAAACACAACACTTCGCTCCGGTGCACAGGTTGTATTTAAACACCACCGGCCCTCATTTGCGATGGAAATCAGCAAAACTTGTACAGTTAACGTAACCTACCGAGCTAGCTAGCGAGGACATCTCCTATTTCGTCGGATAAAGCAGCCAGGTTAAAGCTAGCTCGAAGGCTGCCTGTGATTCTCCATTATCTCTCCAGGTGAAGGTCGTGATCAGGCGCGCACAGACAAAACACGAAATGAAATATGAAGTCCAATCGCGCTAAAATTGCGAAGTGAACCCCTGGGCTGATCACACCCTCGTGACGTAAGGCCGGCCTCATTTACAGAGAGAGAGCGCGTGTGTGTAAAAGAGAGAGAGAGAGAGAGAGAGAAAGAGAGAGCCCTCTGGTGGTCAATGCAGGAACTTTTGTTTTGTACTTCTGTGTATTTCCTCTCGGGGGCGCAATTGTACTACTTTCTTTTTTGTTGTTTAATCGTTATAATTTACATTCGTAATACATTCATTTACAATATAATCCCTGATAAAAAAAATCATGAAAACTGCCACAAACCTTTTGAAACATTCCCACATATTAATTAAGATTGCCTATAAAAAGTTTGTTCAAAGCCAATCCCTACAAAAATTATTTTATCTTCAACTCCATGGTTACTGTCACTGTGGGCCCACACCTCTCCAGTTCCGGGATTCGATTCCTGCCTATGATCTGTGTGCATGGCGTTTGCATGTTCTCTCCGTCCTTGGTGGGTTTCCTCCGGATACTCTGGTTTCCTCCCACAGTCCAAAGACATTCAGGTTCGGATAAGTGGCATTCTCAAATTGCCTGTAGAGCGTACAAGTGTGTGCACGCGTGCATGCCTTCTGATGGATTGGCACCCTGTCCAAGATATACCCTGCTTTGGCCCCAAGTATCCAGATAAAGGCTTCAGCTACACACAATAAGCAAAAAGATGAGTCCATGAAAAAAAAATCTATGGTTACTTATTCTCTCACTAACTCATTCTCTATACCACCTATCCTGTTCAGGGTCACAGGAAATTTGGAACCTGTCCCAGAGAACTTGGGGCACAAGTCAAGGTACACTGGATGAAATGCCAATCCAATGCTGGGCATATAAGCAAACACTCACACACTACAGGCAATTTGACAATACCAACTACCCTATTCTGCATGTATTTGGACTGTGTGGGAAACTCCACAAGCACAGGTGTAAATCAACAATGTTAACCACTACACTACGTGCCACAACTATATTTACATGCTTCTATTATATAACCTGTGTACAGCAACTATAATTTTGCTAAATCAAATAGTCCTCTATAAAAGTATTGAAATAGCAAGGCTAATTATTATTATTATTATTATTATTATTTTAATAGATTCAAGATTTATCGGTTTGTGGTCATCCCACCAAATATTCAGGTGAGAAAAGTTTAGGAACAAATAAATCTTAAAGTCACCAACACTTTGTAATTAATGCACATTTCTCATTTGTAATAAGTGTACCAAGCCAGCAACTCACTAACATCATCAAACAATCGCATTCATCTTTTTTTAATTCATAACTTACATTTTAAAATGAAATACTGAAAGTACTAGTCATATTAGCCAGCAGACAGATGTTTATTGTGGATTTGTTTGTACATCTGACTTTTCACTGAAGCTCAGAAGATACACTGTTGCAAAAGGTAAAAAAAATACAAATGCACAAGACAATAAGTTCAAGAAACATACTGTACAACATAAAAATATATACTTTTCATAATTTTTGAAACAATCTGTACAACTGTTTAAAAAGTATTTACAGACACTTAATGCATTTTCAGGAAGAGAATTTACAAGGGATAAGGTTTTAAAAAAAGAAAAAAAAGGAAGTGCTTTTGACCACTCTTCACCAGGCCCGATGATCATAGCCTTTTCTGCGTGAATGTCGCTGCTCAGCATCTTGCAGCAGGACTTGCCAAAAGGCTCAGAATAGATGAAAGGCAATGCAGTTTCTCCTTAACCAACTCCGGTAACTTCTCATTCTCCTTATACCTAATAAGAGGTGGGCAAGGTCAGGAATAAGCATTTTTTTTTAACTATTATTATATTATTAAAAAAAAAACACTTATTGCACATTGTGTATTTCAGAGCACAAAAGTGCTTTACCGGGTGATGTGTCCTTCAGGAGAGGTGAACGTGATGCAGGAGACTCCTGCCTGTACCACAAGCTGGGACCCATCATTAAACTGAACCCATACTTCTCCACTTGTTAGCTTAAATCAAATACATGGAAATGCATGTTAAACTGATTAAGAATTAATAGCTTTTACATAAGAAGTAATTATCTATTTCAGAAAATATTTTTTTATTAAAGGCATTTTTTATTTCTATAACATGTTTGTAGAGACATTGCCAAAGCAATAAATATTATACCTGAGAGGCCCAGCCGATGTTGGGCACAAAGATGGACTTAAGCACTTTTCCTGCACTGATGCTACAGCCATCTTTGGCTGACTGCGGTGAGTTGCCTTTAGCCAAACTGGCCGTCGTGAAATCTGACCCACTGTAGGAAATCATCTAGTTAAATAAAGGGGAAAAGTGTCAAATATACTCCAACCTGGCATTTGTAACATACACACAAGTGCATCATAAACAAACAACAAATGTATGTCTTACAGAAGGGGTGATGTGGGGTTGGTGAGGTGGACTCAGGCACACCTGAGCAACCTCAATAGGTGCTGCAGGAGCTCGTTCAGAGGCAGGCTGAGTCAAAGGGCAGGAGGAGGCAGAGGTAGTAGGCCTCCTGGAAGAAAAAAAAAAACCACACACACAATATATGCATGAGTAAGGCTTAGACACTGTAATACAGTTCTCATGCTAGACATTAAATACAAATGATGAGGAGTGATCACTATCTTGATGCATGTCAAGCATTGAGGACTGAAAATGTCGCTCTTTGGAGTTATATACTGTAGATTAGAAGAGCACTCTGACCTGCCAATAGTTATAGGGAAGAATGGTGTGGCTCCAGCACTACGCTGCTCCTCAGCAATGATGGCAGCCTCCAAAGACAGACACATTCTGTGGCCCTGACACAACGACAAACATAAATTTACTTCACTGCAGCTACTATGGTGTTTAAATAATATATTTAATAGATGGTGTTTACTTGAATGCAAACAATAGTATTAGCACATGAAAGAACTTCATTATCCCACTTTAAAAAACACCAACTTATAATATTTAATTAATTAAAACTAATAAGGTTAAATACAAAGCAAACAATACAAACAGTACCTCATCTGTGAGCTCCATGTAGCGTCTGCAATCGGCGCTTACGCCACTTAAACCTACATCCCCTTTCACTGTGTACGACTTGCCACTTTTCTCCACCACTCGCACCTGATCGCTTGTCCTGTGGGTTTTTGCACCTAAATCAGGAGATTACATAATAAGAACAGGGTGGATATGGAGTCTCTTGACAACAAAAATAAACCTGTCAAACATATCCTCTATATTAATGAGACATTGTCCAGGTCATACTGATTATGTTTCGCAAGGCTCTTATTACATTTTAGGGAAAATTTTTTTAGAATATACAATAAGTAAACGAGTAAAATTTTTACTTGTCTTTCAAATGTGCAGTACCCACCATCGTAGAAGCACATTTCCAGGTCTGCATTGGGAGAGTTTTCCATTAACATGCACTTGGCAAACTTGGTGTACAAGGTTACTTTTGGAGTCTTTGATTTCACCAACTGAACGAACTTGGTGGCATACTGATACTTTTTCCAGTATTTCTCTAAGTGATAAAACAGTACATACATGAAAAATAAATTAATTGTAAATGAGAGCATAAATTCAGATTTAACTGTAGTGAAATTTACACTCCTTTAAAATAGTACCTGGCAAATCTTCATGGCTGCATATAAAAATGTCTTCTGGGGGAGAGGGCGGATGATCCAGCACAGGGAAACCCTTCCCTTCGTTGGGCTGGTACACAGTCACCTTTCCAGGCAGACAAATAATCCACAATAAGTCTTTGAGTAATATTAAATGTCTTCATTTTTGCAAATGCAAGCAGATAAATTAATAAATAAATAAGTGATTTTTTTTTTTACCATGGAGCCATCAGCGGATATCCTCAGCACTTCCTTCACCCTCTCCTGTGCTCCTTGGCCTTTTAGAAGCTCCATACACACCTCTCCTGTATCTAGGATACTGACCTATAGAACAAAACATTACAGTAGCAGATTGCTGGTTTAAACCATACAAAACAAAACATTTACACTAAAACATTCCTAGAGATGTGTGAATAGTCATAAAGTAACAAAACTTACCACAGCATTTTTAGTCTTCTGTCGAATAGGCTTCAGTCTGGATGCACAGAGAGGAGGAAAGCCAGGACTCTTCCTCACCTTTTCCTCATTAGCTTTGGTCCTGGACAAAGGAGCAGTTTGGACATCCGCACAGCCCTGAGGCTTTGGAAAGTGGCTCACCTCGAACCTATCCTGCCTACATGGACCAGGGTCACTGTGAGAAGAGGACTGGTGGTATAGCGGAGGAGGAAGGCCACTCTGTGCCCTCACTGTTGGCCGATCACTACAGGAAGGCAGAACTCCAGCTGGCTCTCGCCCAGAATGAATACTACCACTGCTGCTGTAAGTGCTGACATCTGCTGGTCTTTTAAAAGATCCTTACGGTGTATTAACAAAAAACAAAGATAAAAAAAAAGATCACATGATTAACATAAGGTTTAATAGTTATTACTAAGGTGTTGCTTAAAGTTATTTGAAATTAGTACTTAGATGAACAATCCATTCCCATCTATATGGGATGTTTGAAAAGAAAAAATTTCCCATCAAACAAGTAAAATACCTTCGGTGCTAAACCATGGCTGTGTGCTAGATTCCACTGTCTGTAATCTGATAGGAAGCATCGAAGCAGAAAAGAAAGACCCAGAGCTATAGGAGGAAAATAGCTAATTTGATTGATCAAATGACAAATGGCAAACTTTTAATACAGAAGGGATTAAATATCAATACAAATGAAACGCTTAAACTAGTCACTAACCTTGCAGGCTGCTTGATGGGTGGAGAGGGTAGACGTCCACATTCAGGATAGCCACTGCCATGGTCCTGATAGCTAGAGGTTGATGGGAAAATGCGCCCAGTTGCTGGAAGTACTTCCTCTGAGTGGCATCGCTCCAATTCCACCTCCTGCCTGGCATGGCTATAACCAACACCAGAGCGATCAGAGGAGTGAGCCCGTCTCAGGTAGCGAGAATGAGGCCTTCCACTGACAGGATTTACAGGAACCCTTACACTGCCTTGTGCATGTGGCTGCCAGTCCTGCTCCCCCTTAAAGCTGGAGCTGTCGGACTGCTGAGAATGGCTGGGTAGTGGCATCATGCGGTTAGGCAAGGCCTGCCCTATCACCTGTCTGGTTTTCCTGTGGAGCCGATTGCTGCTGCTATTGCTGGTAGTATTGGATGCAGTAGATATTGTGGCTATGCCACTATCCATGGAGCCTCCATCACTACCCCCAGAGTCTTTGCTTGCAGTGGGTCCACTCAGAGTCATGAAAGGGTGGTCTAGCACTGCTGACAGGCTGGGCCTCAGAGCAGGATTCTTCTGCAGCAGCAGCCGAATAAGATCCTGAGCTTCAGCTGACACATGACTGGGCATCTGGTACTCCCCTAAAACCACTTTGTTGAGGGTGTGTTTGACAGTGTCTGTGTCAAAAGGTGGCCTGCCTGTCAGAAACGCATAGAACATACAGCCCAGAGACCAGACGTCCGACTCCAGGCCATGCGCGCTCCTGGTGGCCACCTCAGGAGAGATGTAGTTGGGAGTACCACACATTGTGAAGTGCTTCTCACTAGGCAACTTGAGTTGCGTGGCCAAGCCAAAGTCAGCTATCTTAATGTTCATGCTGCTGGTGAGGAGCAGGTTAGACAGGGTCAGGTCTCTGTGCATAATGCCATGAGTGTGCAGATACAACATGCCCTTCACAATCTGGTGCATGAACTGTCTCACTGTTGGAGAAAATTTGTTCAGAAAAATAACATGGATGTTAATTGTTCCCAAACTAGCTTAATGCCTTAAAAGAAATTTCTATCAGACAGTTAAGCATTTTACCCATTCCCAGTTGAAACAAAATGAACCATCACCTTCTTCTTCTGTGAAAGGCTTCCTCCTGTCTTTCAGATAACGACTCATTTCTCCATTATGGCACATCTCTAGGACAAGGTATACATAATTGCTGTCCTCAAAGTAATTGTACAGCTTCAACAAAGAAAAACAAATGGGGGCGGGGTCAACAGATGCTTAACAGAAATGCACAAACTAGCAAGCAAACATTCACCTTTTCACTACAGTAACACCATATTAATATGTTGCCCATTATAGACTATTTCACGACGTTATTTTTGCAAAAGTATTAAATATCTTCAAAAATTTATAATCAGATAATGACAGATAAATCACAGCTCATTAGTTTGACAGAACACTATTAATTCCCACAGGAGGAACTGTAACTTACCTCCAGAATTGACGGGTGTTTTAACCGACACTGAATCTCCACCTCATTAATGACACGTTGTACCATGCCGGCTTTGTGCATGGCCTTCTTATCAATCTGCGGTAACACAGACACAAAGCACAATTACACAGGACATATGCTGCCCGTAACTACCCAGCTGCTCCAACAAAACCACTCATAAAGAAAAAGTAAGGGAGACATTCTTACCATTTTGATCGCTACTTCCAGGCCCGTGTTGACAGATTTGGCTCTGTAGACGCAGGCAAAGGAGCCCTTACCGAGCAAGGTGAGAACCTTGAAGTCCTGAAAACCAAAGGCGGATGTGAATAAAACTCAGCTCTGACATGTTGTATGCGTGAAGGGTTAATAACACAGAAATTCTTATCTTTTCAGAAAACAAGTCCAAAGCCGTTATCATCACTACCTCGATGTTAAGATCCTCGCATGATGTGAGGATTTTATCATTTAACGATGCTGCACATCTTTCAGAGTTAGTTAAATCTTGCATTAAAGACCGAATCGCGTCGAACATCCTTTCTAAAATGGAACAGGATTTAATTCTGTGCCGCAAAAGATTTCCGATGTGATCCGTGGTGAGATCCCTCCGTGTGTGTGTGTGTCCTGCTCGTGTAGCGTCCCTGGTTACCTGCATCTGACAATGACATTTACTAAACGGACATCTGAGTGATCCCGGCTCTGTTCCCGCTAATATACCTCCATAAGACGCTACTGCACGTCTCCTAGCAACAGAACAAGTCCCAATTCTCCAAACATAAACCGTCACCATAAACACAGGTGGTTAAATCCTCAAGTGAGATGTTTACTGATTCCACTCCAGCACGCGCTTCCTATCTCAGCCTCGCCTCCTGTCAATCATCTTTAAACTGCTAGTTAGCTAGACCACTGGCTGTTCTCTCTAACCTGCTCGACTGCTAGATTCCGGCTACACTAACTACACAAATTAAAACATGGAATTGACCAACATAACCAATTTTAAATATATGCTTATCTAAGGATAGTGAGATAACAATAACAGTAATAATAGTATTTTTGGTTAGCTAGGTAAACTAGCCTAGCTAAAGTGGCCGCGCAACTCCATACAACTTACCTCGATTTTATCACCGATAGAGACGCTCATTTTCACTTCATTAGATTCCTTACTCGATAAAATTCCTTAAAGACGATAATAAAAATCCTTTTTTTAATTTCCTGGAGCATGGATCTTCGTCGCTTGCAATGTTTAAAATACATGAAAATGGTGTACTTTTGGTCCGCTCCAAAATATTTTCCTTTCCTCCATTTTGAAAAGTCCGCCCGTTAGAATCGTGATGACGTAGCGCAACGTCATCGGGAGGGCAAACACGCCTTCACGCGCGTGCTTCATGTCGTAGTAATAAAAGTCCCTCCGTAATTTAAAAACAATACGCCACAAAAATGACTTTTTTTTTCATTACACTCTAATCCTTGACAAATAAAGCTAAAAATAAAGTAAATACGATTAAACGTATTTAATACGTTTGTTTAAATATACACTGTACTTGAGTTTAAGTTCCAGTGGTTTCTATTTGACTAGAACTACTGTACTTTCTATGTTGTATTCCTTTGTATGGCTTCATTAAACTGTATACAGTTTTGGTATTTTGTTTGTCCTCAGTCTCTTAATATACTACAGATTTAGAAAAAAAAATTAAGGTAATAAAAAGTTTTTTTTTCCTTTTTGCCCCAATGCTAAATTGTGGTTCAGAAACATTGAGAGAGACAATGTGAAGGGGAAAAAATAACATTCTGAGGCTGAGCACTTCTGGTTTCAAATATCCTCTCACTCTTTAAATGCACTCTTTTTTTTATCCCGCTTTTTGCTCCATTACATACTTCTTTGAATCTGACTTTCTTGTTGCAGTATCTCTTAAAACCCAGGGCAATTTTGGTTTTGCTTGTTTTTTTTTATGTCTACGGCTCAGAATTTTGCAGTATTTTTGCACATATCTTTTTTTTTTCAGCACCACCTAGGCAGTATAATTAACTTCATTTTAACTAACTATACTACTAAACCTCTCCAGTACAAACATGAATGAACAAAAAATAAATAAAACGGGTCACAAAGTCTACACACAATCATGTTTTTGATGTTGTTTTCAGTTGTTTCTGTCACCAAATGTCATTCCCATATTCCGGTAGTTGTAAAATTTGCATGTTATATAAATAATAATAAATTTCATTTTACCTGACATATTTAAAAACCCAAACACACAGTTCGATGCCTTAAGCCACACCGACAAGGCTCTTATATAGGAACACATTTCTTTCACATCATTGACCTATGCTGTGTTGCCAGACATGGAATTGTCTCTCTTGAGTTTTAAGGGTTTTAAAGCATTCTTGTAAAATCAGTTTTTAATACAACTTTCATACTGTAACTAATATAAACACATCTTTCCAGATCGATGCACATAAAGCAACATATCAGCAGAGATTAATCTTACCTGAGACTAATGATAAAGAATGTAGAGTTGAATTTAGGTTTAAATACAATTAATTAGTACCCATTTACACAGAATTAACATTTCCAAAAAGAGTTCTAGTTTAAAATTTATTTACCTTTTCTATTTAATATATTTCTATTTGAATAATATTTAAAAAGACATCTAATTATAAAGTTTGACATTAGACACAGATATACTGTGTGTACTGTAAGATATAATGCTCATTTGCACAATTTTTTTGTCACCTTCTTGCCTTGCTACTTAAATTATTTTATATAATTATTACTAAAAATTCTTTATACAGTACTGTATATTGAATGTTATACTCTTATTTTGCCATTTCTGCAGGGGCCAATTGCCCTACTCCTGAGGTGATCTTCATTCAAATTTATGGAACAAAAATATTTAGTATAAGACATGTAATGTTTAAACTGGAAATACAAATAATTTTCTTGTCTGATTTTTAAATAACATAAAATATTGCATTTGTTGTTAAAAAAAAAAAAAAAAGATTTACGATCATTGTATCATTATAGGCACAGTGGCTTAGTGGTGAGCAGAGACACCTCACTCCTCCAGGGCTGGTGTTTCAAATCTCACCTCCACTCTGTGCATGGAGTCACATGTTCTTCCTCTGCTTTGTGGGTTTTCCCTTCAGGAACTCTGGTTTACTTCCACTGCATTTATGCCTGGGTGTGCTTGTGCCCTGAGATGGGTTGGAGCCCATCTAGGGTGTACCGCGCACTGCGCTCTGATTTCCCTGAGATAGGTTCCAGGCCCACCATGACCCTAAACATAAGCAGTTTAGATAATGAATGGATAGACGTTCTCCATAGACATATGATAATAGGAACCTTGAATCGTGGGGAAATATTTTCAAACATTGGTTTTCAACAAGTTTTTTTTTTAACAGTATCTTCCAAGATTATAAAATTACTATTATAATCATTAATTTAAACCCTATATTTTGATTAGCATTAAATGTGAACATGATCATACAAACTACTTCTTAGCAATTATGTCCTTTGATTATTGCTGTCACAATCACCTCTGAATGATGTAAACTGACCATGTGACACCACTACAAACACCAACAGACCTTGGTCATAAAGACGAGTTTATTAGATTCCACTGCCAAATCTTAGGACTCGATATCGGGAAATGGATGAGTAAAATGAATAAAGCGCTCTTTATATTCTACATCTATATAATAACTTAGAACTGGAAGCATTGCCATTTCATCACTGGGAGTCCTATATATCCTTATATTGATTGTTAAATTAAGATGACTAGTACATAGACAGCACACCTTTAAATTCAATATAGAAATATATACTCTCTTTCATATATATATATATATATATATATATATATATATATATATATACATATATATATACATATATATATATTATATATTATATATATAATATATATATATATATATATATATATATATATATATATATATATATTTGTGCATGTTTATTCAATCTTAAAAATGATCAAGTAGCACTTTACATGTTCCTCAAACATGTTCCTGTGCAATAAAAATTACCTCTTTGACATAACCAGCCCAAATCCAGCTATTGCATTGTCTTAATTTATTGTTTTGTTGTTCAAAGTGGCAGCATTGTTTGATTGTTAAGCTACAACTAATTTGACTGAGTCTATTGAATGGACGTCTCACACTTGACCTACTGTTATACATAGCTGTAACATCCAAAAGATGATCTGAATCCAAAATGAAATAAATACAACAGAAAACCAACCGAAAATTAGACTTTCACAAGCAGAGGTGAAAACTACAACCAGTGGATTTGTGGACAAAGAGACTTGTGCTGGCTACAGGTTAGGAGTCAGCTGCACGGATCTGATGGAGTTTTCTATAAGAATGAGGGCAAGGCTGGATAAGCAGTTCAGTTCACTTCCATTTCTCCATGGTTCTTAGACTGCTGGTTGCTCTTGCCATCACCAGCATGTCCTGCTGCTGGACCATTGTGAGCGCTGTTATCCTCTGATGACTCCTCAACTTTGGGTTTGGGACGGTTCACCACAGGACTGCAAATTTCCTCCAACTCCTACAGATGAAGAAGACATACACAATACTCTTGTTTATGACCATACTTGTTAACATGATCCAGTTTTGCTTGTGACATCTTTTTTTTCCCCACTATTGACAAATGTCACTCACCTGAAACTTCTGTATGATCTCTGCTACTTTTACTGCTGGATCCTGAGAGACGCTGAGTTTGTTCTGAGCGAGCATCTTGCTATTCATCCAGCTCATTACCTCATTCACATTCTTCTCCACGGTGCTCATCTCCTCAGCGTTCAAGTGCTGATAACGTTCATCCTACGAGTCAAAACATACTCCACTGTTAAACTTGACAACCATACACAGACACATTGCTTTTACCATAAGGACCTTGTTTAAAGCTAATGCAGAATTGTTTCAGTGAGATCTCCTAATAATCTCTAAATATTTCTTTTATCTGTCTACCTGTAATCACAAAACTAAACTACAGTACCTCATATGTAGTTGCTTGCTATCTAAATAAAATTAACTAATAATAAGGGGTTCACATAGCACATAGCACTTAACCTAAACAAGACCAACTTATCAGGCTGTGGATGATGAAAATTATTAGCATTGTGACAGTAATTAGGCCAGTCCCAGCAGTGCCGAGATCTTTAGAAAATCCATTATAAAATGCTTTAAAGCGAGGTGGTAAACTTCTCCCAGGAGAATACCACCATAACAGCTCATTTGTAATACATTATTATATTCGTTAGCAAGAGACATTCATAACTTTTCTGTAATAATAACACATAGAGTACCAGTCAAAAGTTTTATTTTTCTACATTCTAGAACAAACCTGGGGATTTATAGACTATGAAATATCACATTAAATAATTAAGTAACAGCAACAATAAAAACAGTCAGTTGATATGTTAAGACATGAAAGTCAGCAGTTCTGGAATAGTTCTTGCACGAACAGTGTTGTGAAGTGCATTTGCAAATCTTATTAAGCACCATGATGAAACTGTTTCTTATGAAGACCATCACAAAAAACAAGACCAAAACTTACCTCTGCTGCAGAGGAGAAGTTAATTTAACAAGCCTCTAAAATTGTCAATTAACAGCACCTTAGATTAGAGCCGTTATGAAGGCTTTACAGACCAAACAGTGCAGAAGTATTCTTGCACTTTTCCACATTTTGTCACAATTGCACCTTTCCGCAAATGTAAATATATTTTATTGGAATTTTATGTGAAAGACCAACACAAAGTGGCACATAATTGTGAAGTGGAAGGAAAATGATAAATGGTTTTTAAAATCTTTTTACAAAAAAACAGCTGAAAGTCTTTTGGGGTATGTCCCTAACATCTTTGCACATCTATAGAGTGAAATGTTTCCCCATTCGTCTTTGCAAAATAACTCAAGCATCTGTAAACAGCAATTTTAAAATATTATCAGAGATCAATCATTATTTTCATCATTATTATCAGTCATTATCAATTGGATTTAGGTCTGGACTTCTGTTTTACCGTTCTAACACATAAATATGCTTTGATCTAAACCATTCCAATATAGCTTGACTGTATGTTTAAAGTTACTGTCCTGCTGGAAGGTGAACCTCTGCCCCAGTCTCAAAGCTTCTGTAGACTCTAAAAGGTTTTCTTCTAAGATTGGCTTGTATTTGGCTGCATCTATCTTCTCACTAACCTTGACCAGCTTCCCTGTCCCTGCTAAAGAAAAGCATCCCCACAACATTATGCTGCCACCACCATGCACAGTGCTAGTTCTCCCGCCACCTAAGCGTTTTGCATTTAGGCCAAAGATTTTGGTCTCATCTGACCAGATGGCTTATGGCTTTCTTCTTGCCACTCTTTCATAAAGGACATATTTAGTTGTCTACTAGTTGTCTATACATGCCCTGTATCAGTGGCGGCCGGCCCATAGGGGGCGCTGGGGCACCGCCCTCCCTTATAAGAGGGGCTAAAAATTTAAAATATATTTTTACAAATTAAGTTTTTAAATTCGGTTTACCCACCAGTATGTGCCTACATGCGATATGAATAACATATACAACATTTCCCACCTAGTGACATTCATTCACCAGTGAATTTCCACAGACAGACTTGTATCGTTCCTGTCATGGGGCGCTGAGAAAAAGCGCCCCTGAGTGCAGCCAAATAGCCCGTCATGTACTGTTGCTAGGGTAAATTAATAAATATGCGGCCAATCAGTTTCTCAGAATTTTATGGTCTTGGGGCGCTGAAAATTCTGCCCCAAGCAGCAGAAAATACCGCGAGATTTAAGTTTTTTTTCTTTTGAGGCGCCGTCAATCAGAGTAATGATGGCGAACTTAACGAGCGAAGAGCAGTTTCCACCAAATTCGGTGAGATCCTTATTAATTTACCCGTTTTAGACTGTTGTGTTAAATTGCATTTTTAAAACTGTTTTTCTTTGTGTGAACCACTTTGAGATGCAACTTTGCTTGAAAGGTGATCCAGCTGATCATACCCTTTGATGTTGGTTATTGTATTTGATACTCTTTTAAGCATGCATGGCGTATTATACAATGGAAATTTGTTCATTTACTTTATCTGTGAAACTGGTGATTTTGAGGAGGAAATTAAATCATTACTGTTAATTGTAATCATTGTCTGACTGTTGATTTTAATTTTTATATTGGACTAAGCAAAGAAATATTTTGTCACATTAGCCCCACCAGGAAAAATTTTCACCAGCCGTCACTGCCCTGTATAGAGAGATTCCCCCACGTGAGCTGTGGATCTGCTAATCCAGCTCATCCATGATGCAGTTTTTCACTAATGTTCTCTAACAAACCTCTGAGGGCATGACAGATTAAATCACCCATAGGTGGACTATTTACAGTACTAATTAGGTGACTTCTGAAGGCAATTGGTTTCACTGGATTTTGGTTCAAGTTCAAGAAGTATGACTACTTTTGCAAGGCACTGTAAGTAGTAGACACATCTTAATATCAACTGTTCAAAAGAGATGATTGTGTATTTTTGATGTCTTCAGCATTGTAAAGAATAAAAAATTTAGGAAAGACCATGGAATTAGAAGATCTGTCCAAACTTTGTACTAGTAGTTCATGTAAGTATGCTGTGCCCAAGACAAGTGTCTAACAAAAAAAATCATTTTAGATTTAAAATCCTTAGCTGTATTCTAAGTATATCTGTATATCAGCTGCTCAACACCTTAGTGCAGATCCAAGTATGCTTCTTTACCTTTTGCTTATATGCCTCCAAAACCTTCAAGAAGAACTGAATTTTCTTCCCTAGTTCATCGAAAGCTTGTGGCCTTTCCTCCTGCTCCCTGTGCCGCTCTTCAATGGGCTCACCAAACCTCTGTAAACATGCAAAATAACAAGGACGTACTAATATATGCACATAAGGAAATGTAAGATTCCATATTCAGTTGGAAAAATCCATGGATGTAGTTTAAGCTGGAGACTTATTAAACAGTTTGACCATTCTGTCACTTGATACCTACTCACTTAATAAATTCCAAAACAAAACAGCAGATTAAATCAATTAAATCAAAGCCTATGAAATTAAAATGCCTACTTTGAGTTCAGCCAGTTTATCCAGATATATTTCTTTTGGCTGGTCTTCACCCTCTTCATACAGCCAGTTCTCTGTATCCTCAAGCATAAGACTGAGTCTGCTGCTGTCCTGCAACGCACCCCAAATGCAATGGGCACAAGAGAATATCACTTTAGTCTTACTTTTGTGACTATAAATATATGAATGGATTACTGTACATGCAGAAGAGGTAGAATCTTGTTTTGTGACTAATGATTAAAGAGCTGGGTTCCTCACATCCTCAGTGATGTACTTTTCATAGATGCCACCCAGCTTGCCTCGCAGGTCATACACATATTCCTCCACAGCATTCTTGGCATCAATTCTCTCCTTCTCCAGTTTATCCTTAGCTATCATTGTATGCTGAAAGGGAGACAAAGATGTAATGTGTAATCAGATGCACAGGATTTTTTTACCATATACGGTATAGTATATATATGTCATAATATTAATAATCGGCACACAAGTAAAACGCAAAGTGAAAGGCAATATTTTGATATCAAGTATTTTAATGAAATTATGGGTCTTTGTGATTTCATCTGACAGCATGCAATGTGTGTTTAGGCTCAGGTGAATATTTAAACATAACCAAACTGAACTCACTTCCTCTTCCACAAGTCTGTTCAGCAGCTCTCTGTCCAGCTGCCTGACAGTGCAGGTAAGAATCGGCAATTCAAAACTCTTCACCTTTGTCTTGGGTTTGCTCGACCCTGCACCCTGCTCTTGCTTTTCAGGAGATGCACCATCCTTTAAACAAACAAAAGGTCTAACTAAACATGTTTACAACCGTACAGATCCTTGTTACTTTTTAAAACATAGTGTTTCAAAGACCATATTGTTTCTAAGTACCTTAGTATTAATGCCTTGTACTTTCCCCTCTTCATTGGGCTGCTCCCATTGTCCATCTTGGTCCACTTGCATTTTAGTCTAAAAAACAGATATCACTATTAGCATCGGTGGCATCTGATTCTTCATTTCACTTCATGTTAATGAATTACTCCTCCACACATTCGCGGCAAAAGGTTAAACTGTTAAGCTTATCTGTCATTACACTTCCAACCAAACAAGAAAAAAGATGCTTTATTTTTTCCACCTGCTCTTCTTGCCTGCTCTCATTCTGAACAGTGGGCTCCATTTCCATCTGCACGTCCTCTGCTTCACCCTTCTGCTTCTCGATCAGTGAGGCACTGGATACACTGAAGATGCCGTGCACATTTACACGCACTTTCACCTTGACCTTTGAACTGTCTCCATCTGGCTGAGCCACAACATTCTGGATAGTAAAACGGCCTAGAAGACATTAAGATTATTTCAGGTATCCTGTGGTAACTCTCTTTGTGACCCTTGTAAGAAGTAAAATAAAAAAAAGCATGTATGCACTCACACTGAAGAATAAGAAGGAAATTGAGAGAGGAAATCTTTTTGGAGTACTCAAGATCTGACACGGGGCTCCATTTCTCTGACTATAGCCATTTTAGCTCAGATTGGCCCAGATACATCATCAAGGTACCATTGATATCAAAATGAGAGCTAGGTGTCAGGATATCATTTAAATCCTGGAATTATTATTTTTAGGATCAGTATGTTTTATAACACATCTCACCTATTGCAGTGTCTGGGTATGGCAGATCTTGTGAAGTGCTGTAAAACGCTTGCAGATCAAATGGCTCTTTCTTGTGGAAAGTAATGACTTTGGAGAAGGGTGCTGCATGGTTTTTGCTGTACACCTCACAATCACTAAGAAAAGAGAATAGTAAAAGAGAAAAAACACTAAGTAGGCCATGGTATCCATGCCACACAACTCACATATCAGTCACATATGGACAGATAGATATTTGTGCTGATTAGCCTGCTTTGCTAATGCGTTCTTAACATTTCATTACCAGTGACTGAGAAGACACATGTGAAATAAAGTGGTGGGTGTAAATGCCTTTGGAAAATAAACTAAAAGCAGATAATCTAAGGGTGCTTTCACACCTATAGGCTTTAATCTGTTTAAATCAACCCTTTGTAAGTTTTCCGTCTTGGTGTGGCTCATTTTTATCTACTGATAATCTGATCTCGATCTAAATCTGGAAAACTCTACGTATACCTAACTAAAACATGACCAAGGCACTGCATATACCTGATGGATATTTTGACGTATCTTCGGCTAATGAGAGATCGTTAGGATTAAGGCTCAGGCCTTCAACGACTCAAGTACATTAACATGTTGTTTTAAATTTTAAACTGCATGATTTGTCTAACATGATAAATGCAAGCAATGTAATAATCAGTAACCAGGGCAACGACTAACCTACACAGGCTCCAGCTTCATCATGAAATTTCTGTTACAAAAACATGGAGTATTCCACAGTACAGGATAATCTTCCTGTATTTACTTTTTTTGTTCAAGCAGCAGAAACATCTGACCAGTAAGCAGAGAGGGCGGTCTCAAACCAAGGGGAAAAAAACACTACAAGTTTAGAAACTAATTTAGTGATTTGGCCCAGAGCAAACAAACTAAGGTGTGAAAGCTCCCTAAGAACACATTCTACAAAATGACACAAGATAAAACTGTAGTTTTGGGGGATTTTTATCAGAAGATGAAACAGTCCATTAGGGCATTACAGACTTGAATTTTGTAACAAATATTTATCCCATACCAATATTAAATTACTTATTATTTAAAAATTAATACGCATATATGTCACATTTGTATTTGTAGCTCTTACCTAACACCCTCATCTGTGGGAGACTTCCAACGGAGAGTAATTGGGAAGGGAATGACATCAGTGATAGAAAACTCACGGACTTTAAATGCTGGAGACAAGATTGCACACTACACACACACACACACATACATAAACGCACACACAAAACAACCACACAATATTGGCAAACATCATACAAACACATAAAAATGCTTTTTTAATGAGCACAATAAAACTTTTTGTACGGTTTAGAGCAAGAACTCCTTATATGTTCATTCATTCTCCATACCGCTTATCCTGTACAGGGTCACTGCAGGCCTGGAGCCTATCCAAGGAGACTCCCATTCCAGGGCACACACACACAGTGCATAATTTGGGAACACCAATACTATTCAGCCTTTGGACTTAGGGAGAAAACCGGTAGGTCCAAATACACTGGCCCGAAGGAAGTCTACAATTTTCATGATCCTCTGTCCTCTACCTTGTTATGCAGTCAAGCACCTATCCTTGCTCAAAGTCACCAGATTATAAATGCTATTTACCTGTTTGCAGTCATTCTCTATAAATAAACCAGAGCAAGGTCTCGCTTCAGCATTTTATCTGCCACAAGGCAAGGTCTTTATCTGTTTGTCTTAATTAGTATTTAACCAAGGCCTGCATTATGTTTGCTGATTTATCCGATCAACCGAGAATGCACATTTGAGTACTGTCTATTTTTGGTGGTAATAAAACCAGAAGTCCATCTGTCTACTTTAGGTTAAAGCAGATACAGATAATAGGTCGTAGTGACCTGGTAACTGGTGCATGACTGACTGTTTACCTGTAGTGCACATCCCCGTGCCACTGCTTCATCTGCATTCAGGGTGGTACTGATGTCTTTACAGAAGAACTTAGAAATTCTCTCTTTAATCGCTGGAATCCTAGTAGCACCACCAACGATTTCAACTGCATAGATGTCATCTCTGCCTAGTTCTGCCACAAAAAAGAAACCAGTTACTTTTAATGCATATTATAAGCCAGAAGCCAAGCTGCTTATTTTACTTACTTGATTGTTCCATGACAGCTCTAAGTGGTGCTTCCACTCTCATCAGAAGCTGGGCACACAGATCCTCAAACTGGCCCCTGTCAAATTAGAACAGCAAAATCATTGCAAAATAGAAATACACTTAAAAAGCTATAAAACACTAAATCTGTTTAAAAATATGAACATGTGAATAAAGACTAACAGAGATATGAACATGAACATGTTCATTAGCTTGAACATGAACATTGGCTTAATGGTGATTCATGTTGTATGAGTCTACTAATCTTGTGTGACATTACCTATTCATCTTCCCTGAAACATCAATGTCATTCATGAAGCACTCAATGTTAAGTGGTAGCTCTGAAGAGTTAGCACTTATAAGCTTTTTTAGCTTTTCACACTCTTGGAAGAGCCTCAGCAGGGCACGAGGGTTGTGCTTCACATTTAACTTATAACGGACTTTAAACTCTTCACAGAAATACTCAACGAGTGCTTCATCAAAGTTACGGCCACCCAAATAGGGATCGAAAGCTGTGGCCAACACCTGTGGAAGGAGAAACAAGGAGCTTATTAGGGTTTTTGGCAAACTTTTAGAACTGCTAGGAAATGAAATGTATTCTAAAGTGCACTCGTGGAATACAGTTACAAATACAAACAACAAGGCTGAATGTGCCACTGACCTTTAGTTTTCCCTTGTTGAATGATACAATTGACACTTGATATGACGAGTGGCCAATGTCCACAAAAACAACATTACGGGGTTTTTCTTCTGGGTTAGGTAAGTCTTGCTTGTAGATCCCATAGGCTAACGCCACTGCAATAAAAGTCCATCGAGACATGGCTCAGAGAAATATTACAGAAAAGCAATTTGGGATTTACTTCTTGGCCCAAAGCATAAAGTATTGTTAGTACTTGCACATAATATAATCGCTATCTCATAAAACAACACATTAACAAGGAAGACCAGCATCACTGTCGCTGCAAGGAGAGCAGGATCTGACAGTGCTGTCCTTGGTGCTGAAAATCATATCTGACTGTTTAGATCATATTATGACCAAAATGGTACACTGTTCATAATAAACTGGATGACTAAAACATTTTATAGACATGATTGTATGACTGTATTATTGTGTGCAGGCAGTCTTGGCAACACGATTCCTCTTCAAAGTGACACCAGAGATTATGCCTCTTTTTAAACCTGACAGACTGACCATACATTCAAGATGAATGCATATTCATAGAGAGCAATATCTTGGATAAGTAAACAGAGTTGATTTTTTTTTTTACACTGGCTACTAGGATGCACTCTATTAATATAAATTACTGATAGATAAAAATGCATGTCTTACAGACCTGCTGTTGTATCATTGATCAGCCTCAAGCAGTTCAGCCCAGCGATCTGAGAGGCATCAATCATTGATCTTCGCTGTGCATCTGTATAGAAACTAGGAACCTATCCAAAAAACTTTCGTGAGAATTGTGTTTAAGTTATGGACAGTTTTTTTTTTAGGATAAATGCTGACATTACTTACAGAAATCACACAGTCCACCACTGGCTTCTTGAGTGCACTCTCAGAAGTCTCTTTCAGCTTAGTGAGCAACATAGCTGTCACCTGCTCAATAGTGAACACCTTATCCTCATCCAGGTAACGAACCTTAAAAACATCAAAAACAAAACAAGGGACCTGTGTGTGTATCTGTTTCAGCAGAGCTTTGCATATTTAAGGTGTACAGTAATGACAGAACACAGTTGGTGCGAAACATGTAAAGCTTACTTTTATTCCAGTGCTGCCATTGGCAAGCTTGTGAAGACTGTAAGGTAACTTGGATTTTTCCTTTTGAACAAAATGATCATCGAATGCCCGACCATGGAACTTCTTAAAGCCATAGACTGTGTTCTTACAGTTTGTTATAATCTGTAAAAAAAAATCTTATCTTCAATACACCCCAGTTCCAACAATCTGCTTGGTTTATTTTCTGACAAGACAAGTCTTTGCTACTCCTCTGTACCTGACTCTTTGCGGCATTTCCGATGGTTCTGTTTTTAGATGCCAAAGAAATACAAGCTCTGTGGGAAAAGAAGACAATTTTTGTCATTGATTCCCCTGCCATTATACTCCAGCAGTATATCCCTAGTATTAATAAACATTAGGACAACAGGACAGAGAGAGGACATTCACCCTGCTTTTATAAATGTAGTGTGCTTCAGTGTGCTACCCACACTGTTTTAATAATTTATCAGGAGCATGTTGAATACCTTGAAATTACAGGTTGTACCAAAGGTTTCCAAACATTCATTTGTTTGTTTATCTTATATACAGCTTATTCTGTACAGGGTCATGAGAACCTTAAGCCTATGGCAGGGAACACCCTGGACAAAGTACCAATCCACTGCATGGCACACACACTACGGGAAATCTGGGAATGCCAAATGACCTAATCTGCATGACTTGGCCTATGAGAGGAAACCGGACTACCTGGAAGAAACCCACAGAACACTGGGAGAACATGCAAACTTCACACACACAGACCTGCAGCATGACTCAAACACTTGACTACACTGCCAGTTTCGATACATTTTTACAACAATTTACAGATTTATGCAATCACCCGCACATCAGATGAGTGGGAGAGATGACTCTCTGTGTGTGTTTACAAATAAATGTTGACCATGCAAAAGACGATTTTTTTTTTTTTTTATAAAAATTCTTCTACAGTATGTAACCAAGATTTCTGCAACACCAAGAAAGTATAAACAACAACTTTTCCTAGGCATGGAGACTACACATGATCTGAATATACCACAGAAAAACATTTTATTTTACAGCATCCCAAACAGCAATTAATCAAATGAGTCATAATGATTCACAAGTGCTGGGCAACAGTGCAGGATCCAAAGTGATAACCTCTTACAGAAGGCCATCACCGAGCTAACACAGGTTTAACCTCAGCCAGGGCGTAGCTTTGGCCCAGGAGTCACTGCACTTGTGCTGGGTTTCAGTGAAGGAGATCTCTTCCTTCTCGATTACAATTCAATTAGAGGTCTGACTCTATCCCACAAAATACAGGCCACTGTAACCCTGGGACAAATAGGAATCCCCTATAGCAGACTAGGGGATAAAAAAAAAAACACACCGGTGTAACTGGGCACATGACCAGTTCTTCAACAGAAAACACTGCGTAACAAAACTACAGTATCGCTTTCCAGTCGTGTACTTACGGAGTGCATCTGTCACTGTATTCATTTGCAATTGTTTCAATGCCGCCGCTCCTGGCAACAGCGATGTAACAGTTCTGAAATCCCACATCAAACCCTACCACTGACATTTTCAACCTTTATTTCGTATAGTCACTCTTTTACAAATAGGAATGAGAAGAAAAAACAAACACTGGTAATCTCAAATATGTGACTATATCTACCCTAAAATTTACAGTCGCGCTAAGAGTCAATAGCTATTATGTAAGCTAGGCTTTAGCCAACCCTTTAGAGACTAATCCTAAAACAGGACGGTTCTGCTGCACTCTCGCAGGCTGCACTGATGTTCTCCACCGGTAACACTGCGCACTGGAACAGGATGCAGCCCCGCCCCCTGTGCAATGTGATTGGATACTGGGCGCAGAACAGCACCTCGATTGGTGCAACGGGAGAGATAAGGAGGAAAAATCTAGAAGCTCGCAAGACAAGCGAGGCATTCTACGTCATCAGGACGACCGGGCGGCTGAGTGACCAATGAGAGACTGTCGATGACTGTCGCTCAGCCAACCAACAACATAATAATAATAACAATAATAATAATAATAATAATCAACATCATCATCGTTACCATAATCATCATAAACAGCAAACTATCTTACACTTTTGGTTTGTTCTTTAACATATTCTTAGGAACACCATACTAATACGGTGTTTGACCCCCTTTCGCCTTCAAAACTGCCTTAATTCTACGTGGCACTGATTCAACAAGGTGCTGAAAGCATTCTTTAGAAATGTTGGCCCATATTGATATGATAGCATCTTGCAGTTGATGGAGATTTGTGTGATGCACATCCAGGGCACGAAGCTCCTGTTCCACCACATCCCAAAGATGCTCTATTGGGTTGAGATCTGGTGACTGTGGGGGCCATTTTAGTACAGTGAACTCATTGTCATGTTCAAGAAACCAATTTGAAATGATTCGAGCTTTGTGACATGGTGCATTATCCTGCTGGAAGTAGCCATCAGAGGACATGGTGGTCATAAAGGGATGGACATAGTCAGAAACAATGCTCAGGTAGCCCGTGGCATTTAAACGATGCCCAATTGACACTAAGAGGCCTAAAGTGTGCCAAAAAACATCCCCCACACCATTACACCACCACCACCAGCCTGCACAGTGGTAACAAGGCATGATGGATCCATGTTCTCATTCTGTTTACGCCAAATTCTGACTCTACCATTTGAATGTCTCAACAGAAATCGAGACTCATCAGACCAGGCACCATTTTTCCAGTCTTCAACTGTCCAATTTTGTTGAGCTTGTGCAAATTGTAGCCTCTTTTGCCTATTTGTAGTGGAGATGAGTAGTATCCGGTGGGGTCTTCTGCTGTTGTAGCCCATCCGCCTCAAGGTTGTGCATGTTGTGGCTTCACAAATGCTTTGCTGCATACCTCGCTTGTAACGAGTGGTTATTTCTGTCAAAGTTGCTCTTCTATCAGCTTGAATCAGTCGGCCCATTCTCCTCTGACCTCTAGCATCAACAAGGCATTTTCGCCCACAGGACCGCCGCATACTGGATGTTTTTCCTTTTTCACATCATTCTTTGTAAACCCTAGAAATGGTTGTGCGTGAAAATCCCAACCATGCCACGCTCAAAATTGCTTAAATCACCTTTCTTTCCCATTCTGACATTCAGTTTGGAGTTCAGGAGATTGTCTCGACCAGGACCACACCGCTAAATGCATTGAAGCAACTGCCATGTGATTGGTTGATTAGATAATTTCATTAATTAGAAATTAAACAGGTGTTCCTAATAATCCTTTAGGTGAGTGTATGTAGTACATCATGTGAGTAGATATCAAATAAGCACTAACTAGACTAGCTACCTACCCCCCTAATAGTTGCACACTAATATTATGTTAAAGCACCTTTAATTAACATTAACAACACATTTAATGTACATTTGTCTTAACAACCCTATGCAACCTTGCATAAGATTCTTGTTGCGATCCTGTATCAAAGGCAGTAGAGTCAAACCACTTCATAAGGTCTTCTCTAGCACTGCCCAAACACCTTTGATAAGAGTTCTGACCTTATCCCCATCAGAACCAATCTTTCACAAAGTCCATAAATTCTTGACATTGTTGTCCTGAATATGCCTGTAGCGTTGGGGGAAAAAAACAATGTGTTACTGTGATAACCTGGTCATTCAGTACATTTAGGTCATCAGCTTCAGTCTTCATCTTTTGCCACACAATGTTGCTGCGTCTAGATCTGACCAATTGAAGCAAACCCAGATCATAAACACACCCTCCAAAGGTTTGTACAGTAAGCACTATGCATGATTTATGTGCCTGACTGATGCCCCCATCATTCTGAAATATACTCAGTCTGGACTCTTCAGACTATATGACCCTTTTTTTCTCCAAAGTGCAATATTTATGGTCCCTAGAGATTTAAAGCCTTTTTTTCTGATTATTCTCATTAACAAATGGTATATTGCTACAAAGTTGTTTAGTTCCAATTCTGTTCTCATCACATTGAATTAAATGTTTTTCCCTTACTATTTAACATAGCAGTGATTACTACTACTAATATATTTTTTAATGAATAAATTAACTTTTTTGAGCTATCTGCAACCATGATCATTTGTGATATTTTCCCCACAAAGGATCTGCACCATTCTTTGAGGATTAATAAGTTTGTTGAACAGTGCTTAATCAAATTATTTTAGCAATCTATTTAGTTGGTGTTTTGCTTTTTTACATCAAAATAAAAAAAAAATCCATTTTGCACTTAAGATATTTCACATATCTGTACTTTATCCGAATAGATTTATTAGTAGATACGTTTTACTTTTTCTCCATTACATCCTACAGCAAACATCTGTACTTTGTTCTACACGTCACATCTTGACTATTATTTGTACTTGCATGACTTTTCTTCCCTTACCTTAACCGTGCAGCTGAAAGCAGAGAGATTGGATTTACCAGCTGCATTTTGTTGGACAATGAACGGAAGGATCAGCTGAGATTGGCACTAATCAGCAGTGCGAGGGCTGAGTCGTTTCACATACAACGGTGTCAATAGGTCAGACAGAATGATGCAACAAATAAGAAAAAAACCCACTCAGGCTTTGGTCTCCTTCCAATATCTAACTCTCCAGTTTGGGTAAGCCTGTAGACTCAGCTTCCTGCTCTTGGCTGACGAGAGCAATGTGGTACAGTATCTGCCTCAAAGCTGTGTGTTCTAAGGTGCTTTACTGCTCACTATGGAGTGGGCATGTCAATGACCCACTCTGAACGTTCCAGTAAGAAAATAATATCAGACATGGTATACCAAGAACAGTACTTTGTTTAACGTCTGAACAATACACATAACTTGCAAGCATCAAATTCCCCCACTTTATTAAAATGGGACGGTGACTGAACACTTTGTTATGATCACCTGTAGTTATACATAAATTCATCAGGCTGCAAAAAGTTTGATGCATAATATCATGCAGATACATGTCAAGAGTTTCAATTTATGCCCAACTCAAACATTAGAATGTGTGTGAATCTGATCTCAGTGACTTTAAGTATTTCAGAAACGTATCTCCTCTGTCACATATTAGTCTCTAGAGTTTGTGCAAAATGGTGAGAAAAAACACTATCAACATTATAACACACATATCTACAGTGCTGATGAGACAGGACAGAGAAGAATGCACAGCTTGGTCTACGATGTTGTAAATGTAATCGTCGTGGTAACATGCCCTACTAGTACCACTGTTGGCCGCTAGAGGGCTCTATAATCTTTTTAGAGTTTCTGCTGCTTCAATGTCTAGAATGTTCATGCATTTGGATGTACTGTATATGTTATTTTGTTTCCAAAGGTTTAAAATCTTGATTATTTATAACATTTGCGTTCTATTCATCAGCCTATTCAAAGGCATTGAAATTCAGTTTGGACTTATTGTTATTTTGGACTTGTTATTTTTGTGGTAAAAACAAAGGGTTATGTCATAGGATATACTGTATTTTAAGTTACAGATATGAATTTAACCCAATATTATTTAAATAATATATTTATTAAACTAATATTACAATACTACTTGTTTAAACAGGCATTGCAATTGAATAATTGTGGTTAAAAAATTGTTTAAAATATTGATTCACAGCACTATTAAAAAATATCTTTGTCCATTAAAAAGTTACATAACCAGTCAATCCTTGATGGCATTGTAAAGATAGTTTGGTTGACTGTTTGGTTAATAATCAACCAAACAATAATCAAAACTGATAAACAGGAAATAGCTATAGACAATAAGAAATATAATGAAGACATACTGTACATAAAAATACAAGAAGTTTTTTTGGTCATATTTATATATTTTTTAGAATTAATTAATTATTAAAGTGACTCATTTCATGCCAACCAGTGTCTTCTTGTGCCAGTCCCAAGTCTGGATAAATGCAGTGGGTTGTGTCAGAAAGTCCGACGTAAAACGTTTGCCAAATCAATGATGCAAATCAAAAATATAATTTCCATACCAGATCGGTTGCGGCCCGGTTTTTACCGGTGCTGTTGACCTACAGGGTGCCAGTGGAAATTGGGCTACTGTTGGTCGAAAAAGGAGGGGAGGATGGCGTGTTCGAAAGCAGAGAAAGAAAAGGAAAGGCAAGAGTTTAGGAGTGATAGTAGGGACTTTGAATGTTGGGACTATGACAGGGAAGGCAAGAGAGTTGGTTAATATGATGCAGAGAAGGAAGGTGGATATACTGTGCATCCAGGAGACCAGGTGGAAAGGTAGCAAGGCCAGAAGCTTAGGGAGAGAGGAGCTGTGGTGTTGTATGAGGAAGTCTGGTGTTGACAGAAGTGTTCAAGGTGGAGGTGGGTCTGCATCAAGGATCGGCTCTGTGCCCCTTTTTGTTTGCTTTGGTGATGGACATGTTGACAGATGAGGTTAGACAGGAGTCTCCATGGACTATCATGTTTGCAGATAACATTGTTTTTTGTAGTGAGAGCAGGGAACAGGTGAAGGAAAATTTGGAGAGGTGGGGGTACGCTCTGGAAAGAAGAGGAATGAAGGTTAGCCGCAGCAAGACGGAATACATGTGTGTAAATGAGAGGAATCCTAGAGGAACGGTGAGGCTTCAGGGAGCAGAGGTAAAGAAGGTGCAGGACTTTAAGTTCTTAGGGTCAATGGTCCAGAGCAATGGAGAGTGTAGAAAGGAAATGAAGAGGCGGGTACAGGCAGGTTGGAATGGGTGAAAAAAGTGTCAGGTGTGTTGTGCAATAAAAGAGTATCAGCGAGGATGAAAGGAAAGCTGTACAGGACAGTGGTGAGACCAGCGATGGTCTATGGCTTAGAGACAGTGGCACTGAAGAATAGACAGGAGGCAGAATTGGAGGTAGCAGAGCTGAAGATGTTGAGGTTCTCCTTGGGAGTGACAAGGTTGGATAGGATCAAGAATGAGTTCATCAGAGGGACGAGCCTTGTTACATGTTTTGGAGATAAAGTCACAGAGGCCAGATTGAGGTGGTTTGGATATGTTCAGAGGAGAGATGGTGAATATATCGGTAGAAGGATGCTGAGGTTGGAACTGCCAGGCAGAAGGTCTAGAGGAAGACCAAAAAGGCGATTTATAGATGCATTGAGAGAGGACATGAAGTTAGTTGGTGTGAGAGAAGAGGATGCAGAGGATAGAGTGCAGTGATCTCCAGGAGTCTTTCTCCACGCTTTTATTCTGCACTGTGACCCGGACATGAGAACCGGAAGTGACCTCAAACGGGTGACGTAGCTTATTCGGAATGGGGAAGAGCTGCTGTAATGTGTTGTTTTGATATCCTCAGTAGTTTTTAAATTAGCAAGACCTGAGGTTTTAAAATGGGGCTTTTCGGGAAAACACAAGACAGACCACCAAAAGACCTGGTATGAGAATTCGGGATGAATTTTTTATATCTAAATAAAACTGTTCGCTGAAGTGCACAGAGCTCAATATTAGCGTTAGTTAAAAGCCATGGTATCTCGCTTGCTAATGTGGCTAGCTAACTTTGGGTAGTTAGTTGGATAAAATACTCTTTCTAAAGCTGTATCAATCTGGGGATGATTAAACACCTTGTGCTTGGTTGTTGTACTAATGGCTAAACAGAGTCCCCTGGCAGGTGGCACAGACCCGATCTTTTGTCATGTACATGCAGTACAGTAGAGTTTTTAAAGCCATGTGATGATGTCAGCTATGATCACACCCAGAGTAAAGTGAGCGGTTACTGATCCACCATGGTCTGAGAAAATAATAACTTTTGCCTTTTTTTGTAGATTAATGAATGGTCGCTAAAAATAAGGAAGGAAATGAGGGTGATTGACAGACAAATCCGAGGTGAGTCTCATCATATACAGGTGACTAAAATTAATTTAAATCCTGAAGAATTTATGCTGTATGTCAGGGTTTCTCAAATCAGGAATGCAGTTAAATAGTGTAATAAAGTGTACTTTCTCTACTTTGTAATAAAAACGTGTTATATCTGATCCTGGCCCGAGATTAGGGCTAAGCACAATAGTTTCCCCTGTTTGGCATCATTGTCATGGCAACCAACAACCCCCCCCCCACGGACTACTTAACAATCTGTCAAAGATTATATTACAACCTAATTTTATGTCTGAATATTAATATTATACTAGTAATATAACGTGTCCTAGTCACGTGACAGCCTTCGTAACTTCGTATTTTTAGCTGATCTCTCTGTAATAAAACAATAATTAAATATGTATGTTTTTTTTATAGCCAGGGATAGTGGTTAGCACTGTGGGCTTAAACCTCCAGGGATGAGGGTTCGATTCCTGCCTCAAATCTGTGTGTTGTTGTTGTTGTTGTTGTGTGTAGCTTTGTGGAATTCCTCCGTGTGCTCTGGTTTCCTCCCACAGTCCGGATTAGGATTAGGTTAACTGGCATTCCCAAATTGCCTTCAGTGTGTGAATGAATGTGTGTGTGTGTGTGTGTGTGTGTGTGTGCTTTACGTTGTACTGGCACCCTGTCCATGGTGTATCATAAGTCTCCTGGGGTAGGCCTAATGATTGTTTATTTTATAATAATATTTGTTTTATGTAATTGTTAAACCATGAGTTAAAGCGATAAATAACATGTTAACATGTAAGTATTTAGTTTAAACAATTTGATGTACATGACAAACCCCTGCAAAATAAATATCTCCAACAAGAAACATTTTTATTAATGGTCTCAGAGGCTGTTTTGTGACTATTAATAGTACAGTATATAATATTTGGTCATAATAAATACATAAATTTTTGTTGTAATGTAATATGGACTAAAGAAAATGTACCGGGCAGTCTGTGGCAGGGGAGATTTAATCACATAACAACAACAGGTATTTGATGTTCAAAGTCACAGAGTCTCAGCTAACAGGCATCCTGTCAAAATTAGCGGGTTAACTAATGCCCACGGAAAAGCAAGACTTTGGCGTCCTCTGTCAGTGTACATTTCGGCCCCTATTTTATAAAAAAAAAAAATTTTACTTATGATCAATCGTTCCACACCCTTGACCATAGAAATCAGATTTGGTCCTTTGAATATAAAGTTTGATAACCCCTGGTATGTATCAATGTTTTGTGTTATGTTTAGTAGTCTAGTGTTACTGTATCACTGCTGTGCCTGTATAATGTTTGAATATGCAATTTATTATAGTTTTTTTTATAATTTTGAAGATATTCAGAGGGAGGAGGAGAAGGTGAAGAGATCAATCAAAGATGCCGCTAAGAAGGGACAAAAGGATGTGTGTATCATTCTGGCCAAAGAGATGATTCAGTCAAAGAAGGCAGTTAGCAAACTGTATGCCTCCAAAGCGCAAATGAACTCTGTGCTTCTTAGTATGAAGAATCAGTTGTGTGAGTATATTATTGTGTCACGCAATATTCAATACAATACCACAGTACCAATCCCTTTTACTGATCATGGTTATTAATTGTGTGTGTGTGTATGTGTGTGTGTCTGTTTGCATGGGTGTGCTGACAGCTGTGTTAAGGATGGCTGGCGCACTGCAGAAGAGCACAGAGGTCATGAAGGCCATGCAGAGCCTGGTAAAAATCCCAGAGATCCAGGCTACCATGAGGGATCTCTCGAAGGAGATGATGAAGGTCTGAAACTTACCAAAAAAAAATTTTTTATATACATATATACAGCACAGATTATATAGGTTGCAGAAAAAAGTACTTCTTTTCTTTGGTTGGATTCTCTTTGGGTAATCGTATGCAGTTTATCCAGATTCATCTGAATTAGATTGTGTGGTATTTAAAAGAATAAAAATACAAATCTAATGTGATATGTAGAGGCTTAAATATATTGAGTTTGTGAGTCCAAATAATATTTTTATTCAATGCCTGAGATGTGAAAATAATTTAGCAACCTACTTTTTAATTAAGTCACTTCCAACCTAATACAGTGAAATAATGTCTAAGATTTACAGTGAGCATTTTTAGGAAAACATTGCGTTTTTTTATTTACCTCTGTAAAAAGATAACCTTTTTTTGTTCCCATCACTTTGTGTATTATATAGACTTATATTATAAACTTGCTAATATAGATAACGCCATGATGTATTCTTGGCCCTGCTGTTGCTATATTATTTAATTTATTCTTCACCTCTGTGAAAATGTGAAGTACAGTAGTAAGCAGATAACATGTTACACTGACACCAATGAGAATAGCATTTCTGTCGTAGACCACATGAAAGCTATTAATTATACAATCTTTGTTACATAATTCATTCCACTAAAACAAAAAGTAATCATGGTGGTATGAGTTTTATGGGATATCTTTATTAAGCTGTGTATGTTGTGTAGGCGGGTATTATAGAAGAGATGATGGAGGACACACTTGAGGGCTTGGATGATGAGGAAGAAATGGAGGAAGCAGCAGAGGCTGAGGTTGATAGGATCCTCTATGAGATCACAGCTGGTAAGGAAATTAAATTTCTGCACAGAGTTTTTTGTGAGTCTCTCTTCACACGAAGTTTGTCTTCATCTGGCACAATATATAGTTTTATATTTTGTTTTTGGGCATATGAGAAGGGGAAGGGGGATGAGTGCAGTAGGTCATTCACACAAAATATAAGTTATGATAAGCTGGCATGACAAAAACAAGTATGAACAAAAGTCTTCAGGGATAATTCTCCCTCCGCCTTTGAGTCACAGCAGTAGACAGTGCTGAATAGTTTTTTTATTTCGGGTTTGGCACTAGAATCCAGTAAGTACTGTCCCTTTAGCCATTATAAAGTTGGCAGGGCCATGGCAGACGGGCATTGTGACGTCTGGTGCAACAGGTCTATACCACACACCTATGCAGTTTAGACAGAATTATAATGTCTGGGCACTCAATCTACGCACACAGACCCTTGATACTAAAAGAAAGAGGGCACACAAAGCTGTTTCCAGGAGCGTTTTGTGCACGCTCTTTAATGATGCTTGCACACCCTTTGTTGTTCCTTCTGGTGAGGCAGGTTAAATTTCAAGACTTTGGGGCTTAAAATACGTTGTGTTCTCCCCCTGCTGTGATCACTCTCCATTAATCCCTTTTAGAAACAGACTAATTCAGTGTAAACTTCCAAAAACAACCTTTAGCCAGCTGCTGTGCTTCTGGTACATCTGTAATGTCTATAAATCACCTCGACCTACATTTAAACATGTGTTTTAATATAAACAGACATCTGTATCTGACAGAGAACTTTGTTGTTGTTTAATATTAGGCGCTCTTGGAAAAGCTCCCAAAATCACAGGCACTCTCCCTGAGCCGGAGCCGGAGCCAGTCGGGGCTACAGCGGCCTCAGAAGACGAAGAAGAGGACATTGAGGAAATGCAGTCCAGGCTAGCAGCACTAAGAAGCTAAACTGTTGTAGCTACTCCTTTTAAGCCCTCGGTGTCCTAGACAGAAACCTCCTTTTAATTATGATGAATTCATTCTTCTGATCTCTTGTTTTTTCTTTATATCCATATAAAGACTGAATTGGTATAAGGAGGATGTATAATAGTTTTCCACAGAAATCAAGAGCAAGAAAAATTGCAAATAGAGCAAAATCCCTTTGTCTACTTAATTAAACAGCAAGGTTTAAACGAACAGCATTTAGAGCAGCTTGTTATGGAGGCTAGGTGATTTCATTCTGTTCATTTTTTCTAAGTTGTTTAAACAAACTGGTAGTAATTTCTGTTTTAAACAGTGATGCTGTGTATGCATTTAGCTGTAATACGTGAAGAGGGATCTGTTTTCTTGTTGCTCTCTATTCCTTCTGTATTTATCTTCACTGTGGTTTCTAGCCTTATTTGGTGTCTCAGCGAATCCTTATTTTCTGTGTAACCATGCAGTGGAATTGTGGTTTTACTGATTTTGGAGAAACTCCTAACAGCTTTTGTATGCAAGTTCTGGATAAATATATAGATATTAAGTGTGTTTATCTTAATTTTATATTAAGTAAATCCCTCCTAGTTATGTAAATAGTTCTCTGATCTAACTGCTGATGGGTTGATGTAAACCATGCGTTGCTGTGACTTGTTATGGTAACTGTGCAACTTTCGCACATTGCCGCTGCACCACAGCCAACATTGTGAAAGTGGAAAATAAGTGCTAATGGCTTACAAATACAGATCTACTTTTCCAGATTTGCACTTATATTATTGTTATTAGGAGCACTCCAGACGTCTGAAACATTTTCAAAATGTTCTAAACTTGTTTGGTTTCACAGGAAAACTGCTATGCAGCCCAAAGACTTAAGTTTATTATAAAAAATAAAAACACTATCAGTAACTTTCATTTTCCTTTTTTTATGTTCTTTTATATTATTCCATCCAAGGTACAGCATGTAATCAAGGTTATAATAGAAAAGAAAAAAAAAACTTCATATACTGTAAGACATAATACCGAATTAACTTTTTGAGATTTTGATTTGGTCAGGCCCTGGTTCTGAGGCACTGTATACATACTGTAAATCATCTCTGACACATTACTGTATGTGTTATTAATCACAAGCCACGGTTATTTCAATACACTACCACTAAAACAGTTTTGTGATGTGACCTTATGTAGCAGAGATTGTTAGTTCTTCCTTTAAAATGTGTGCTTTTTCCACACATACTATGTTATACTAGGTGATCATGTAAGGCTCTCCTATAAATCTCTATATAAAATGGTCATTTTCAGGTTATAGCATGAGACTGCTCTCTCGTACAGCTGTATATTTTTGTTTATGTTTACTGCCGTTAAGCATTTTATTTCTCCCTTGACTAAAATGATGTTATGTCACAAATTTCTTGAAAATGCGTGTGTATATACGTATATATGTAGAACAAAGATTATTACAGCTACAGTAGCTGCAAATATTTTTACAAATTCACCAATTAATTATGTTTCATAATGAGTTTCTGAAATCATTTCAAAATCCTTATTGAAAGCAAATAGCTTCATTTTCAATCTTGCTTACAAAAAAATGTACTTACAGAATGCACATACAGAAATGTGTTTTGTAAACACAGGAATGATTAAGAATAAACTTTTATGAACAAATTGGATGAACTTTTCTATTATCTTGGCAACTTTAATATTGTGTTATATTAATATTAGAGTGGAAAAAATCCATGTATTACAGTATGTGAGAAGGCATATTTAAATACAGTTTAACAGGGATTTTTTCCCACTTTAATATTAATCGCCTGAATTTTGTGCTGTAATTAACGGGTTTGTCATATTGAGACTTAATTAGTTTGCTGTAATATAACTCAGGACTAAATTGCAGTACTTAGTGGTCCAGTGTTTGAGGTTCCATGGCCTTCCTTTTCACTGGGTGTGTAATATCCTTTGGGTGTATGTGTTTCCTTTTAACCTTAAGTGTGTTGGTTTTTGCTTGCATGTATAAAGGCCTATGCATTAAACCTCATCCATGCACTGCTCTTCAAACAAGGGAAATGTTTTGTTGTAAGCTACATTTGCCTCTCTTTGTACTTTGTTGGTTTATGTATGTATAGGAGGGTGTTGGCTTTAAGAATGACTCAGGATTTTTTTTTAACCTTACTTACAGCAGGTTGCCAAATAGCGTGTCTGTCTTATGAACCTGAACATGATATCTTTATTGGGTGGTACAATAACCACAAGTAGCATATCTCGGGGATAAACAGAGAACCGAGAAGTACTGTACAGCTCGGTCTTTGTCAGGGATGACGAAGCGGTTGGTCCTTTTGGCCTTCCATACAACACGTGCTCCCAATCCACATACTAATCTACGTAATAATGTATAAAATCAATACACCACTTCTGAGGGATTTACACTACTATGAATAAAGTATTATTATTTTGGTCTGTTATGGGTGTTTGTAGTCCACCTATTAATATGTGTTTCTACGCTACTGCTCTTTGGATGCACGAGTTTCTTTACAGTACAGTATTGTGAATTCTCATTAGTAATAGCGTTTGCCATAGCGTGCGCATGCGCAGAAGTGTCCGCTGTCAAACGGTCACTGCCAGCAGTCGCGAAGGAAAGAAACTCCTCCCTGCTGACAACAAGCTCTCCTAGCGCAATGGTCTCGTGGATTATTTCCAGGCTTGTGGTGTAAGTATTTTTCTTGCAACTACTTCGAAATCTTTGTCTCCATATTGTAAGGTGTGTGCGCTTCAGGACCGTGGTGTGTTTATGTTTGTTACGTCTTTAATTCTAGGTAGAATATAACCATAATCAGAATCATATGCACAAGTCATACGTCGTGACGCGGTGTTTTGACCATCGAGTTCTATACAGGTCTTTCCTTTCCATTATAATTTCCTGTAGCCCAGGTGTCCTAAATCTCTATTTCCTAATCCGAAATGTTGGTTGTTTTTTTTTCACTGTCATATCCAGAGCCGTGTCTAAGGACCAAACGGACAAAGGCGGTGTGACGGCTGGGTTTATTTCAATAGGATTACATTTCATCTTTCATGTTTAAAAGCCAGCGCCCATGTGTTCTTTAACAGGAAATAATGATGATCAAAAAACAAATGGCATGTGTTATTTTTTTTTTCTTTGATCTTTAAAAAATATGGAGAGGACATGCGGCCTGTCACTGGATCATCCGAGAGGAACCGATGGGATGACTGGGTTCCTCAGGTCAAATCTCTAATGCTAATGGGTTGAGTGGGTGATTGCAATATTAATTAGAAAGCATATCATGGTTAATAAAAGCAATTTTATAGCATATGTGCATAAAAACTGAGTGCATATTGCGATCAACACCTGTAGGCTATAGGAAGCGTTAAGTTCTATTAGGATTGCCTTGTTTTTGACATTTAAAAAAAAAATCGATTTTCGGAATTTAAACCCACTGCGAAAAAGAAACCACAAAAATGGCGAGTCAATTAAATTTAGATGATAAGATCCGGTTACAGCGCCTGGGCGACACTTTGCGGGACACTAGAGAGCCGCATCACAGAGACTAAATATAGAGGGGCAGACTGTGGCATTCTGTTCGCCTGGCACAGCACAGTCTGGTGTCAGAGCAATAAGCTGTTGTGACGCTGTCACTCATTGATTTGTTGTGTTTTTATAGGTGTGTTTGTCTATATGTAGGTCGAGCACTTGCTCATCTCATGTCAGATGTGCAGCTGTTGCTGAGCTGTTTGAGCCCAGAGAGCACTGGTGGGAAAGATCTGTACTTGAACACGGGTGCAGATTTGCTCTGAGTTTTTCCTTGGAGTTTCCTTGGCTCTGCTCGGTCCTCTGTGCCCATGAGTTGGGTGTCTGAACTATTTTTGTCATGCAGGAAGAATAAACTTGGAAAATCATCAGGGTCATAAAAACATGTTTGGCCTGCACACTACACCCGATATCTTCTAGTGAAATGTACAGGCTTCCGGAGAACACAGAACTAAAATAATAAACTAACTTGCATGATTAAACATCCAGCCTACTTTGGGTTACTTTGGCATACTTGTCTACAATAGCCTATATAAAGCAACACTTTAATGTTCGAAACAGTGTTGGGATTTCATTATTTCTGATTATTACAACCCCTCCATCACATTAAATGTACTGCACAGTATAATGATAAAAATTCCGAATGTTTAAACAATGTTTCCAATGTTTATTTAGTTAAACAGTTTGTGAAATATGATTAATCCCCACATAATAAATCCCTAAATAACTGGATGTTTTCTTTTTTAAATGCTCGCTTTCAGGAACATTTTCTTCTTTCTAAAAGGTGTACTTAATCATGTGATGAGGGATCATTATAATATTTGAAGAAGAACATGGCTGACTCAAAGTTGAAAAAGAAAGAGACGGAGGACAAAAGAGTGACTCTAAAGAATAGATAAAGAAGAAGAGATATAAAAACACTTTTTTTTTATCAAAGTAGAGTTCACATAGGACAGCAGATTGATAGATGGCAATTGTGTGGGTTTTTTTTTGCACTTTGCCTAAATTTGCACAAACTGTTCTTTGTGCGTTGCTGCAAGGCATGCAACTTTTATTTTAAAGATTCAAAAAACTTTATTAATCCCAAAGGGAAATTGCTTTGTCTTGGTCATACAGTTGCATTGATTAATAAAAAAAATATTTAAAAACTTGAGACAAGGAAAAGTAAAAATGTCTTTGTCTGCATTATGTTTAGTTTGTACATTTGCAGTCCCCAAAAGGCATTTTATTTTGTCTTGTTCTATGTATACATGAAAATCTTTAGGGTGAATAAAACATTGTGAGCCTAATACATATTTAATACCACATTATTAGGGCTATTAATACATTTACACTTTACCAATAGGAGGCGCTGCTGTTGTACCTTTACTCCTGTTTTGTCATTAAAACATTTTTAGTTCTACATTACAATTCTAAAAATAGAAATCAGTTTGCTATAGCTTAGAGTCATTAATTCACTCGAAAAATTTAAACACGAAACCTTATTGATTTACTCAGAAGCTTTATGGCTTTCTCCAGAGGTAGGCTAAAAGTGAAGAACTTAATTAGTCCTTGTCTAAGTGCATCTTTTTTCTCTTACTGAACAGCAATAAGGCAGTGTATTTTATCATAATGTTCTTTTCCAACACTAAAAATTCTGATTTAGATACCAAAAGTATCTTCTGCAATGGAAATAATCTTATTATTCAGGTAACCATGGTATAACCGCGTTAATACTGTGGTACAACCACAAATTTTAGCACTTTTTACCTTGTACCTCCAGGGTCCAGATTTGATTCCTGCCTCAGAGTCCGTATTCATGGAGTTTGCATGTTTTTCCTGTGCTTGGTGGGTTTCCTCCGGTACTATAAAATACTTCTCAGTCTTCAAAGACAAAGACGTTCAGATTAGGATAACATGTGTTTCCAAAGTGGCTGTAGTGTGTTAACATGACCAGAGGTTTTACCATGGTTGTAAAATGGGAATAAATACAATGGCCACCATTGGCCTCAATGGTCCATAGTTGGAGGTTCCTAGATGCATGGATGGATGGATGGAAACCACAAATTGTCAGTATTAATAAAATAAATGTTTACTTTAAATTTTTAGCCATGGCTTTTTTACCATACACTAATTAAATTCACTTGCAAACAAAGTGTAGGCACAGCTTGGAAAGGATGTGTGGGTGTATCAGTCCTCACAGAACTGAAGTTTTCCTATGTCACATGTGCACACTTGCAAAAACATTTATACAATAGGAAACTGTCATAGGAAACTGTCATATTAGCTGTAAGCAATCGCATCTAATTATGGGGAAGCTAAAACCTGAGCAGCTGTGTTCTAACTGAAGGCCAGAAAAATGTAAACACAAGCCAGACATTGTGATATTAGTTTTGTTATGGTTATATTATTTTATGTTAAAGTTATGTTATGTATTTAGAATTAAGTGCACAACATGGGGCCAAACTACAGTATATACACCTAATATGCTATTTTTATAGTATAATTATATTAAAGAGCATTAAACCGGGAGCACAAAGTAATGTCTAGAGGCAATGCATATCCTGCGTTATTATTATATCCTCTAGTTATGAGCAATTTTATTATGCATCACCCAACTGTTAGATTGCACATTATGGCAAAATTATAACATAATGTACATGAATTGCCACTTAGCAACCATTATAGAACGATTCATTAACACAATTAAGTTGCTATTAAATGTCTATTAGAGTATGTACCTCCTTTATTCTACTGTATGCTACACCGCAACTGACAGCAAAATCATTCTTAACAAAATCAATAGCCTTATTTTCTGTTATCCAATTATATTTGGGTGTAAATAAATTATTCATACTGATAACACTAAAACTCCGGCAACATATAAGATGTGAATTTTAATAGAGAATGCTTTTCTTGCATATGTATCTTGACCATGTCTTACTACTGTACAACCTTATACACTTATTAAAGGTTGAAAAACACATTCATATATTTCAGTACAAGGTGTTTGTTGAAAACATTTAGTCAAAATAGTAGATATTTTTAAATAGCCTTTTGTACTGAATCTGTTGTGTTAATTTAGTTGATCTGTTTGTGTTCTCAGGCTCATATTTGGGACACTGTACCCCGCATACTCGTCATACAAAGCGGTCAAATCAAAAGATGTGAGAGAATATGTGAGTATAAACTGTATAACTTTATTTACACCTTACATACACAGAGGGAAAAAATAAATAATGTTTATATTATAATACAGTATATATATATATATATATATATATATATACTGTATATATATATATATATATATATATATATATATATATATATATATACACACACAAAATACAGCAGATGCTCATATTGATCATCTCTAACTTTGCAGCATTTAGCAGAGAAGAATTTTCTGTGTATCAAGGCTGATTTACTCCTTTAGTGCAGCAATAGTTCTGGGTCGATTCTGATAGGTTACAGACAGAAGACACCAGAGAAAAGGTTAAGGAATGTTAGATCTGGTTCTATATAATATTCTATTTTTAGTTTCAAAGTCTTAAACAATGTTGGGTCTAATAAAAATTAAATATCAGATTTAATTTTAAGTAAAAATGGCTTATGGACACAGACTTCTGGGCCATGCTGTATAAGCCTACAGCCTGCTTTTTCAGCATCCTTTTATAGCTGTCTGCTTACTGATGTTCTACATTCATGAAAAAAAAAACACATTTCTTATATAGATTTTTTTTAAACAGGTAAAATGGATGATGTATTGGATAATATTTGCACTATTCACAACAGCTGAAGTGATCACAGATTTATTCTTGTGCTGGTAAGTGAAATAATGCCTTCCTGCTCGTTTTCCACTGAAGCTTCGGCACTGATCGAATGTTCTGCTATTATGCCTGATGAGAAAGAGCTTGGAATCATGATGACTGGATATGACTCAGCTTTTGTCTCTTTTGAAGGCTTCCATTTTACTATGAGCTCAAAATTGCTTTTATGGTGTGGTTACTTTCACCATACACAAAAGGATCTAGTGTGCTGTACAGGAAGTTCGTCCATCCGACTTTGTCCTCTAAAGAAAAGGTAAACTTCTGAATATCTCCTCACCTCCACCTAGTTTTTTTTTTTCTTTCTCTAGAAAAATATTAAAGTAAACCAAAGTCCAGTGATGACTGAAACTTTTGAAAGTCACACTTTTGTTTCGGAAGGAAAGCCTCATCTTGCAGTGTGTCTCAGGCTTGTGCTTGACCCTGTTTCCTGCAGTGTGTTAGGCGTAATCTCGCTAGGTGATGAACAGTGGTAGGAAATTATGCTGTACTTTCTCCTAGGGTTTTCTCCTGCCGTTTATTTGTGAGGCAGGATATTCGTCATGTTTAAAGTGAAGGAAGAGTGCAGGAGACCTGATAAAGGAAACAGAGGAAAATCCAAAACAAAAGCTTGTTCCTTTTGGAACTCTGGTTTTTCAATGAGGAAACACAAGGAGGAAGTCGCAGTGAATGCCAAATCATATTTAGGATTTATCAGTTATAGTTCTGACCTTTCTTGCCTATCTCATCCCTGAAGGTGAAAAAATAATTTTTATTATTCCTTGGATTTTCCAGGACATTGATGAATATCTGTGCCAAGCAAAGGACAAAAGTTATGACACCTTGATGCACTTTGGACGGAAAAGCCTGAATGTGGCGGCTACAGCTGCAGTAATGGCTGCCTCTAAGGTGACGTTATATACACTCACATACTGATGAGGAATATTAAAAGTGCATAACTGCTATGTTTTAAAACAGTCACAAGTTACAAATTATGAGTGGGTTGAAACAAATCTGTTAGTCTTGCTGATACATTTTAAATACGACAAACAGATACAGTATTTATTTACTGGATATTATATTTATCTAAGATTATGTTTATGCTGAAGCTCAAAATTGGGAAATGTCTTCTCATTCTGACTACAGGTTCCTCCCGTCACATGACATTCACTCCTGAAAGATCTAAATAGATCCACATTGTTTTAGTTCTGTATTCCATTAATAATACCTTATAATACCTTTAAAAATGTTATTATTAATTATGTATTTAGACCTCCATTTCAGCTATGTTAGGACTTTTTTAAAACAACAATAAAACTATAAACCTTTTTTTTCCTTCCACAGGGGCAGGGTGTGCTATCAGATCGCTTGCGGAGTTTCAGCATGCATGATCTGACCACCATAGACTCAGAGGATCCGGCAAAGAGTTCTGCTTCCGTGACCACTCAGCCTTCATTGAGTCAGCACAGAACTCGCGCCATGACGCGCAGCAAATCTGAGGCTGCCTACGGCAAGAGTAAGTCGTCAGACCCAAATTTCTAATCCTTCTCTGTTGCTCTTATTCTATGAGACTATGTCTGTGTCACTTACCAGCCAATCACTTACTCATTGGATTGGCATAAAATTATTTATACAGGTTTAGAGACAGATTTAGATTCTTACCCTTTCCATGCTGGGGTTCCAATACAGCACAACAATAAAAAGTATGCAGAATCAGTGTTCCCATGATATATTCTTATCTTGAAACATGGACTAATGGTATCCATTGCAATGTAGTACCAATTGTGTGTGTGGTTTGTGAGTCTATGTGTTAACATCTGTGATGTGTGTGTAAACATTATACAGTATGCAGGATCAGAGGATTCCCGTAAAATATATCCCATCTTGAAACGTGGACTAATGGAATCTTCTTCACTAAAAAATATGACTTAAATAAATATAAAAAATAGCTAAAAATAGCCTTAAGTGAAGCAATATTATAATGCCCAAGGTGAGTGCCGTGCATTAGGCAATCACTGTATTTTCTAGAGATGGGGGAGAATCGATTCAGCTATGTATTGTGATTATTTTATTTGGCAACTCATTTATCACCATATTGACTCTAAAATTAATTTCAAATTCATACATATTTGCATCTGAGATGGTAAAATGTTGCAGTTCCTCTATGGTCCTGCAGGTGGTGCTCCAAACTATTCACACAGGCAGGCAGCATCCATTCCTAGTATCTCCTCTGGGGTTGTATTGTGCAATAGGGCGGCACATGGCACAGCAGGTAGTGTTGCTGCCTCACAGCTCCAGGGCAACTGGTTTAATCCTTAAGTTCAGGTTACTGTGTGTCCAGTTTCTGTGCACGTCCTCCATGTGTCTTGCATGGTTTTCTTCAGGTTGTTTTCCTCCCACTTTCTGAAATCATCCAATCGGTAAATTCATGAAGACAATTTTGCCCCTAGGTGATAATGAGGGTGTGGATGTGTTTGTGTGTATGGTGCCTTTGTGATGGGATAGGCTCTGTGATGTGACAAAGATAAAAGTGATAACTGATGATGAACAAATGAATGGATAAATAAACGCACCACTAATAGATGTTTGTTACGTTTTCTGGCTCTAAGTTACCTCATAAAAAGAACAATTGTAGTAACAAGAGAGACAGCAGATATTTTGGAAAGTACATTAGAAGTAATAAAGAAGTGTTGAAATGTGTTGGGAAATATGAGAAGCGATCATAGCCAAGAATGTTGTGCCATCCATGCAGACATGCTGCTGTGTAGCACAGCAATGTCTTAGCTGTTAGCCCTGATGGATAATACTTCCTGTTGAACAGGTTCCTGTTCTGCTCCGTAGAATTACTTTCAGAGAAAACTATATTAATCTGTACTTTTCCTTGTTTTTGGGGTTGTACATGTATCATTTACCTGGGAATGTTTTATTTTTAGTACGAAAAAAGTCAAGTAAGTCAGTGATAATTAAGGTTACATTTATTAAGTATTCTACATTTATGTTTCTAGGTTTAAAAAAGCCTGAACATTTATTCAATTGAGAATTTCTCTTCTATGTAGTAGACAGCAGAATTACAGATATTTACAGATGCAGCATATTTTAAACATCCTGAATGTACAGTATGTGATATATTAAGTTCTCATAAGTCAGCAATAAAAAATGACTCAAGGTAAAGTTAATGTATATGATAATATTATAGGCCAAAAGTACCTGGGTGTCAAATATTTCTACATTTTATACATCTATCAATATATTTGTTTTGAGCTCAAAAAGATTTTTTTTTTACAAGTTGTGAATAAACCATTTTAAGTAGCAGTTATTCAGCTAGGGTGCCAATTAGGGGTGTAACGGTACACAAAACTATTATGAAGTCATAACATGGTATAGTAAAAAATATTAATTGTTATTATGAAACTACTTATTTAACGTGTAAATGTACACTGCCTGGCCAAATTAGGGTCAAAATATTGTGCTGCATCAAGCAAAGAAATAACTACGAAGATTTTATGCTACTGGAACTGGGTCAAGAACACATTATTAAAATCTGGAAGGATAGTGCTGACCTTTTAACTGTGGAAGTAATGTTTTGAAAAATCATCCTATCAACTTATGGTAATAAGTAAAATAATTTCCATACACACACAATGTGTTGAGAACTCATATGACTGGGAAAGTCATGTGGTCTGATATGTTCAGATTGACCTTATTCCAGCGTGATGGATGCATAATTTCATGCACTTTCCTTCTTACTCTATGTGCACTCATCATGCATAGTGCCAACTGTCAGTTAATCCATGGTAGGATTGTGTCCAGATAGTTTCGTCACAGACTTGTTGAGGCGGGTTCCTCATTAAATGTAAAGGTAGACATCAACGTCATCACCAGCTTTTACAGTATGTCAAACTGTTACGTAACAGTAGCCAAGAAAGGAATGCTATTCTCTGAGTGCACACTCTTATTTGTGGCTGTAATGCAACTTACTGGATGCCAGCTGCCTGTAATGGTAGCATGCAGGCATCAGGATCTGCACGCAGGCAGAGCCGCAGATAAACCTTTAGTATAGCAGTAAAATGAACCCTTTCATGCATAGTGTCCACCTTCATGGACAGTTAGAGGAAGGTAAGACGTAGATCTCTTAAAAGCTTTAAAGTAAATTAATCTGTAGCTCTTTAGGCTGTTTTTCATGCTCAATATCAACTTACTGTCTACTCACAGTAAAATGAAAACGTCAAAAAATGATGTTTTAAAATTGTATCTAAAAACGTAATTAAGTTCATATGTTAGATCTGAATGTTGAAAATTATGGACAATGTCATTTATGTATTTCTTCAATTCTTTTTTCCCTTTTTGCCTTCTTTTCATTTAATTCAATCCTGTTAATTTTAGATATTTGATATTGAGACAGGCCCAGATTCATATATTGTACAGGTTGAAGCAAAACAAAGAAAAAATCTTGATATGTGTAAAAATAATTTATGCATGAAGGGGTTAAGTCAGCAAATGACCTGAATGTACTGAATGACCAGGTTATCACATCCATTGAGTTTTTCTTTCCTGATGGCACAAGCATATACGAGCAAAATGTGATGGAGTGGCTCTGGGAGCATGAGGAATAATTTTCACACATAAACTGCCCACCACATTGCGTGCTGTAATTAAATCTAAACACGATTAAATGAAATCTTAGTTTGCACCACTTTTTCTTTGACCTAACAGTGTATAAACTTGTACAAGCTTTTGAACAACAGCAAACCCAGAATTTCCTCACCACTTACAGAATACATAAAAAGTGACATACCGTTTTTTCTTAAAGAAAATAAAAACGTATCTATGTCTGTGTGGTTTAAGAATAGTAACAGCACTATCTATAGCAAATAGTGCAAACAATGGTTCTGCATAGTGATCTCGCCTTTCCTGACAGAGTAAATAAGGTACATGTCCTTCATGACACAAAATGCCACCATAACAAAAGTCAACTCTGGGGTTTATTCCCACACCCGAGTTCCTTTCCTGTTGCGAAGTTAAGTCAGCATTACTGCGGTCCGAATCAGAAATAAATAAATTAAAATGTTTTACCTTTACATGATTTATATATTCTATAAACTTAGAGCTTTAGATTCATTATCAGGCAAACAAAGGCTTGTTTTTTGATGCGCACATTCTCATGGTGCAGGCTCAGAGTTTGACATAGCTGAGTTTGAGATGTTGAATGTGGAGCAGTTTGCGAGTGTGGAGCCTTCTTTCCTTGCGCCTCGAAAACCCACCCCACTACCAAGATCCATCAGCAGTCCAAGCCAGCCTCTTTTACACCCTGAGCCTTTCCAGGACAAACGCGCACCCCCTCCATCTGAGGACCCAGAGGTGCCAGGCGACAGGGAAAATGAGGGGGACGTCCCAGACTACTCAGCCCAACATGGACTGCTTAAGAGACGTGCCCCAGAGGTAGCCCCCTCTTTAGATGCTTGGTTGGTGGTGTGTCTGCTGGGGTGCTGATGACCTGGTTATTACTAACTAGCTGAATCACTAATCAGCATGATTACCACTACATGCTAATCCACCAAAAGCTACCAGGAGTTTTTGTTTAGGAGACTGTCTCATGTATGTTCCAAATTCAAAACAACTCAAGTGTTTGAGGAGATTCCAAGACCACTTTTAGTATAAAACCTTTACAATATATTACCAATAATACAATATTATGTAATGCATAACTTCTGCTTCTTAAATGACATTGGTAGAGAAAAAGGGTTAGGGTTAGGGTTATTATGCAGATAATAACAATATATGATAATAAATTTAGTCATGTAGGAGAATTATGTAAAGCAGAAAACTATTTAAATATAGACTTCTTTTAAAAATGTATCTTAAGTCATAATTATAGCATGAAAAGTTGCCTTATCATGACAATACTGGACTTTTAGAAATTTCTTTAAACGTTTATGGGCCGAAATGATTGTACAACATAAATATTAAATAGAAGAAAACTGTAAGAATTTGGTACATAAGGTTTATTTCTTATCATTATCATTATTATTATATAGCACACGTTTGTTTGACTGTCCCTAATAGGATTCACTATTTGCAGAAGCTCTTAGCAGCCATCAACAAGTTCCTGGAAGATCATAGGTTGGATATTTGTCTACACTTCTTGGCAGAACTGGTAAAGTTTAATTGAAAAATAAAATGGTGTTTTGGTAAAGACTAGACTTTTAACATAGCTTGATTTATCCATTCGACAACCAGGCGTGGAACACTAAAATCTGTCTTTGGTATAAATTATGATTTGAGGTTATGCTGAAGAGGTCCTCCTTCTTCATTATTCCATCCACTTTAAGCAATCCATCAGTTCCACTGGCAACAAAATAGTCCCAAAGCACAATGCTACCACCACCATGCTTAACAGCTGGTACAGTGATCTTTAGGTTACTTCTTTAAAAATACCCACAGTATGCTCAAACCCTTCTTGCAGGAAGCCTTTACTTTGTCTATGTGGTCAGGTAAAAAACATTGGTTGAGTTTGAAGGTGTTGATTTTGAATCAGAAGCTTCTTTAGGCAGCATTTAGGTCTGTGGTGATGTAAAACTCGCTTCACTGTAGACAGTGAAACTAGTATTCTAGCAGCTTTTAGTTCTGTTCTTTGGTGGTTCCTGACCATCTGAAACTGAAATTTCCTTTAAGCTAATGATGACAGTTGATACGTCACTTATCAAATTTTTTAGATTTTTTCCCTATTTTTGTCGTGTCGAATTCCCTCCAATTAGGGCACTCTTCCATCAGGGATACTACTACCAGTCAGGAAGGCCCCAAGACTGTCACGTGTTTCCTCCGAGCCACATGACGCCAGCCAAGTGCATGTTTTTGAACTGCTTGCTCACACACTGTTGGGAGCAACTTAACACAGTTCGAGGACACCACTATCTGCTAGTTCCACTTGCATGACCTCACAGTCGCCTGTGATTGGCGTAGAGCAGCGATTAATGTGAAAGCGCAGAGTCCTTCCCATGCCTCCCCTCTGAGCTTGACCAATCAACTCATTCCCGCATCACCTGGGAATTAAACTCGTGATCTCAGACTCTTTAATCTGCAGTTGATTACTTTAGGAGACATTCCACCATCCTTTTTACCAGATTTGCACTGAGCTCCTTGGACTTTCCCATTATACTATGCGGTGGTCACTTCAAAGGGAACAGACAAACAAACACTTTTTATTTTGGCACTTTTTATCATGATCACTAACAGTAAGTTGAGAGGCCTTAGCTTTGGCAAATAAAAAAAATATCTTGGTACTTCAGCACCAGATTATTAACAAAATAAGCGGGTATATGTTTGACGTTGCATGGAGAATTTAGAATTTTTGACCCAAAGTTGATTTCACAAAAAAAATATAATCTTGTGCGTCACATTCTTTTTTTTATTTTTTTTTAAGATGTATGTTGTACAATTATTGTTGAAAGAAATCTTTGAAAGTCCAATATTGCTATGACGTTCATGTTCATGATGAGTGTGTGTAAAGTTTCTACCTCAACTGTACATGTAACATGCACAGATGTGTGGTCTGGAGTGGGCTTGAGAAACGTGTGTTATTTGATTGTGAGACTGTGATATTTGTTAATCATTTTGTCTCTTTGTCTACATTTCTAAATGTCTTCTTTTTCCATGTTTCCCCTTTCCCCCATCCCTTCTTTCCTACTTCCCTGCTCTCAGCCTCCTCCTAGAGCTTTAAGACCTCTCACCAGATCCAGATCCAAGAACGCCCTATCAGCAAACCCTGAGGCCATGTGACTGTGCATATGCTGTGAGACTGCTTTAGCTGCCTTAACTGCAACATGAGGACACAGGAAAAGAGAAGGAAGGGGGGGACACACACGGCAATGCAGACAAGAGATCAAATATTTAAAGCAGCCTCGTTCTCTAATGAGGTAACCAAAGCGGCGTGCGACTTTATCCCGTCTGATCTTTGACATCCGAGGGGGGGAGGGTTCTGTTGAGGTAGCAAATGTATGTGGCACCATTTGGAGACTCGTAAACACTTAAAAATTTGTGTTGTACATATTTACTGTATGTGAAGAGTGTGTGTTTGCTTCCTTTTTTTTGTATGACTTTGCGAGAGACAGAAGCATGCCTGTCCCTCTGTATGTCTGTCATGAGAGCAACATTTGTCTCTCACCACCTAAGCATTGTACAGTAGCCACTACACTGACTGTTGGGGGTACTGCAACGACTCTTCGGTAGACTTTTAAGGCTTCGTGTCTCTTTATGCACTGGTATGGGGCACAAGTGGGCACGACAGCATCGTCCTCTCAGGATATGTAGCCCACAGTGCATTAATAATATTAGTCCAGAGACAAATACATATTTAAAAAGAGAGAGTGACTTTTACCTTATAATCTCCACCAAAAATGTATGAAAGTTAAGATATTAATCATGTATATTTAAAGTAATTTACAGGACAAATGTGCAGTGAGGTTAGATTTCAGTTGACTCTGTGAAAGAATCGATTTAAACTGAGCCTTTTCAGCCCAAACTCCTGGTTTTATTCATGCTGTTGTCAGATAGTGGGATGGGGCCTGTTACATAATAAAAGTCCATTACAAAAGAAAGAAAAAAAGGAAAAACATTGAAAACTTCAGACTGGTTTATTCATCCTAGCGAATTAATGCATTTTCAAAGTAGCATTCTTTTGGCATTTTATAGTAGCATTTCTGGATTTCTTAACAAGCATAATCATTTAGTTTCAAATGAATTCTGTTTTTCCTTTCTGTTGTCTTTAAATTCTGTAGCTTAGAACATATATATATATAAAAAAAAAAACATGAATTCATATTCCGCTTCATTTAACTATGAAATTTAGTGAAATGAAATTGCAAGTATGAATTCACACAAAATTTTGACGACCTGAATGTTTCTTGGACTGTTTTTTTAATATATTTTTTTATTTACTTCTTCATACCAGTCTGGAGTCGTCAGTATTACTACACTTATGTGCACTAGTTGTTCAAAATAATAATGCTGTGAGCTCTGTAACATACACACAAGATGGAAAATGTGGCACTTCACTCACTGATAGTTTAGTTCTCATACATTTAGCCATTAAAGCGTTGCAAGCAGCCGATAAAAGTCAGAACACTGTGTAGTCAGACCGCTCACAACACTACTGAATAATTGAAACTGGTCCAGATGTGATGTCATAGCACTGCTTAATACGATTCTAGCTGTAAAATTCTCATCAGCACTGATGCACTAAATTGCACGGCTGCCACTGTGTCCATGTTAAAGAGACTTTCACAGAGGGAGGGTGTCTATCATGTTGGGAAAATGATGACAATCTGTTTTTAACCTCTTTTCCGCTTTCAGATGTCAGGTAGCAAAAGCCTATATTGTCTCACAGCGACACAGGAAATGTTTTTTTGCTCTTTTTTTTAAGTAGATATCTTTCTCAGGTACAGTTTGTTACATCTTACCACATTAAGCATTAAAGATGAAATGTTAAAGGAAAAGCATAATGCTGCGGAATATGAAATGAGAAAAAACAAAAAAAAAGATTGTGAATTAATTTTAATTAATTAATTAATTAATTGACTGATTAATTAATTGATTGATTGGATTGTTTAGGCCAGATGAGCAGACAGCCAGCATTATAATTGCTCACTTGACATTTCAACTTTGAAAGAAATAAACTAAGTACACCATAATTCCAAAGAAGTTGGAACAGTATAAAAATTGGCCATAAGAAAAAACAGGAGTCATCTGTGAAGTGTCTTCACCTTGAAAACTCTGCAACATGTTCATTGATAATATACCAATGTGAAACTTATTGTTTGTTGAAAATATGCACTAATTTCCAATCTGACGGCTGTAATATTTTCCAAAAAAGGTTGGGACAGGGCCAATTTAAGCCCTAAGGACTAATAACAATGTAGCAAGTAGACATTACAAGGTGATGAGAAACAAGTGCTGTTAAACAGGTGACCCATTTATGTTACCCAGTAGTATATCAGGAGTTTTAAAAAAAGGCCTTGTTCTTCTAGAGAATAGAATGGACAGGCTCACCAATTTACCAACAGATACAGCAGCAAATTATCTAATACTTAGAGGATAACCTTCCCCAATGTTAGTACTCAATCTCAAGAGAAGGGCTGAACACCACGGCTGAATATGTGTGATCTCTGATCCTTCAGACATCACTGTCTTAAAACAGTCATGCTTCTATAGAATTACCATTGTGTATGAAATGTGCTATACAAATAAACTTGCCTTGCCTATAGTGTATATTAGCTTGTGAACACTGTGTTTATTAACACCATTCATTGCAGCATTAACAGATGCAACTTAAGGAAGTCATATATCAATACTGTCCAAAGGGATCAAAGACTTATCCGGGCTCTCTCCTCTGAGATGAACAGTGGCATACTGAAAACGTTTTGTGATCAGATGAGTCAAGATTTCAAATAGTTTTTGGAAACAACAGCCATCATTCTCTGGGTCAAAGAGAAAAAGGACCATCCAACATTTATCAGGGCCAGGTTCAAAAGCTAGCATCAGGCATGGTATAGGGTGTGCCTGTGCCTGTGGCCATGGCATGAATAAATTACGTATCTGTGAGGGCACCATTAATGCAGCAAGATAGTTTCTACTTGTCACGTTGTTTGTTCTTAGTCTTAATTTGGCCATGTCCCAAATTTTTTGTAGGATGTCGAAGCCACCAGATTTGATTCAGTGAATCAGTGTATATTTTCAACAATCATCGAATACATTGAGGTTTTTCTCAATATAGTCCAAGGTGTAGAGACTTTATAGGTACCTCTTTTTTGGTTTTATCGCCAATTTCCATAATGTTCCAACTTTTTTTGGAATTAGGATCGTACAAAACAAGCATTAAATCCCTTATCATTCTGTATGTAATATTTAAGTGCTCTGTGAGAATCATTGTCAGGATTATCTGATGCTACAATAATAAAAATGTAGTAATAGATTTTGTTGAATGTTGTTTCAGGAGTTTTAGTCTTTAAAGGCACATTTTCTTATTAAAAAAAAAAAAAAGCAGCCTAACTAAAATATCATTGTCTAGATTAGCATTCAATTTGTAGTCTTTCATGTTCTCCTTAAAACCATAAGATTTATAAGCTATCATTATGATTATTTTTGTTAATTGCAAGAACACTCCTGCAAATGAGTGATGATTCACGTAGAGAATGTGCCTTTTTAGACTAAGAGTTATCACTTTTCAGAATATTTCTTACTTTAATATAATGTTAATTTGTATCCATTTGTTTGTTTGACCTCCTTGGAAGAGGGAGAATTAAAAAAAAAATTGGCTAGGAATATGTGCTTCATAAGGGTGACTGAACCTTGCTTTCTTCCTAATGGACACCACAGCTTGCAGCCCCTCTGTTAAAAAAAAAAAAGGTCTTTTGAAAACACAGCTTTCATGTCTGGCAGGCCAGAAAAATCTCTTTTAAGCTGTTGAATAATGTGAGGAAAAAAAGAAAAAAAGACAGAAATAATCTTGATCTCTGTCACAACTCCTGCATATGGAAAGTGTGTCACTATCAGTTATTAAAATGGGAGACAGAATACCAATGACTCTTTGAGTTTCTTTTATTTTCTGGCAAAGTCTGATACAGGTGTATTCCAATAATCACAGCTCTTTACAGCGACCAGAACAAATCTATAAACACTGGTTTTCAACATGCATGAATTTTTTTAGTAATGTTAAATTTGCAGATTCTTCAATCCCCATTGTGGTTCTGGATGTTGAGCTTAATAGTTGGACGTACACACTTTACACAGAAACGTTTTCTTTACAGAACAATACATTTCTAATACAAGTAAGAGTGCTTAGGAGGCCTACAGGTTAACCCTATCATGGTATTTCTGGTAAGGATCATTAATGTACCAGTTTCTTCTTTTCCAAAAGGACGTCGTCATTTTGTCTAATTTTTTACACTGAGTCTTATTGCAGAACACGTGTTCCCTTAAACGCTTCTTTCTGGCTGCTGACTTTTTCCAAAGCTTCTTCTTGTATCCAGCCTGAAAACAAAATTATTTCATTGAAGAGCTTTGTGAATCAGGGATACATTTGTAAAATGAATTTAAACTATGGCTGTAAGTAGATTTTTTGATGTGTTAGTCTGCATGCTGTTGTAAAATTAAAGCCTTAACGCACATAATGGGTTCATCCATTTTCAACAGTGAACGCAAACCTTAATTGTCATCGATGAAGTGTGTTCTTGTGCCCAAGTACTTACTAATAAGTGTAGCTCTTGACAGGAGCACATATATGTCACTAATGTAACCACTTTCTTAATGTGACACATGGCAAATCTGACTGGACAAATTCTACAATCAGAAGTCAAGAAATGTGCTAACAGAAATGGTTGTGTAAGGTTTAGAACCAGAAAAGTAGCTCAATTTAATGGCCTGTGATTCTAGAAACGTTCTTGGAACTGTTTTCATTTGCACATCTATGACCTCGTGGCTCTAGAATTTCTCCAATTGATGCGTCCTGCGTCACATTAAGGAGGATTAAGGAATTTGAATCGTTTGCTGTAAATCATTTTACTGCATTATGTATTTTGAATTAATTACAAACATTAATGCTGACAGCCCTAGATTAAATTGACACTTAACAGTTGCTTTTAAACATCATAAATTTGAGGGTTCCATTAAATCTGATATTAACCACAATATGTTTTTATAATTAGATAAAAGGAAAAAGGGAAAAAGACAAGAACTCAGCCTTGCTGAAAGCAAACATGTCTTACTGGCCAGATCTTCCGTTCAATGTTATATATTTGTAAATGTTTCCAAAATTCATAGTTTTGACAAAGTTTACAAAGTACATGTGACGTAGTGCCTTACCTTTCTCCTCACCCACAGGCCACAGTGCAGCCTCAGAAACCTCTGCACCACAGCTTTCACTGTCTTCCTCTTGCCCTTCTTCACACTATAATAGGTCAGGTTTCTACAAGGCTGCTGCATCAGTGATGGGACAAGAGGAGAGACTCTGTACAGGGAGAGATATTAAGACATAAAAAAAAAAACCACCAGCCCTCTGATTCCACTAACTCCCCAAAAAGACATGAGAAAGACATCAACTATTGTCTAACTAATCAAACAGTCAGACATGACTGTTGAAATGTCCAATTCAAGTAAATGTGTATCTGATCAGCGTCAATATAACATGAATTTCATGCCATGGACTTGTTGACCGATGTGATGCAAATTATCACAATGGTGATGGTTGTATGATTTAGTAACAAAAGCTCTTAAGTCATTGCTCAATTACATTATGGATGACAGGATCAGTATTGTTGATTTATTGCTACTTGAAAAAACGTGTTTTATTTCTTCAATTAGATGATGTTGATTTATTTTCTGTAACAGTAGCTCTGGCAGTAGAGCTGGCTCCTGAAACTCAAATCACATGTTTAGATTAAAGCACTACTTCTAATGTTATAATTCCCTCAACCACTTGTTCAATGGGCAAGAGGCATAATCTAAGGCTAATAAACATAAACTAACAAAGAAACTGTGTACTTGTGTATTTGTGTGTTCTATAAATATGTTTTCATGAGGAGTCTCTAACAGTAGGAGGCTTTTCTAACAGTATGTTTTAGCGAGGATATTCGGAACAGACAACATTACTGAAAACGTAATTCATTATTTATTAACTTCAAGTAAGGAAAAAAGAGGGACCTGTCAAGCAAAGAAAAGTACAGTAAGTGGTACCAGTAACTAATTTGCGTATTCCTCAACAATAAACATACTGTACATGGTTAAAATAATGTCAGGTCAGTCATCAATCAACCAAGAAAATAATTCTTGGCAAATCATTTTGGTATAAAAAGAATTGGGATGTGCTGCTGGAAAATTGAAAAAATGTCACACTTCTCGGTCATGAAGTATTTTCTTACACTAGGATGTTTGTGTTTTATTTTTTACACTAGTCAAACTATTGTCTCATGTATAAGATCATTTAAAAATACTTAAAGCAGGATTGGTCTGTCCTTAATGAAACACATCTTTGTCAAAGTTATGTTTAGGCTTCTTACTGCTTGAATAAACTAATCGATAAATAAAGATTTATAACTGCCTTACTAGAAGTGATTCAAAAACTGTTCAAAGATTGTCCAACCGTCTGAGTAGATCTACAGCAGTCAAACAGGAGATGTTCAGATCATTGTGAAATGTTTCAGTAGGACAGTGTAGCATTAGAAGTTGAGTCAGATTTATGTTCGGATGCATCCTAATGTATTTTAAGACTGAACAAGTCTGTTTCTAGGAGCATCTTAATCCTTACACAACTTTAAAGTAAACGGTTCATTTTCATTTCGGGGGCCTTACCGTTGTAGAAGAGTCTGCTGTTGGAGACCACATGCATTTAGAGAAGCTGGTCGCTGAATACTGCCATACTGTCGCTGAATGAATGTACAGAAGCGAGGAAGAGCCTGCGGAGCTCGGAGTGCCCCGGTCAAGCACGACTGTCCCAGAACCGCCAGGGGTCTCACCACACCTGAGGACAGAGTTTAGAAAATAGGTTCACAGAAGACTTAAGTCTAAAAGAGGGTTTTAAAAAATGGAACTAACTAGTTTTACTGACGCCTATCTAATACACAGAGACTAATAGCAGACCTGCTTGGCGTATGCTAACATTGCTAGCCATGCTTATTTATATGGAGCAAACGTCTAAAGCAACTCTGTGCCACAGCATTTGGTCAAATAGCTTTTACGAACTCAAATTGAATTACCAAATTTTTTTTTGCGTGTTTCACAATATAAATAACGAAAGCATCACTACCTGACAGTCCCCTAGCCAAGGTGGCCGCCATCTTGAATCTCTGTGACCTTTGACCTACAGTGCGCGCAGCAGGGACAAACAGCACGCCGCGAGAAAAGGCGAAGTGCAGACTGTTACTATCCGAACACACTAATAAGAATCGAAACGGTTGTCTTCATAACAAAAAGTATATAGGATAATAATAATAATAATAATAATAATAATAATAAAATGTATTTGTTATTGTTAATTTATCAGTTGTAATTTGCCATGAAGGGCAGTACAGGGTCAGGGCTGGGGCTTCAGGACTCCAGGGTTGATGGACAGCATGAGAGACCACATTCAAGAGCTAAGTTAGTCTTCACAATGGTACAAGTTCAGTTATTCTAGTTGCCCAGTACTGTGTGAACATGAAGTCTTTCCCTTATTACAGATGTTATACAAAACTTATGCTGGGTACAAAAGTCTGTCCTTGACCTCCAGGTTTTAATTTCTCGTCTGTGTGCGTGGAGTTTGCATGTTCTTCCTGTGCTTGGTGGGATTCCTTCCACAGTCCATAAAAACACAAATTAGGCTAATTGGTGTTCTCAAATAGCACGTAGTGTGTGAATGAGCATGTGTGTGAGTGTGTGTGTGTGTGGCCTGCAATGGATTGTCCCGTCTCGTGCTCTAAGTTTCCTGGAATGGGCTCCAGGTCCCCCCTTTACACAGGATAGACAAATAAGTTTTAAATTAAAGATAGGAAATTATTAAATTATGCTACATATACATTACCTGGCTAAAATTATTGGGCTGAATCAAGCAACGAAAATAACTAAGGATATTTGAAATTACTGCTCGAAGGAACCCTACATTATCAACACTATCAAAACCCTCAACGTTGTGGAAGAAAATCATGAACAGAGATTTTCTAAACACTATGTAAAATTTCATGGTAAAAAATCAATAGTTAAAATTATAGCTGTTTCATTAATGAAAGTAAGAACCACAGCTATGTTTCCATAAGAAAATCACTTAACTAAATTTTAGAGAAATAAAAAAATGTCATGTAATCTGATGAGTCCAGATTGACCCTATAACAAAGTGATGGGTGCGTTAGGGTAAGATAGGAAGCACGTGAATCACCCACCTTGCATAGTGCCCACTGTAGAAGCCTCTGAAAGCAGTGTTATGATTTTGGGTTGTTTCAGTTGGTCAGGTCTATGCTCAGCCACATTATTATTATTATTTTCTCTCTCTCTGTTATGTGTGTGCACAGATAATTTCACACACACACACACACACACTTTATGCTCTACACAGAAACACTGCTCTGATTCTTTTCAACGGTAAAGTGAGTAATGTCTATCAAGCATAGTGTTTAAGTCATGCTGTACATATTCTGAAGAGGACTTCATGTTCACCCTGTAGATCTCCCCCAACTTGCAGTGATGGGCAAAGTACCCAAATCCCATACTTGACTAAAGGTAGAGACTCCCAAGGGCAAATATTACTCAAGTAAAAGTAGATTTTCTCCATTTACATGTGTATTTGAGTAAATGTACAGAAATACTCTGCTTCAAATTTACATAAGCATCAAAAGTACAGGGTTTGTATTAGCTAACCATAGCTTTTTCTTTATCATCATCTCGTCTCCGAAGGAAAGAAAATTTACGCAATTACACATAATGGACAGCAGGTGGAGCTGCCAAACATCCCACTGATCTAAAGTGCTGTTGTAATCTTGTACAGTAATAGTCATGAGAATTAGTTTGCAACTTGCGCATAGTTTATTTTCCAGCCAGGGCCAATTGTGCTTCTTTTAAAAGTTCAAATATGACAGTAACTTTTTAAATACCAAAAAGACCAAAAATAACAAAACAAAAAACAGTTCCTTAGTACTATAGTTATTAAAACATATCAAGTGACACAAATGAATAAATACAATCCTACAGGCAAAGGTCCAGCACAATCACAATGTCATCTAATACCACATAGTGCAATAATTAAACAATAGTTAAATACAAAACAGGTCAGTAATCTTAAAAAATTGTCACATATGGCAAACGTATCTTAATAAAAAGAGGATAAATACTTCTACAAGGAAACTCCTCTGTACTCATTCAACCAGTGTGCAACAGACAGCAGTAAAAAGCATAATAACAAAGACACTTTGATTTGTCTAAGTGCACTTTCAGAAAAAAAAAAAAAAAACCTTGGCAGCTGAAAACATCTATGGACTTTATCAAACTGTTGCAAATATTTAGCATATTATCAGAAGCTGTCCAAATGTCCAACATTGGAGTTTGCATTAGCTTGACAGGATTTTAGGTTCGGTTTTTCTCTCTGTCCTTTCAGCATGTCACCACCCTGCATACACTGGATCTGCATCACATGGAACTCCATACACATGACAAGAAGGACGATTCTTCTGTAGGAGTGGTGCACGTGAGAGAGACATTTCACTGTCTGTATCACTTCTCTTCCGAAAAACCAGAACAACAAAGAACAGAAGGATCACTGAAAAAAGAAAACAGGATATCAACAGAGCATATATTAAGTGGTACATTATAGATATATAATCTGTTAATATTTGTATTAATTTATCATGATGGTTAGATGGGAAATATTTAAATGTTCATACATCCTCCTCCAATGACAATTAGAGCTATAGTGACAGGAGCAAGCTCGCAGGTGTCTCCAGCCTTCCTGAAGAAAGTCTCCATGCAATAACCTGGAGCCGTGCTGCCCTGAGGGCAAAACGCATCACTGGGGCATTTGATTGGATTCACATCTGGACTCTGTAAGACAAATAGGCGAATTAAAGATAGGAAATTATTAAATTATGTTATACACTATATACATTACTTGGCTAAATGTATTGAGCTGCATCAAGCAAAGAAAACAACTAAGAAAAATCATGAATAGAGAGCACTTAAACACTTGGTAAAGCTGCATGGTAAAAAAAAATCTGCAGTAAAAAAAATAGCTAAAAGATAGCGTTTAATAGTCAAAGTAAGAACATTTCCATACACACAATGTCATGTACTCATAGCTCTCATAGCTCAAGAACTCAAGCTCATAGCTCAAGAATACTCAAGAACTCATAGCTGTGTGGCCATAGAAAAACCACTTGACTGTAGTTTGAAGCAATGACAAAGGTCATGTGGTCTGATGAGTCTAGATTGACCCTATTCCAGAGCGATGACCTGAATGTACTAAATGACCATGTCATATCTATGTTTTTCTTTCCTGATGTCCCGGCCATACTCCAACACTCAAACTGTGACTCTGGGAGCATTATGATTCATTATCACACATAAACCAGCCACCACATTGTGTTGTAATCAAAGTTAAAGGTGATCAAATTAAATCTTGAGTGTGTGACTGTTTTTGGTCAGATAGTGTATGTGAGAATATACTGTATTTAGGAATTAATACATGTACTGTATATTAAGGATGTAACTGAATACAAAAGCATTATCTAAATTAAACAACCAATATGTTCTTAACAAAAGCTAAAACAAATACGACAATGGATACATTTTCATTCAACCCATTTTGTTTTGGCTCTGGTCTGCTCAAACCTCTGCATCATGATGTCTGTTACAAATAAGCTTTAAGTTAAATAGTTCATTTGTCACTGAGTGTGCATGTGTTATGTGGTAATAACCACTCACTGGGCAGTAGTAGTCTTCAGGGCAGATGTTACAGTTCTTCTGGCCCCAGTCGACCTGATAAAAACCACTGCTGCAGATCTGACACACTTTCTGATCAGAGTTCCTGTGCATGCCTGTCCAACATACACAAGTAACAAAATAAGCACAGTGTACCATGCAAGTTCTTCTTATCTTCTTTTTTGAACTTAACATGCAAGGAACCAAGGAACAAACAAAAAGTACACTTTATGAGTTAACTTGCAAAAACAGATGAGCTCACACTTAGGTGTTTAGTATTTACTCCTAGGATTAACATCTACTCCTCACTCAGAGCTGCAGTTAGTTACTGCATTTTAATTATGCAGTTTACAGTGTTAAGTAGACTTTTAAGGTTTTAATTAGTCATCCTTCATCTTTATCATATTCTATACCGCTTATCCTGTATACAGGGTCGCAGAGGCCTGGAGCCTATCCAGACACACACATTACGGACTACGGCAGATCCAATCTGCATGCTTTGGTCTGTGATATGAAACCAAAATACCCGTAAGAACCCCACCAAGCAAGGGGAGTACATGCAAACTCCGCACACACAGACCCACAGTGGGAATCAAACCCTTGACCCTGGAGGGCCACAGTGCAAACCACTGTCCTTTTTAAAAGTCCAAATCATGATCTTAATAGCCCACACATCAGACTTACGTATATTTTACTTCACTTATGGTTACTTGTTATGTTTCTGTTTAAACTATGAACTTTGTGAGGAAAAATAATGCTTTATAAGGCATAGGGAATAAGGTATAAAACATGTCAGGCCAAGCTGTTATAGGAAAATAAATCAGGGTGTTCCCTGTTCCGGGGGTCAGTGGTATGCCCCGTTATCACCCCTATACTGTAACAGCATGTTTTATTTCTGTTGTAGCACAGCTAGACAGCACCAACATCAACACCTTCTGACCATTAAAGGTTAAGTATTCAGTCCTGCTGTTGTGTAGTATGTGATATAATGTTGGATGACATTGGTTACCTGGGTGACACAGAGAACACTCCTGGCTGCCAGTCTTCAGGGCTTCGGAGCCGACGGGACACATCTGGCACTGAGCACAACTGGAAGAGCTGGTAAACAGGAAGACACAATTCTTTTTTATTTATTATACTTTGAGATAACATTATACCGATTATGCAAGTGTAATGTCAGTCATATGATACTGACATTGAGGTCTACATGACCTTACAGAGGATAAAAATGACTTCCAGTCTTTATTGTGGCTTTGATTAAAATCAGAGGATAAAAGACATGTGACTCTGCCCTTCAGCCAGTGTAAGATTGAAGCTACTGAATAGTGCTGGAATTCAAAATGTTATTGTAGCACTGTTGTCTGTTAGTATGATGAAGAATTTATAGCTTACAAATACAGTAGAATTTGCTTAATGTATGTGCTGTTATTTACAGCAACATAAGCCTTTGCCAAAGTATCAATGAAAAAAACATGAGCCTGGTGCACAGCTTACTTGCAGTATGTGCCCTCGGGACACGAGTTACAAACAGTGGTGTTCTGTCTAGATGCATAAAAACCTACAAAATAAAAAACACATGCATGTGTATCTTTTATGCTTTCTAAGTAATTGCTAAACTTTAATTCCACAGCTACTGTAAATCTTAAGTTACAAAGTTGTTTAAAGTAAGTTAATTAATTGATAGTGATAGTTTGATTGATAGTTTAGTGCATAGGAAGTTCATATATAGAGTGAATGGTTACCTGGTGTGCAGGCCTGACATGAGACTGAACCACTTTCATTGGTATAAGAACCAGGAGGACACGCCTGACACACAGAGCTCCCTGTGAGACTGAGGAGAAACAGGAAAAACACAGATTAACTGTGTATATCTTTAATATAGATGGGGGGGGGGGGGTCTATTCAGCTATTATGCACTGCATCATGATTCATTTGTGCTGTAATTAATATATCACTACACTAACTCCAAAATTCTATTTTTAAAATAATGTTTTATTTATATATAGTATCTGTGCATTTGAGGTGGTAAAATATTCCTATTCCACTTTGATCCTACAGGTGGTGCTCTAACCTACTCACACAATGGCAGGCAGCAGAGCATCTTGTGTGGTATAAAGGCAATTATTTCTTATGTTTGTTTAGAATTGTAAGAAAAATATGTCCAAAATAAAATATCGAACTGGAATATTTACAAAATCATGACACTAACAGAATTACAATTAAAGTTAGCACCTAGGTATGGTAATAATATCATACTGGGTGATCAGTAGTCATTCATGTTTATGTGTGATTACTTACTTAGTGTAGAAGCCTGGTGTGCAGGGAAGACACGTCTGCTGGCCAGCTAGCGGTTGATAGAAACCTAGTGGGCAGGAACGACAGCCTGTAGGGAAAATGCAAAGCCCGGGCTCCGGACAACATGAACACAGCAAGGTCTCTGGCAGGATAAAGACACATACATGCAAACAATTAGGCACATACTTGCAAACATATTTCTATATTTCTTATCTTTACAGTTACACCATATGAACAAAAGATCAATCACGTCCATATGTAGGTTTTCACAAACTTTTGGCATAAAATTGAAATCACATAATAATCTAGAATGTCTGTGTCTGCCGTAGCGTTGCAATTTCTTCCTCACTGGAACTAAAGGGAACCTAACTATTTTAGCATGATAATAACTTGTGCACAAAGTGAAGCACATAAAGACATGGTTCGCCAGGGATAAGGTAGATAAATTCAGTACATTGTAATGCGTTTGTGACTGAATAACCAAATCCCTACATTCACGTTCCAAAATCTACTGGAAATTCTTCCCAGAGGGCTAAAGATTATTATAATAGCCACAAGAGCATTAGTGAGGTCAAGCACTGATGTCAGGTGAGGTGGCCGGGTATGCGATCAGTGCTCCTATTTATTTCAAAGATGTTCAGTGAGGTGAGGGCAGAGCTCTGCGCATGAAACCATCTTTATGGACTTTACTTTGTCCACAGGGCCATCCTGGAACACGATAGTTCCAAGAAAAGTCAAATCCTAATGCCACAGCATACTGTACAAATACGTCAATTTGTGTGCTGGCACCTAATATGGATATCATGTTCACATACTTTTGTTCATATATTGTATGTTAGGATCATGTGAACTTCATAACAATATTATTGACAATAACACATAACCAGGTGTGTCAGTAGCTTTTATAAAAACAATGCACAGCTATGACGCTACACCATAAGCCATACGCACCACTGTCATAGTAGGTGCCTGGTACACAGGTCTCACAGCTGGAGGTGTTGAAGACTGAGCAGCCAGGCGTAGTGGTGCTGAGCATGATGGGAGTAGTTGTGGTGACATTCTCACTGACTGTGGTGCTGGTCACATTGTCGATAACAGTGGAAGCGGTCAAAGCGGGGGTGAGAGTAGTCTGACTCCTTACCACTCCTATTATTAACACATACAGAGGAAATAATACTATCACCAGCATTTCTTCTTTAACTCATTTCAATAATATCAACATCCAACACAGAATACTGTATATTTTCTTTAACAGGTTTACATTAAGTTCTGATGCTACAGAGACAAATAATTCTTTTAGCACTTCTTAAAGCAGACTGACAGCTTCACTTGTTCTGAAAGAAACTCATCATGTCAGGCTGATCTCCTGAGCTTTCAGTGCATCAATGTATAATTTACTGATTAACAGAATGAGGTGCTCCAATCAAATTACACACTCACGTTTTAAGATCATTATTAGCCTGGATACAATAAAGAGTTTAATTGATTAGCATGTCCCACAAACTAGCAATTAATGCAATTAAGCTGTGCATCTTACAATGAGCTAGTCCTAGTCCTAGTCCTAGTCATGTGGACATGTTGATTAAAACATTTAATTAAAATTATTGTATGCTAAAGAAAAACAGTGCTAAATATACATGTGATGTCATTACAATTCATTCTGATTTATTTTATTTATGTTGTAAATATTAATTTTAAAGTAATTAAAATGGCTTTATTTTGAGAAATGACTAAATGAATGTGTGCTGAGGGAACTGAGGTGGAAACAGAGTCCTTATTGTCCAAGTAATCACATTAAGCATGTGGTACATATGAACTTATTCCTAGTCTTGTGACTTCGACACAGTCCAAAGACGCTGAGAGAAGTGAGAGACAGTGTCGGCAATTCCTGTGCTCTCCCCAAACTCTGGAAATTTTGAATACATTATAAATGCATATACAAAAAAAATGTCCATTGTGAAATATGCAATTGCACAACCTGCTCATCATCACACTCCTGATTCTCAGTAGGTATTTACACATATTGCAACAGGTCTGGACAACAAAACACATCAGATTTGCTTTGATTTTTATTTTTTTTTAAAGAAAGGGCATTAAGTGTGTTTTAGTGTTAAAATCATGTCATGTCAATCTCGCTGTGTCAGAGACAGTCTGCTCCTGTCTGACTGTGTGCTAGAAAAGGAGATTATAAATGTATGACCTAGTGACCCAGTAAAATCCTAGGAACAATTACATGTTCTGATTCCACAGGGTGTTTCCATGCATAGGGGGAAAAAAAAGATATTTCACATTATCGCATGTACAACACCAGATGTGTTAAGAATGTGTGTTTACAAAAAAGTTGCAGTTATGTAAAGGATGTTTTGTAAACAGTGTTACATTTCGCTTTTAATAAATGTTATTTTCCCATGGAGGAAAAACTTTTGTAACAAGACCACATGTTTGAAAACAACAATGAAAACAGACAAGCTCCCTTAATGTCCCTGACCTCATTGCTGTCATTTAGAGAACATGTTTACCATTAATATCTGAAACAATGAACTGATCACTCACCAAACACACACACGAGTGCCACGACAACAGCCTGGACTCCCAAACATGCCATATTTCAGTGCTTAACCAGTCACAGCATCTGATTTATCTTCCTGAGTTCATTCCTAAATCTTTAAATCTCTTTAAATGGGAAATAAATTCAGTTTCGTCAACCTCCTCGAATCCTCTACAACGCCTTGTGACAAGCGACTAATCATGTGAGTCTGAGCGCTGTGAAAGTCACTACACATTAAACAGGAATTGTTTATGAGAAGTAAAACCAGCCTCCACACTGCACTACACACAGATGTTTTGAAAAGTTGAAAGGGGGTGGGACAATCCAAATCCTACGTCAGAGTCAACGTCCACATCAAACATGTCCTACCCATTCTTTTAAAACCACGCCCGTTTTGTTTTTTTCTTTTTAGAAAGTTTGCATTTTTTATTTGTGTTTGGTTAGGTGTGCAGTGTTACTGTAGGACTGGAAACAGTGTATGACGCTTTTCAAAAAAAAGAAAAAAAAGAAAACTTAAGTAAATAATCGGTATGTAGTCAACTGAGTATTGCACTGCTTTTAAAATGTTTTTGACAGTGAAACGAGCCTTTCCAGCATTTATGAATTTAATCCCAAACTGCTATGATCTTGAACTTGATCTTGAGGAAAAATGTAAAGAAATAAAAAAAAATCAACCATGATCAAAAATCTAAAACTTAGTCACTCATCACTTCAAATTCAAACTCAAATTAAAATTTTATTTGTCACATACACAGTCATACACAGTACGATATGCAGTGAAATGCTTTAGACAACTGCCCGTGACCTTAAAATAAAAGACTATGAAATAGAAAAATAAATATGAAAAGGAAAACAGAAGGTAAATTTAACTAAGAAAGAATAAAATAAAATATAGAATTAAAATAAAATAACATAACATAACTGTACAGTATAAAATATGCAATAAAAGAGACATATATGAAAAATATAGAAAAATTAGAGACAGCTGTACTGTACAGGACCAAATATACAATATAAGAAACATATATGAAAAATATGGTAAATAAGAAAATAAGAACAGCTGTGCAATACAAAGATATAGAATTGAGAACACTTCACCATCCATCCTGCTTTATCCTGTTTACAGAGTTGCATGGCGTCTGGAGCCTATCCCAGGAGACAGGAGAGAGGGTACACCCTGGACGGGGTACCAATCCGTCGCATGGCACACGCACATTCACACACTACGGGCAATTTGGAAATGCCAGTTTGCCTATATCGCATATCTTTGGACTGTGGGAGGAAACTGGAGTATCTGGAAGAAACCCACCAAGTACTGGGAGAACATGCAAACCACATGCACACAGATCCGAGGAGGGAATCGAACCCAGACCCTCAAGTTGCAAGGCGACTGTGCTAACCACCAAGCCATTGTGCAGCCTTAGTCTTATCTTTAAAAAAATAATAATAGCAGTTTGTATACCCTTTTAGGTGGATAGTCGTGATTAGTAGAACATTGTATTTATTTTATTCTTCTCTCTGTCATTGTCTATTCCTAAACAATACAGAACTGTACTAGGTAATTAGTGTTAGTGGTTGCATTTTGAATGCATATATGTAGGGAATAGCCAGAATTTAATTCCTTGTGTGTGTCTCAACATACTGCAAATAAAACCTGATTCTAAGGCTTTATTTCCATAGTGCACTTAAATAAAAATGATGTTAATTTTTTTGCTTTATTCTATTGAGGGTTAAATTACAGTAAATGGAGAGCCTATCCTGGAAACACTAGGCAGGAAAGCAGACTCCAGATTGAAGGTGGTCTGTTGCAGGGCACCAGTTAAACACACACCAGTCAATCATTCATATCTAGGGCCAGTTTAGCATAGCCAAATTATATTTAACCAAATGGAATTGAACCCTGGATCACTGAGCTGTGTTACAGTACCATCATAATGCAGTAATTGGTAATCAGAAATGGTGATATCCATTTCTGATCCATTTCTGGTGCAAAGATTTTCCTTGAACAAAATGTGAATTAGGTCAATATATCTATTAATCAATATAATTAATTCCTTCATTCACCTGCTTTCTGCATAAGTGGATCTAGGGTTCATCCCATGAACACTAAGTGTGAGAAACATGCTTATTTCTCACTCAAATGATAATTAAAAAATTTGGTCAAAACTATAAACTATTTGTTGTTGCTTATTTGGTCAGCTGCTCCCATCGAAAGGAATCAACACAGCAGACCATCCTATCCACACACAATTGGGCTCAGGTTTTATGCCACAGCCATCATATTTTATGGCGAAAAGTATTATATCTGCATATGATGAACACACCACTCCATGATCATGTGAATGAATAAATTTGTCAGCAAACAAACAAATATGTGAACAAAAGTATGTAAACACTCATGTTCTTTAACAAACCTTGCCATCATGGACCTTACTTTGTCCATGTTGGTGCTATCTTACTGAAACAGGTTTGGACCCCTTTGTTCCAGTGAAAGAAATTTTTAAGGTTACAACATTCTTTACAATTGTATGCTTCCGCTTTTTAAAAAGAATTGGGGGAATGGCAACATGTTCAGGTGTACTTTTGCCCAATAGTGTACACAGCCTACATAAACAGACAAAATAAACAAATAAATTATATTACCTCGCCAAATATGTTTCAGCTCCAAACAGGTTATTTAACCCTAACTGATGCAGTGAGTAGCTGTCAAATGATTGGCTTGCATCAAGAAAAGAAAAGGAGATTGCTGTAATGCTGACCAATGCATTATTAAAACCTGGAAGGTTTTAAAACCTTTTCTTCCATCTTCGACAAAGAAAAGTGGTAGGAAAAGATTTTTGTATGATCGTAATCACAGATTACTTAAAATCACACTTAAAAAACAGTAGTGTTTAATATTAAAAGTAAGCACATTTCCACATGTACAATGTGAAAAGAAATCAGAGAATTGGGACTGAACAGCTGTTTTGCCTAGCCTTAAGAATACCACTTATTAATCAGTGAGTCTAATTGAGAGAAAAGAAAAGAAAATTTGCTTCGATTTGCTAGGGAGCATAAAGAATGAACTGTCGCTGTCGCCCTTGGCTTGCTCATCTGGGACAATCTTATCATTTTGATTCATACACATTCACGTTTTATACAAACCTCCATAATTTTTTTTTGCTATACAAATAAAATTAAATAAAATTAAATAGAATGAACACAGAATTTTGCTAAGATGATATAGAGCATCGCTTTATTTTTGTAAAAATATCTGTAAGATTTTGTATGTCTTATACATTCTCAGATATATAATACAATGTACAGTATTATATATTTTTTTACATATATTGTAAAGTGGTCACAGAGAAGGCTTTACTGTAAACCAATATATATATTTTTTGTATTCTGTCCTGATTTAAAAAATTAAGAACTAACTACTCCCTTTGACTAGCTACATACGTGGCAAGAATTGCTTAGAAATGTGGCCAGGAATAAACACCACATAAGCGTTTTTTGCTTTAACTAAGGGTTATAGCGATTCTTAAATCTTTCGCAGGGTAAAATTTTTTAACATCAATATAACATTTGCACATCATAGAAACATAATTTGGCATATATATTGTATGAGATATAACAATGCAACATGCAGACACTTTTACAAAACATACTTACACACTTGTAAAAAATATTTAAACAAGCATCACAGTATAATCTAAAAGACATAAAAGTCTTATAGACATGAGATTTACATTTTACACAGGCAATACATTAACAAAAACTGAACTTTCAACATTATAAAGCATCTTATGGGGTGATCTCCCTGTTCTATAGATACTCGATCAATAACCAACCCTTCAAAGGCAGCAAGTCATAACTTTAAATATTTTCATATAGAAAATTAGAGGCACAAACTTCTTTGTCAAACAGTTGTGTAGTACCTAAAAGGCACATACTGTACAGTGCTGTTACAATCCGTTGCTGTATTAAATTTACTCTATTTAATCAGCCAGCAAAGAATATATGGCTTGATCCTCTTTCTCTTTAGCTGGGCCTGATTTCACAGATTTCAATTTTGCTAACACAACTGAAGTATCATCAAGTATCATACAATCTTGGTACAATACGTCACTCTTATGAACATTCAGGCACCAACTTCTAAAAACAAATTTTGTCAAGACAATACATATTTCATGCCAATACGCAATAATAAAATTTTTATTTCATTCACACGTTTTTGTGTCATTTGATTTCTTTAATGGCACCTTTTGGGCAACTCCATATGGAACGTGAGCTGCCACAGTTCCCAGCTCTGCAGCCCCTTCAATATGGAACATTTGATCATCGAAGAAAATGTGGGGCTTGATTTTTGCCAGCATAGGGCCCTTAGGTGCTCCAGCCAAAAAAAGGGCTTCATCAGGCTCTAGGCCCCAAGAACGCAAGGTTTTCAGGGCACGTGTACCTGAACTAGCTGCACTACGAGCAGTCACAAGGTATGTGCGGATAGGACAGTCCATACGCTGGCCTTTCTCAGAGAATTTCTTTTGCAGTTTTCCCAAAGCCTCCAAGAATCCTTTCAGTGGACCCTATAAAGCAAAGACACAATTTAGCTTCGTTCTGAATTTGCAACAAGGATTGTTCATTAAATATTTAAAAGAAACATAACTGTATACAAGATGTAAGCAAACACGTCAATTCATGCTTTTATAAAAAATAAAAACAAATAAAAACGGAGTGGTACAATGTGGAGGAACTACTTCAAATATGATTAAATTCCAGTGGCAGCACTGTACTTTTTATCAATTTATCATTAGAGTTATCCATTTATACAAAATCAATGACTCACCAGAGAAATTTAGTTTACCATATCAATTACATTTGTTTGTTTTTTTCTTATAAATGGACCAGCTGACAAGTCTGTGTGTAAAGTGTTTCAACAGAATCAGTAAATACTATCAGCTTCATGCTGTTGTGGAAAATTAATTACCTCTTCACCAATCGGAATCATAAATTCAACAGCACTGTGGTATACATTAAATTAAAATGTGGTTTTAAATGATCATATTTCTGTGTGCTGCAACTCTCTTACATGATCAAGTGGTTTGTTTTCATGGGCTTTTTCATGTTCGAAAAATTTATCCAAGCCTTGCGTTTTAAAGATCCTCTCTGACTCATCCGAGAATAGCACTGCATCTCCATCGAAGGCCACTCGCAGCTGTGTCTCTGACACCTCCGTCACTTTCTCTGGCTTGAACATGGTGGCTGCTGCAATCCCTTAGTGATAATAAGAGCCGAGGATTCAGTTACAACATTTCAATTGGATGAGCTAAATTTTCAGTTCTTTTAGTTCGATTTTCATTCTTACCTTCTGCTAAAGCCTCCATCACTTTCTTTGAATCAGCAGACAGATACAGGTTGGTGTGGTAGGCTTTCAAATACCCAATTGGACTATTACCACCAGTCATACAGAAGCGCTCAATGAACAGTTCTAAGAGAGACAGAGGGAAATTTATTTTATTGACACTTATAAAGTGTGCAATCATTTGTTGCACTGTCAAACTAAATGCAGTCAACTAATTATTATACAAGGAATGGGGAAGCATGTTTGCTTAAATAACTTCCTTCTCCCTTAACACACACCATCCCCTATACCCAACATTATAAGCATGGGTTTTCACATTGATGTATGTTTATACTAATAATTATACATAGAAGATGCTTCTAGCATGAACGCATGACATACTTTGAGATTAGATATTAGAGATAATAAGTCGGGGACAACAGTGAGATGCTGGACATTCTGTACACCACTGCTTTGAGCTCTCCACTTACTGTGATGGTTGATTGAGTTAATGAGTCTGAGTCCAACGTTGGCGTGATGGTTGGTCATCAGCACAATATCAAAGAGCTCTTCACTGTCTGGATAAAGTTCTCTCAGCTGCACATTGACTGCTTCCAGAGCCTGCAGGTGACACACCAAAGGAACACATTATGGCTCCTGTCATCTCTCCTTATTTATTGGAAAAAAAATCCACTTAAAAAGTACTTCATGAGATAGATAAATCATGGTTTGTAAAATGAATATTGACAGCTTTGTGAGAGATTGTAGACTTTGATCTGGACCTTAATAAAGGGAAAAGCAGGTCCTGGTGCAAGTGGTTCAGTCTCATGTTCAATCTGGTACTTCAGGTACTCCTCCATGCCCTTTTGTTCAAAGATCTGCTGCTCCAGATCCATGTTGAAGAGGACACGTGATGACACAGCAATGGTGATGGCATTTTCAGGCTTGGGCTGAACACAGAGAATGACTTAATAATAATAATGATATGATCATGAGTTAAACACATTTAACAATGTAACAATATAATTTCTGTGATTTTTAGTCAATTTAAGAGATTTGCTTTTTTTTTTTTACATACAAAGTTGCATCCTTGATTTAAGGGTAATCTCAACAGGATACTGTATCATAATCTTGTATTTTCCCAGTATGCACTTGACATATATGACAAATGTTCTAGGAACCCAAAAATCATAACGTTCCAAGAACATTCTGCTAACCTACAATTGTTTACTGTGACAATAAGCATGAGGGCAATATACTTACATATGTCTAAGGTACAGCGGGGAAAATAAGTATTTGACACATCAGCATTTTTATCAGTAAGGGGATTTCTAAGTGGACTATTGACACAACATTTCCACCAGATGTTGCCATCAAGCCAAATATTGAATTCATACAAACAAATCAGAACATTTAAGTATACAAGTTGAATCATATTAAATAAAGTGCAATGACACAGGGAATAAGTATTGAACACACTTTATTTAATACTTTGTAGAAAAGCCTTTGTTGGTGATTACAGCTTCTGGACGCCTCTTGTATGGATAGACCAGTCGTCTGCATTGCTCAGGAGTGATTCTGGCCCATTCTTCCACACAAACGGTCTTTAAATCTTGAAGGTTCCTTGGGCCTCTTTTATGAACTTTGATCTTCAGTTCTCTCCATAGATTTTCTATGGGATTTAGGTCAGGTGATTGACTGGGCCATTCAAGCAACTTGATTTTCTTTCTTTGAAACCACTTCATTGTTTCCTTGGCCTTGTGTTTGGGATCATTGTCTTGCTGAAATGTCCACCCTCTTTTCATTTTTAGCTTCCTGGTAGATGGCAGCAGATTTTTATCCAGAATGTCCCGGTACATTTCTCCATTCATCCTGCCTTCAATAATATGAAGTCTGCCAGTACCCCTTGCTGAAAAGCAGCCCCAAACCATGATGCTTCCACCCCCAAACTTAACTGTTGGTATGGTGTTCTTGGGGTGGTGAGCAGTGCCATTTCTTCTCCAAACATGGTGTGTAGAATGACTGCCAAAAAGTTCAATTTTGCTTTCATCTGACCATACTATAGTCTCCCAATAATCCACAGGCTTCTCCAAATGCTGTTTCGCAAATTTTAACCGAGCCTTGACATGCTTTTTGTTCAGCAATGGAGTCTTGCGTGGTGAGCGTGCATGGATGCCATGGCGGTTCAGTGCATTGCTTATAGTTTTCTTTGAAACAACAGTACCTGCTGATGCAAGGTCTTCCTGAAGTTCTGTCCGAGTGGTTCTTGGCTCTTGGAGAACTCTCCTGATTATTCTTTGGACTCCTCGGACAGGGATCTTGCGTGGAGCACCTGATCGTGGCTGGTTTATGGTGAACTGATGCTCTTTCCATTTCCGGATAATGGCCCCCACAGTGCTCACAGGAACATTCAGCATTCTGGAAATGCACCTATAACCATTCCCATCAAAATGCTTTTCAACGATAAGATTACGAAGATCTTGAGAGAGTTCTTTGCTTTTACCCATCATGAAGTCTTTCCTGTGTGCCTTCTGGGTAATGAGAAGCCTTTATAGGCCATCAATTAGGACTAAAGCAGCTGATATCAATTAGTACTGATAGGGGACAGGATTTCTCTATCAATACTGACAGATTTCAGGTGATCTCCTGGCTTTCTATGTCATTTTGCACCTTGTTATCTTCATGTATTCAATACTTATTCCCTGTGTCATTTCACTTTATTTATTATGGTTTAACTTGTATAATTAAATGTTCTGATTTGTTTGTATGAATTCAATATTTGGCTTGATGGCAACATCTGGTGGAAATGTTGTGTCAATAGCCCACTTAGAAATCCCCTTACTGATAAAAATGCTGATGTGTCAAATACTTATTTTCCCCGCTGTATAGTCATAAAAACACTGAGAGGAACCAGACTCGATGTACATTTGATTGACTAATCTTTATATAGTCATAAATCTAAACAGAATTTGAATTTACAGCAGGGTAAATGTGAGTAAGGAAATAAATGTGTTATGAATAATTCATATTTACTGTAACAGTAACATATTAGACCTCACACTCTTCCACTTTAATAACATAATACCAGGTTTTAGATACAGTATGATATACGTTATATATAATAAAAATATGATAACATTATTAATATTATATTTATATAATAATATACATCATAACATTTTCTTTTATTGGCCGACTCTGTATATAGTGTTGGTATGAAATATGGATGAATGTAGATGCTTTGTAGGATGTAGTGAAAGTGACTTGCGTTATAGTTACAGTATATTATCACACGGGAATAACGTGTGATAAGAGTTTGCGTTAATATAGAAATTGAACGTATTACACAGACCATGACTATTTCTACTTCCTGTTCCTCAGAGCTCATTAAAGCACAGGAGCTGAAAGTGAAATGTGTCGGTCACACTTTACTGCTCGGATATTAATGGGCCGGACAGAACGGTTTTGTAAAGAGACAACGGATCTGAAATAACAACCACAAGGACACCAACGTCCACAACAGGTAAGTAAGCTGCGAGCTAGTATCCGGTGTAGTGAAGCTAAGTCGCTATCGCATTCTCCCGCATCCTAGCCTGAAGTGTTGCTTCGCTTGAAATGATTTGAAGTCTCTAAAAGCATGTACAGTATCATGATAAGTACTAGGCTGTAATTCCCTGGTAATGTGTAATTCTCTGGTAATGTGCCTGTTGCTGTTCAGTACACCGTGTTTGTGTTGGTGTAGCTGCACTGCTGCATCTGTTCTGTATCCTGCAGCAAGTAGAGCTAAATTTGTCAGACATTATCAAGGTTGTCTGGCCACCACACTGACAGAAATACCCCCCTGTAAATACACACAGAACTAACATTTGAATCTGAATATAATTTGTATTCAGTTGTTACATTGAAAAAACAGACATCAAATAGGTTGGAGGATTTCTCTAATCCATAATCTTACATGTCCTATAAAAAAAAACATAAATATTAATAAATTCATCATTATCTGACCAAGGTTATGACTCACAGATTGAGGTTTCTTAGTTGGAGTTGAGGGATCCCGCATCTTCATGCCTCCCAAACACACGTCACCATTGCTGGTCATTCGTCCATCATGGAGACTCATTTTTTCGCACTAGCTGCTTCCCTGTGCCACAGAGACTAATCCTCCGTCTTCTGTAATCTCATCCACACCACAAACAGTCCCAGCCTCTAAAGGCAGGGTGGATGGAGTGATGCTGATCAATACTGAGAGCATGCAGAGAACCATTCAGTGAAAAACACTATTATCCCAGCAGAGGAGACTTACTGGTGGTGCCTGCGTTTCAGTCCTTCCTTGAGGCATACTCGTTCTGTATCTAAATCAGAGGTCAGCTATCTCACTGACACCTCCTTCAATCAGCACATTACTAAAGCAGATATCTTTTAGCATGTCTGTACCTGGCATCATTCCGCACTGGCTCTGCTCATAATGAAATGGAATTTATTTTTAGAAGCAGAAGACCTTTGGAGGTGGAGATACAATAAATGTTACCATGGCAACCACAGATGGCAGGATGTACCATTACACCATGCTATGCTTACATCAAGTCAGCTAGATGCAGCACATATTTTTGTGTCCTCATACCAATGGGATTTCTTTTCAACATCAGGAAATTATAATTGGATTTCAATATCTAACTTATCATGACATCCTCAAAGGTAAATAATAATGGACAACCTCAAACTAATACAAGATTATAAAAAAAGGAAAAGAAATAGGACACGCTTCGTTTTTAAAGGAAAATGGTAATTTATTACTTTCATTGCATGACAAATACTTAATTAAAGACTTTGAAAAGCTCTCCTTTATGACTTATTGAATTGAAACAGCCATTTTAAAATAAAAACAAGCTTTGAATAAATAGGGTGTACAATTCTCTCATAGATTATTTATACAGAAAAAAATCTTTGTACATTTCTATATATTATTATCATCTTTGTAAAATATTTTTTAACTTAAGATGCAAAATAACTGCACAATTATTAAGGCCTGAGGATTGGTAGTGAGTTAAATAACTTCACACACCAAGGCCGAAAGCTGGATTTGCAAAGAAAAAAAATTACAATGGGAAGAACTCAACATTTGGTTGGTTTGCATTCTCAAATTTGAGTGTACATATCTTTAAAGATGAAGCTTTCCCTAGCATTAAAGCAAAGTAAAGTCATAGTCCTGAGGAGCAGCAACAACATTAGAAAGGAAGCAACATTATAAGGGAACCTATTATACAGCAATCTAAAGCGCCCTTTACATCTTTGAGTCTAAAATACATAAGCTTATTATGTGATGTTTGCAACAAATGTAAACAACTGTATACAATTTTCTAGCAACAGTGTGTTCTCATAGACTCCAGTAGCAGACAGCTGGTTGCCTAGCTGTGCAGGAACAACAACAAAAAGTTTAACTGAAAATGAATCTATACAACCAATATAATAAATAATATAAGAGTAAGGGCTGAGCAGTTTAGAGGTACTGTATTTTAAAGCTTTGAGTTAGCAGACTCTGATGTACTACGTACACTGAGTACTGCTGTTAGAGGACCTCAAACATTGAGGATACCACAAACGGTGTCTGAAAAAAGCAGGACAAATTCAAGAACAAGGCCTGTAAATAGCTAGCACATGTAGTGTTGCAATATTACATAAGCATTGTAGAATTAAGACAATTAAATTTTATAAATATAATGTGGAATGGTTAGCAGAATTGAAAACACTAATGTGAACATTAATGTCCTGAAGTGTGTGCACACCTCTCTAACTTGGTCAAATCTCAAAACTTTATATAAGCATAGAGGTATAGACAATGAGGTAAACTCTTAAAGAGTGAAGAACAAGAAGGCAACTGTATGAAACTGAGAAACTAGTATAAACATTTTCTTATAAATGAATTTTCTCAAGATAAAATGTTTGCAAACCTGGACATGCCTATTTTATATATAAAGAAAAGCGGTTTTGGTAAGAACTAATAGGACGAAGGAGGAAAGCATTATAGTTTATAGTTAGTGAACAGCGTATAGTTAAATTATTAACGAGAATAAAAACAGTATTTGATTTGATGTGTAAAGGTCTGGTAAAATTAATAATTGGAATTCTAAAATTTTTAAAGTTTGCTGTTTATGACATGTATGATTATATTTGACTATACACAAGCACAAACATATAGGTTTATTTTCCTATTAGTCAGACAAAGAAATACTGAGGACACTAAATGCTGAGACAGTGACAGGGTGTATTACAAAGCAGATTATTGTAATGTAATTATTGTAGGGCAATTGTAATGATTTTTTTTTTTTTTGGATGTCAGAAGGTTGAGGTTAAGTGGTAAAATACTGAGAGGAATTCTGCTAAACAGATGAGGTAGGGGGGTGAACTGTTTACTTCTACTAAAATTAGTGCTGTGAGATTAATGCCCAAATCTAATAATGGTTTCCCATGTTATTTGCTTTTTTTTTTAATGGCCCAAATTGTGTTTGGAGAAGCTGTCACCTCGAAACCTTACAAGAAGCATGCAAAAGCCCAAAGTCCATGTAATTACACATACACAAAAAGAAATTGTACTACTTTTAGGAGAAAAGGCAGGAGAGACTTGTCTAGAAGAATAGCTGCTGTAAAGGCAATTACTTTCCAGTTCAGTAAATACTAATAAATAAAAAAAAGCATCTATATGATTACACATTCATTGCTATTAAGAGCATAAAAGGTGAATCTTCTTATTCATTAGATACATACCCACTTCTGCATATATACATATCATTTTTAGCCATTCCACATATTCTAAAGCCTCACTTCTTATATTACAGAAAGCAGCATCTTTTCTTAATTAAACGTTTTGAACAGTAATAATAAAAACTTCAGTATGTTATGATAACCACATATTGACATAATCAATTGTGCAAATAATATCTATATTATTGTCTTTTATACTTGTCACAGTTGCTCATGTGTCCGTCACGGTTTACATTCAGTAATGAATATGAGCCCTATCGAACATTTAAATCAAATCGCCATTAGCAAAAGACTAATAACTTTTTAAAATCTAACTAAGCACTGAGTGAGAGTCCCTTAGACTGGACCTTGGATCATAATTCAGTTGTGTCAATTCACTTCATGCTCTATTTAAGAAAATTACAGCAAATACTTTGGTGCCATTTCTCAGTGTGCTTGATAATAAGCAATTATTAAGTTTACATAATTTATGAATTGATACTTCAACGATAATTTGTTCTTTGCTCATGGTTGCTTCTCCAATATGTACATGTATATGGTTATGTAAATGTGCGTGTTTGTGCACATGCACAAACTCAACCAGTTAAAAAAAAAAAAAAAAAAAAACTGTGCAGCTTTCGCTAAACTTTTCCATTTCTCCGCATGGTAAATGTGCTTATGTCCATGTGTGATGGTGGTGCAAGGTTGGGTTACAGTCAAACACTAGTCCTGTCACTGTAGAAAGGTGTGACATGAAACATGTAGCAATGAGTGCACACTCGCACAGGCTTCATCTGACCATAGCGGGGGAGGGGGGCTGAATGTGAAGAGCAGCGGGAGCAGAAGATCTACAACACAGAGGCCGGAGCTTATACAGTGTTCATACACATACTCTTTGCATCACAAATTAAGATTGTACTGTGTATGGTACTGTACCTTTCCACAGCTCCTACAGTGGTGCTTCCTCCGGATAACCGTGAAAGGAGCCTTACAAGCAATGCAGGAGTTACAGGCCTCATCGGGAACCCACTCAGGAGGGTCTAGGGAGAAGGAATACAATAAATATTTAAGTGGCTTATGCTCAAAATTATAAACCATGCAAGCTAAACATAAATGATTCCATTCAAGTACCACATTTGTATAACATTACCCACTTGTTAAACTCGGACAGGAATTGCAAGCTTTTTCCAAAAAAAAAAAAAAAAAAAAAAAAACAGTACACACTCCTGACCTTCAAACTGGCCATCCCGTGCCTTTGCTGCAAGTTCTGATGAAGTCATGGTCTCCTGACAAAGAGCGCAGTCTTCTAATCCAGCTCTTCCGACTCTCGGTCCTGCAATGAAAAGATCATTTAATAAATCATAATCAGTGATACTAAATACATAACCAAGATAATGATTTCTTAATTCTCATGTTCACTCACCTTTGTTCTGCTTCTCGGTGTCCCCTTGCTCAAATTTTGTTGCCATAACCTCAAACAGTGTCTTCAGAATACTCCTCAGGTCACTTGCGTAATTAGTTTGCAATTGATCGGCCACACCTGAGTACAAAGAGTTTAATGCATGGTAAACTATATGCTTGTATCCTAGGGCACTTGGTATAGAAATATGTAGAACTATAATTTACAACCTTACTTTGTAATATTTCAGTTTGCTCTATGGTCAGACGTACATGACCATCAAACATGTGTGGTTCTTCCCCAAACTGTTGCCACAGATTTGGATGTACACAACTGTTTAGAATGTATTTGTATGCTGTAGCATTACAATGTCCCTTCACAAAAACTAAAGGGCTCAACCCAGTTTCAGCATGACAATGCACCCAAGCACAAAGTGTATCTGCCAATGCTGAAGTGGAAGAACTCAAGTTGCCAGTACAACCTGACTGAACACCAGCTGTGCGCCTGGCCTCCTTGCTTGACCTCTTCCTTGTGGCTGAATGGAAAGTCCCCACAGCTATATTCTAAAATCTAGTCAAAGGCCTTTTCAAAGAAGTGTAGGATATTCTAAGGGCAAAATGGGAACCAACTTCATATTTATGCCGTGTAATTTTGGAAAGGGATTTCCGACAAGACCATCTGGTTTTTTGTTGGTTAGTTTTAGGGCTGCAACAAACAATTATTTTAATAATCGATTAATCTGTCGATTATTCGGATAAAAGCCAAAAACTCAAGAAAAGCATTCATTTCCAACTCTTTATTCAAAAACAGAACTAAAATCTTTAGAAAGTGCACAAACATGTTGCTCCTTAAGCTGTTATAATAATAATCAAATAAAAAAAAAATGGTAAAAACACAAAAAACATATGGTAAACTAACACAAAAAACATAGACATGTATGCTTTTCACCTGCCAAATAGATATAATGGAGCCTTGGATAATTCGTTCCGGAAGCGGCTTGTATTCCAAAACTCGAAAACCAATTTTAATTTTTAAACACACACTAACGGAATCACTGCTGGAATTTACTGTAAAGTAAAAATAAAACAAATTAACCTGCACTTTACATTTGAAAAGAATCACGACAGAGCAGTGTTTCTGTGTAGAGCAGAGAAAGAAAGAGTGTCCTGGTTGAAGCCATCTTTATTCACGCCGTAAAGGCAGGCAAACCTGTGGTGACGTAGGTGTAGCCCCGCCTACACCTATAAGCCATCGTCACCTTGGTTGACTTTCAGTTTGACAGCCGCTCTTTGCCGAGCGTAACTGTGATGCGGGGCAGCAATGTGTTGTACCTCGTTCCTGTCCTTCAGGGAACAGAGGTTATAGTCATAACCATTCGTTCCCTTTCAGTCAATTCACTCGGTACAACACATATTGTATGGGACATATATTCACGCCCCGCCGAGCATCTACCAAAGTTAACCATAAGAACCCTGATAGCTACTCTACTGCATTAGAGAGGACAAAATGAGCCACCAAGGGGGCCGTTTCAAGACATCCCTTTGAACAGCGCCCATGATGTTGCCATAGCTCTTGTTGAATATGCTTTCACACCATGAGACAATGGAACACCCTTACTGCTATAAGCTAATAAAATAGCCTCCACAATCCAATGGGAAAGCCGCTGTTTAGACAGCGCTTTACCCTTTACTGGACTGGCAAAGCAGACAAACAGTTGATCACATAAGAGCATATTCACTGTACGGTCCATGTAGACCCGTAGTGCACGCACAGGGCACAAATTATGCAATTTTCCCTGCTCCTCAGAAGTAAAGGGAGGGGAACAAAAGCTATAAAGGTGACAGACCATAGAGTTATAATCAGTGGAGACCACCTTGGGTACATAGGCTGCGTTTGGCCGTAGAGTAAACTTTAAAACATTAGCAGCAAACTGCGTACAAGATGGATGCATGGATAAAGCGTGGAGATCACCCACTCGTTTAGCAGACGCTAAAGCAAGAAAAAGTGCCGTCTTATATAAAAGAATTTTCATATCTATAGACTTGACTGGCTCAAAAGGAGGACCACAGAGGACCTCAAGCAATAAATCCCAAGACGGAACACTGGACCTCACAGTGGGTCGCAGACGTCGCACTACTTTTAAAAATCGTACTGCCAGCGGATAAGCCCCTGTGACACTCCATCAAAACCAACATGACAGGCTGATATAGCTGCCAAGTATACTTTAATAGTAGAGAAGGAAAGGCCTTTTTCTAATAGTTGTTGTAGAAAAGACAAAACCTCCACCATGGAGCACTGAAATGGAAGAACATTATGTTCTCAACACAATTGCTCAAAAGCTCGCAACTTGTAAGCATATAAGCCCCTCGTAGACAAGGCCCGAGCACTTTGAATTGTGTTAATTACGTTGGGGGGGAAGCCCTTTAGCTATCAGATTGGACCTTTCAACATGTAAGCATGCAAGTTCCACAGCTCGGGACACAGGTGCACTACCTCTCCCCCTGCCTGAGACAGAAGGTCCATGAGGAGAAGTAGTTTCCATGGTTCTGCAGCTAGCAGGCTGACTATCTCTGCATACCACAACTTCGTCGGCCAACAATGTAGGGGCGGAGTAACACACTCGGAGGAAAGCGCTAGCCGCTCCTTCCGCGTGCGCGAGCTCACAGGTGCCCCTGATTGGCTGTAGAGCCGTGATTAATGTGGGAGCGCAAGTACCTCTCATCCCTCCCCCCTGAGAGAGCTTGGCCAATCAGCTCTCTCTGTGCCTCTGGCTGTGAGAGGAAAACAGCACCACCCGGGGTTCGAACCAGCGATCTCAGGATGATAGGGGAAGCACTTTACCACTGCGCCACTCGGAGGCACAAGAATGAGATAGTTTTGACAGGGGAAGTGAACGAGTCCCCCCTTGTCTGCTTATAAACGACACCACTGTTGTGTTGTCTGTCCTGATCAGAACATGATGGCCTGTCAGAGCCAGACGAAAATGTGTCAGGGCTGAAAACACTGCTAACAGCTCCAAATAGTTCATGTGAAGCCTGCGTTATTCCTGTGACCATGCCCCTTTGACCGCGGATCCGTCGCACAGAGCGCCCCAGCCGCTGAGGGAGGCATCTGTTGACACTACTTTGCGAAACAACACCCTGCCTATCGGAGAGCCCTAACATAACAGCCTGGGTTCCTCAAATGAATTTGGACAGGTATTCAGAAATATCTATAAAGTAACAGGTTATTGAAGGTTCAGTGGCAGGGGTCTCGCCTGCCATGTAAAAAGCTAAGGTTTGATTCCCAGCCAATGCCAAAACCCAACCATAGAATACAGGGCATCAAATTAAACTCATTTTTTCCCCTAAGAATTCTACACACAACACCCCATAATGACAACATGAAAAATGTTTATGATTTTTGCAAAAATTTATTTATTTTTAATTGAGGAAACACAGGTCATCCCCAGATTTGTGCCTCAAGACAATCCTGTCCACAGGTGGACCCCAATTAAGCTGCAGAAACATATCAAGGATGATCAGGGGAAACAGGATGTGCCTGTCCTCAATTTTGAGCTTCATGGCAAAGGCTGTGAATACCTATGTACATGTGCTTTCTCAATTTATTTATTTTTTTTAATAAATTTGCAAAAATCTCAAGTAAACTTTCATGTTGTCATTATGGGGTGTTGTGTGTAGAATTTTGAGGAAAAAAATAATTTTATCCATTTTAGAAGGATGTGACATAACAAAATGTGGATACTTTACCATTCTAAAATATTTTTATAGTCTCTTAAAGAGCATGAGATGAAATGTACAGTCGTGGCCAAAACCTTTGAGAATCACACAAATATTAGTTTTCACAAAGTTTGCTGCTAAACTGCTTTTAGATCTTGTTTCAGTTGTTTCTGTGATGTACTGAAATATAATTACAAGCACTTCATATGTTTCAAAGGCTTTTATCGACAATTACATGACATTTATGCAAAGAGTCAGTATTTGCAGTGTTGGCCCTTCTTTTTCAGGACCTCTGCAATTCGACTGGACATGCTCTCAATCAACTTCTGGGCCAAATCCTGACCGATAGCAACCCATTCTTTCATAATCACTTCTTGAAGTTTGTCAGAATTAGTGGGTTTTTGTTTGTCCACCCGCCTCTTGAGGATTGACCACATGTTCTCAATGGGATTAAGATCTGGGGAGTTTCCAGGCCATGGACCCAAAATTTTAACTTTTTAGTCTCCGAGCCACTTAGTTATCACTTTTGCCTTATGGCACAGTGCTCGATTATGCTGGAAAATTCATTGTTCTTCACCAAACTGTTGTTGGATTGTTGGAAGAAGTTGCTGTTGGAGGGCGTTGTGGTACCATTCTTTATTCATGGCTGTGTTTTTGGGCAAAATTGTGTGTGAGCCCACTCCCTTGGATGAGAAGCAACCCCACACATGAATGGTCTCAGGATGCTTTACTGTTGGCATGACACAGGACTAATTGTAGCACTCACCTTTTCTTCTCCAGACAAGCCTTTTTCCAGATGCCCCAAACAATCGGAAAGAGGCTTCATCAGAGAATATGACTTTGCCCCAGTCCTCAGCAGTCCATTCATCATACTTTCTGCAGAAGATCAATCTGTCACTGATGTTTTTTTTTGGGGAGAAGTGGCTTCTTTGCTGCCCTTCTTGACACCAGGCCATCTTCCAAAAGTGGCACTCCGATCTTGCAGCTGAATCATCTTTAGGAGACGATCCTGGCGCTCGCTGGACTTCCTTGGATGCCCTAAAGCCTTCTTAACAAGAATTGAACCTCTTTCCTTCAAGTTCTTGATGATTCTATAAATTGTTGATTTAGGTGCAATCTTACTGTAGCCACAATATCCTTGCCTTTAAAGCCATTTTTATGCAATGATGGCTGCACGCGTTTCTTTGCAGGTCACCATGGTTAACAATGGAAGAACAATGATTTCAAGCATTACCCTCCTTTTAACATGTCAAGTCTGCCATTCTAACCCAATCAGCCTGACATAACGATCTCCAGCCTTGTAGTCATCAACATTCTCATCTGAGTTAACAAGACGATTACTGAAATGATCTCAGCAGGTCCTTTAATGACAGCAGTGAAATGCAGTGGAAAGGTTTTTTGGGGATTAAGTCAATTTTCATGGCAAAGAAGGACTATTCCATTCATCTGATCACCCTTCATAACATTCTGGAGTATATGCAAATTGCTATTATAAAAACTTAAGCAGCAACTTTTCCAATTTCCAATATTTATGTATTCTCAAAACTTTTGGCCACAACTGTATATGATACGTTATTATATATATATAAAATATAATATTATTCTGATAATGATTCTGATATATGATAATATTCTGATATATATCAGAAATTCACCTTTTGTTTAAACAAACCCATTTTTCTAGTAATCGAAAATACTGGAACATTTGACTAGCAGGTGTTTCTTCTTGCTTATATTAATTGATTGATTAAACAATTTTGAATGCCTGTGAAGACTAGGGATGGGAATCGAAAACCGATTCTTGTTGAGAACCGGTTCCCAGTGTTTCAATTCCTCGGAATCGTTTGCAAAATTTGCAAACGATTCCCTTAACGATTCCAGTGGGCACGAATGACGTCATCACGCGCATTGCGTAACTTACGCTCAGTCAATAGTAAGCATCGCGCCTAAGCGGAACAAACGCTCAAAAGTCTGGTTGTATTTCACCAAAAAACATGAAAATAGGGCAACTTGCAATACTTGCAGTGTAGTGGTATTTCTTCCTTTGAGGAAATATCACTAACATGCTAAAACATTTGCACACACGGCATGCAATAACTATAAAAGAATGTTGCGTTTTTGATCTGCTTCGGACTAACAGTTTTCACAGTTCAGTTGCATTTGATTCAATTCAATTCACAAAAAATTTTCAATTTTGACACTGTATTGTATTTGTCACTGGCTGACAGTTCTATTTTTGAGTTCATATATATCCTTTTAAAAAGGAGAATTGTAATTTCTATAAGAAAATGTTGGACATTCTTGTAGAATTGCCACAAAATAAGTTGTTGTATTTTGTTAATTTTGCAGAAAAATATTTATTTTATTATTTAATAATTTTTTTCATTGGTGATGCTAATCAACAATTTGTTGTTCCTTTTCTTCCAAATGAGAATTGATAAGGGAATCGATAAAGAATCGAATCGTTAAGCAGAATCGAAAATGGAATTGAAATCGTAAAAACCTTATCAATTTCCATCCCTAGTGAAGACTGCACTGTTATCAGTGATTTCTATTTTTTTTTAGGATAATCCAAATTGTTGTACTTGCTATGACCGACATAGTATCACGCAGTATCATGCAGTATGACGACACTGCATCAATTTGGTCACCAACTGACCACATCAACATTATTCCTTTTGTAGTGCCTAGAAAAGCATCACAAAAGGAACATACAAACTGATAATGCCAGTGGGTGACCAAATTGATACAGTTACTGCAAGCAATATACAACCTAATATTAAGTACTACTGACATTAACATACTTTAAGACAGTGGTTCCTTAAACCACTAGAGCATCACTACCTTGCTCATTTTAATGCTTTCCCTGCTCTGTTACACTCACCTCAATTCACAAAAGGTGGTTAATTAGCTCAGTTAAATCAGATACACTGGGAGCTGAGAAAACACTAAAATGTACCAGGCATGTGGTCCTCCTTTTTGAAGTCTAGCAGTTCCAATAATTTTGCTCACCTAAAAGTTAGATGGTCTGTCAACAAAGGTGCCATGTTTTACATCGTTAAAAAAATATGCATGTGAACACAGGGAAATGCATGCCAAAATTCTGTTCTGTTCTGTTCTCAAATCCAGGTGTTTCCAGTGAACAGCAAAAACCAAAGAATTGGCATTGCCATTTGAATGTTTATGAACTGCTTTCTGTATGTGCATACAAAATAACATGTATGGCAGCAACACTAAGCTTTTAGGTGGCATAAGCACACTTAGTAACACCCCATACCACATTACCTTATTATACAACTGTTTTAATAGCAGGAACTGCTATAAATATAGCCCAATAAAATTGATAACCATAACATGTACAGTATGACATCAGACAATGTTAAATGAAGTTCAGAGAGTATAGAAGCAAGATTTAAAAAAAAAATTTTTACATGCATCAAAGGAAAAAGTACAGATGATGCACAAAACAAAATACAGATGACTCATACACTCACGTCCATGTTCCTCAATGTTTGCTTTTGTCTAGCTCTCACTGTTACAGTGTCTCATGTCATGTTTTTAGTAAGCCCAGTCCCCTGTATTTTGTTGACATGGCATATTTGTAGTTGTGGTCAAACATTAAGATAATCCACTGTTTAAGATTGGCAAAATTCTCACAGGCATGGGGGGAGAGAGAGGGAGAGAAAGAACACACACTTTGTTTCACAGCACTGCATCATTTACATGTTTAGTTTCATGTGGTCAGTAAGCCACAGACCGTTCAGCCATTACATTATGACCACCTGCCTAATATTGAGCCCCCCCTTTGCTGCCCAAACAGCCCCGACCTGTTGAGGCATGGACTCCATTAGGCCTCGTAAGACCAGGCCACCTTCTTCCAATTCTAATTCAAACATGCTCATTGCAGACACTTTAAGCAGTCAACACAGGTCAGGACGAATACCCAACCCAGTCTACAGCTACACAGCCCTATACACAATAAAAAACTCTGATATACTGTGCACTGACAACTTTCTTTCTTAACCAGTATTAATTTTTTCAGGAATTTAAGCTACAGTAGGTCTTCTATTGGATCAGACTACATGGGCCAGCCATCATTCTCCATGTGTATCAGTGAGTCTTGGCAGTCCATTACCCTGTCGCCGGTTCACCGGTTTTCCTTCCTTAGACCACTTTCAGTAGATCCTGGCCACCGCAGACAGAGAACACTCCACAAGATCTACAGTTTTGAAGCTGCTCTGACCCAATCATCTGGCCATCGCTCAAACCTTTACGCTTGCCCATTTGTTCTGCTTCCAACACACCAACGTCTAGAAAAAAAATGTTCACATGCTGCCTGATATATTCTAATGTCCTTCCAGGTGCCATTGTAACAAGATAATCAATGTTATTCACTTCACTTGTTAGTGGTCAAAATGGCTGACCAGTGTATAACCACAGTAAGCTGATGAGGGTGACCTATACATTTTTCCATAGACAGTAAATCTAGACACATTAAATTGGATACATGGTTTCAAAAGCCTGCATCTGAAAAAATATGTCTGTTAAATAGCTTTCAGATATGCACCTCATCTTCACTGAGCACACCAAGCACACTGTAAGTGAAGAGCATAACACTCAATCTCGAGGGAGCTACACACCTCCTGTAATTGTGCTCAGTACTCTCAACTCTTGTGTTGACTTTGACATAATTCAAACGCCTATTATGCTATTCAAATATTAAAGATTATCTCAAATATTAAATAATTGAAAATGTAGAGTCCATTCTACCACTGAAATTCTAAAAAGCATGTTTAACCTTCATCTTTCATCTCCAAGTTTTACAGTCTTATCATATTAGTCATTGCGCACACTTTTGCTCAAAAGATTCTCTCTTATGCACATTTATGAGTTACATAAATACTTACTGTAGATTCAAATGCTCCCTATTTGAAGCTAACTTTACTCTTTTTTTAAAACATGGAGTGAATTAGGGATACATTACATAGGAGATTTGCACGTTTGCATTTTTTCTTCCAATACATTATCCATCAGATCAGATGCCAAGAACACTAGGACATCCTCCTAATTTTAAGAAAGCAGGGCGCATTATACTATCCTCAGCTGTATGGTGCACTACAGGATATGTGTCAACCAAAGTCAGATAATATAAAGGCATCATGGGATAAAAGATCTTGGCAGTCAGATACCTAAGGATATTTGGGAGTAAAGTCTAGACTAGATCAACATGCGTTCCATTAATGCTCAACATTGTTTACTACAATTTAGGAATCTGCACAGATTACTTTATTTAAGAATAAAATATTTTCAGAGGTATCTCTTTTAAGTGACAAATGTGGCTCAGCAGAAGCTAGTTCAGAATTATGCTGTATGTCTTAAAAATATAGACGATCATATTAAAACATTTAACAAGTACATCTTTCAAAAGTACTTTAGGTACAGATAGACCTGTTGTAATAATCTTGGGGGCATCTGAGGATCTGTGGAAACTTAAGGTGACACAGCGTTTCTTAGCATATGGTCATATTACAGTTAAAAAAATATATATATATCCTTTATTTTGAGAAAGGAAAGAGACTCCCACCACTAAAGATATGACTCACAGAATTAACTAATGCACTTCATTTGGAACAAATTAGATTTTGAAGGATAAGCTTGAAGAATAAATTAAAAAAATTGTGAAACCTAGTTTCTCAACTGATATCGGCTACGTAGATGAGGACACTCATGGGGAAATGGGTTAAGGGAGCATTGGGAATATGGATAGGGAGAAATTTTTATTATTAGATATTTTTTATTTGTTCTTCCTGTTAAGGATTTATATGCCTGGAACTAGTATTTCTTCGTTGTTTGTGTAATTGTATTTAAAAGAGGCATATGGATCTCATACAAAGATATTTGTGGAACAGAATGCTTCACAATAAATACAGAGTGGAACCCTGCGAGTAACGCGGTTTGCGAGTGTTCCGCAAGACAAGCAAAGATTTGTCATAAATTTTGACTTGAAAAACGAGCAAGTCTTGGTTTACCGCGTACCGAGTATCATGTATCACGCGTGTACTTCTTGTTTTGACCCCTAGCATCACGTGATCACAACTAAGCCAACCGTTTTTCTCTCTCTTGCGCTGCGGAATTGTGGGTAATCGTCTCCCTTGCTGGGTCTTAGTGCACGTCTCTCACTGGTATAATCAACATCTGTGCATGCGTGTACTGTTTACTATAACACTGTGACCAGGTGTGTGCGTGTAAAACATATTTTATTTTGTGTTTGTAAGCGTGTGTGTACTGTTTCTTATAACACACGTGTCTGCGCATGTAAAGCAAAAGAAACTCTCATTAGAGAGGTTAAAGATCCATTTTCTTCCTCTCTGTCGTGTGCGCGTGTGTAATTTGACACCGTGCCCCCTCACACACACACTCTCGCCTTTACACCCCTTCTCGGCTTCAGACACGCGCACGCACACACACTCTGCTCTATACAGAAACACTGCCCCATCGCGATTCCTTTTGAAGGTAAAGTGTAGGTTCATTTGTTTGTTTGTTTTACTTTACAGCAGTGATTCCGTTAGTATGCGCTCACGCAAATGTCATTAGCGATGTTCCTTACAAATTTTTCCGACAAAACAGTCTTTCCGTTAATGTGTGTGTGTTTGTTGAAATTCAAATAAGAGGGGAGAAAGGTTTACTGTAAGATGAGAAGGGGGAGGCTGATTCCTCCTCTTAATTCACACATACACACACACACACACACACACACAGCGCCATCACGCATAAACGCTCATCTGTCGGGATTTATTTTTAGTTTTTTTTAAAGTAAAGTGCAGGTTAATTTGTTTTATTTTACCTTTATATTTTGTATTAATTATTTTTATGTATTTATTTTATATTTCTAATGGGAAAATGTGCGAGTGTTTTAGGAATACGAGCCCTCTTCCGGAACGTTTTATGCTCGTAATCCAAGATTCCACTGTATTTGAAAGCAATTACATTTCAAATCAGCACATACCTGATATACAGACAAACAGCCGATGGATGAGGTCACTACTGCTGTGGAAGCGAGCACGTATTTTGTTGTGAGCCACCAGCTTAGAAGCCTGCAGTGCCAGCTGAAGCTCCTGATGATCAAGGTCCTCAGACATCTCAGAGCTGGTGGTCAAACTACTGATGAAACAGTTGAATGAGCAGGCACACGGAGGGAAGAAAGGTAACTCAACAAGGCAAAAATTTGTCTGTTTGTAGATAACACACAATAAAACATGGTGCAAACAAACACACTTTACAACAAAAAAATAAAAATAAAAAAATCCAAAACATGGCGAACAAAAACGCTACTGTATGCTAAAAATGGATATACAGTCATCGGTGCACATTGGGCCAACAGCTATTTAAATTTACCTGGGGGTACATGAACTGGACAGACTGCATGTGGTGACAGACACACTCTCACAGTCACTGCTGCTGCCTGAACTGAGAGGGGATCCCTGTAAACTGCAGCCAGCCATTCAAGGAATATATGAGGAAGGTGGAGCAAATGAAAAGAATAAACAACAAAAATGAATAAGAATTCAATATAGAATTCTGAAATAAAAACAGCAAAAAGCAACTAACAGTCCAAAACAGAGAAAAACCAGAAAAGCAAAAAAGCAAAGTAAATCAAAATATAAGGAAAAATAAATATATATATCAGTTCTTTTTGTTCTCTCTCTTACTCATTGAACACACAAACCTGAAGTCACTTTTGCTGTCGTCTTTGGGCTGTTTCTCCTTTGCCGCAGAGCTAGCCATTACTTGAGAGGCTCTTTCCTGAAGAGCGCATCCATTTCTTGACTCGTCTTCTTCGGTGTCTCTGTATGGAGATAGCTTGAGACTATTGACAAGGCACTTGTCACAACAGGGGGCATTAAGAAGTCTTCCTCTCTCATCCTCATTCTCCTCCCTCAGGTGTTGTGGGCCAGGTGGAGGTGGGAGAGACAAAGGGGGATCTCCCTTTCCCGTGCCACAGGCACCCGTCGCTGACTGGATAACAGTGCTTGTGATGGTGAGTTTGCACTTGCTAAACTCCAGATTCCCATCTCCGGTGGTGGCATCTGTGGTAGCGAGTTCCTCATGGGCATCAACACATCCAGTAGTGCAGCATACACAGGAGTTGAGCAGGCGGTGAGCAGTTCCCTCGGTTGAACGTGGCACAACTGACAACTCAGACTGGTTAGGTGAGCGTGGGTTAAAGATCACAGTGGCCGACAGCTTCATCCCACCTGTCCGGTGAGCAATGACCTCTGCTGGCTCTCCCCCTTCCTCTTCCTCCCCATCCAGCTGCCCCTCCCAGCCATTCACAAGTGGTAGTGTTTCAGAGGTTCCTGCAGGTCCAAGAGAGAGGCACAGTTTATCCTGGCTGCTTTGATTAAAAGGCTCATTTGATTTACATGCCGTCACCCATTCACTGCAGGTGGAGTCACTTGTAGGTTCTGGCCTGAGTGGCTTAAGAGATCCGAGTTTCACAACGGGAGAGACTTGCTGACCTTGACGGAGTTCCCCTGAGCTACTTCCAGCATCTCCACCACTGCCCATGCTTTCCAGGTCGTCCATGAAGAAGACCCGATCATCTTCCTCGTGTTGGGAGCCAGGAGTTCGATAAGGAGAGTTTTCAGTGCTTGAGGGTGTGCTTGACCCCCCAAGGCTGGAGGGCGCACTCGATCCACCCACACTGGGCTGTTTCTTTCTGCGATAGTGAGCTGGAGATGGCCTCTGGCTTGGTGGTGAGAGCAGTGTAGACATGTGATCACCAACACGGTGTACCATCATGTTGAGCTGCTCAATCTCCTCATCATCATATTGCATGGAACAGGCCAGGTCCAAATCAGCATCCACCTCCCCTTCAATTAGCACCTCCTGCTGTTCCTGGTCCTTCTCCCATGCACTCTCCTCCTCAGAGTGAGAGGAACACAGGGTCAGCTCTGTCACCGTCTCCACTTCCTTTTGCTCCTCTCTTTTCTGAGACTCCTCAACCTGACTCTTGGTGTTGATTGAGGGATCAGACTCCTGGGTAGAGGAAATGGAGTCTTCAGGAAACTCCCCATCTTGGGAGATACACAGATTCCGCTCCAGGGTCGTTAACTCATCTTCTGTCAGAGTCTGCAATAGGTCTCTGCATCAACGGCACAAAAACATTAGTTAAAAGTATGTTATGCTGAATAGTGATGAAAACAAGTGACTAACCACTGAGCCCTGAACACCACATTGTTATTACCACTATGAGAACAGTAAGTCTAGCTCCCACAAACGTCTTGTAATAAGGTTATGTAAGAGAGGAGCAAGTGACTGTGTGCTATGTAGGTTAGTCAGCAGAACCCCACAATGTCCAAGGGGAAAAATCTGTTTGGTTTTGTATTAAATAGAAAGCAGTGAATACCCATACCTAATTTTCTTCAGTAATGTGCGAAAAGGTCGGAAGAGTTCAGACATGTCCTCTGGTTTGTTTTCCAGGTTAAGAGGTCCATCGGGATACACAACAAGCCCACTAAAACAAGAACAAAAAGTCAGAAACACTATTTACAGAATTAAAGGTATATTTTGAATTATTCATTCAGATTAGTGGGAAAAAAAAGATATTTACTAGAAAGACTATGCCTTACCACACAATAGCTAGTCGGGGGATTGTAAACATGAGAGCAGGTTCATAATCATCAATCATGTCTTGTGTGAGATAGCCAAGCTTTAGGGCCCTTGAAATTAGATACTACAGTCAGAATACATAATGATTCATAATAATTCAAACAGTGTCAAGAAATGTGTTTCAACCTGCTATGCTACCTAATTGTGGATATTCTTCTTTACACAAATCTGGACTGACCATATGAACATGAACAGAATAGAAACATGAACAGATTTCCACATTCCCAATCAACGCCAGTTTTTTCTTTCTTTGCTTAAAAAGCTTCACAAGTTAAATTGCGTAAAATGTTGGGTAAGTTTGCAAATAAATCAGTGTTTTAGCTGTCCATTTGTGACTTACCTCTCTACAGTCTCACAAAAGAGCACAATCACCTCCTGCTGGACGTAGTACTCTTTAGGAGACTTTACAGGCACCATGGCTGATACGTAACTGTAACGCAACATAACCAGCAAAAAAAACAAGATAACTTATTTTGCAATACTGACACATATATGGTTTATGTCTACCGTTGGGGGGAAAATCACAACAACTGTTACAATCTTACATTTATTAAAGTAATGGCATGTACTTTTTACTGTTTATTTTTACATTTCATTTTGTGGACACAAGTAGGTACTATTTTTCTCTTTCTTCAAGACAAGAAGACAAAAATGCAGCTTTATGTTACTGAGAAATTTAGATGAACAACACATTTTAACATTCTTTTGCTGCCAAAACAGTGCTGACCCATTGAGGAATGGAGTCCATTACACTACATGAACTTGATTTTCTAGCACATCCCACAGATGCTCAATTAGATTGAGCTTTGGAGAATTTGGAGGCCAACAGTCAACACCTTGTGTGGCCGGACACATTATCCTCCTGGAAGAGGCCAAGGTAACTTTGTTACCTTGGGGCATTGAAGGGGCGTACTTGGTCAGCAGCAATATTTAGGTAGGCATGTTGTATCAAAGTAACATCCCTAAGACCCAAGGTTTCTTAGTAGAACATTGCCCAAGGCATCACACTGCCTCCAACAACTTGCCTTCTTTCCATAGTGCAACCTGGTGCCAGCTCCTTCCCAGGTTAAACGCCGCACACACATGATATAAATGAAAATGTGATTCATCAAACCAGGCCACCTTCTTCTATTGCTTTATGGTCGAGTTCTGATGCTCATGTGCCCATTGTAGGCACTTTTAGCAGTGGACACGGATAAGCAAGGGCACCTTGACTGGTCTGTGTCTAAGTAGCCCCATGCGCAACAAACTGTGATCTGCTATGTGCTCAGACAACTTTCTATCCTACTTTTAGTGGGTTTAAATGATATCGTTCTTTCACTGTACAAATACTTGTGAATGGGTTATTGATGTAAACCTGTGATTTGAATTTTATTTTAACAATTTGCTTTAATAGAAAATTAAGTCACCACCTTCTAACCAATTAGACTTAAAAATGTAACTTTAGCAAAGCAATATAAACAAACATTAATTCATGATATTATTATAGTATTATGAATTTAAAACAAGTGAAAGAAATGTGTACCTGAGCTCAAACTCAGCAAAAAGGCTGTCAAACTGGCGCAGCGCCTCCCTCATGCGATCTGTGTAAAAGTTGAGGTCTCGCAGCGCTTGGTCACGGGTGATGTTGCGTACCTCCTCCAGACTGCGTGTCAAGTCTTTGGCCAGTGGTCGCATCGCCATACTCTCTATCTCCCTGTTCATGATGATTGAGCCTGCTGCTAGACACTGGACACAGAACCAGTGTTTAAAAAGTGTCACTCACTGGACCAACTACAACTTGCAATGTTAAGCAATGCCACCCGGCTAATCCCAAAGCATTCATTTCAACTTCAAATGTAATTTTAAAAAATTGTTCCAGCTGGCTTTACAGATATCTTACTGCATTCATGAGCAAGCGTAGAGTATGGAGGAAAAATATTAAAATATTTGAAAACATTTATTTTTTAAAAATGTACAACATTGTAAGTACTTGTTAACACTAAGAGACGAGACCTGACTTGTACCTCTGCCCCAAACCATAGCTGTCCTGCAAGGTTGTCGTGGCGGATCTCCTCTGGAAATTTCACACAGAAGTCTCTGTTTGCTCGGTCTTCTGGTATACACTCATCCATGATCTGGTTTATGATATTCAGCACATTGTCCTGCAAATAAAAGTAAACGAGATGCAGAAAGAACTGTCAACATAGCTGTAATAAAGGTAAGGAGTGTATACCTTACATTTACACTGATTACACATGTGATCCGGCTGTTGTGAGAAACAGATAGGATACTCAACCTGGCATGAGCGAAACTGGTTGACCAGCAGTGTGCATCTCTGAGGGTCCTTTCTGCCATCCAGACTATCCAGCTCCGAGGCCACCTGGTTTAGCTCTTCATCTGCGTAGTAAAACTGGGCAAGTAGCTGAGGGTCTGACCTCTGCAGCACACAGAAGGAATACAGGGACTCTGTCACAAACTGATGTCCTTGGACGTCTGCAAATGTATCTACATGAACAGTGACCACTGTCCACTGCCTATTGTATGTATTATAGCTCTAGTCATTCTTGAGGAGTAAAGGCCATCCAGCCAGTGGAAAAAAAATGTGACCAGCAAAAAAATACTGGCTGCTGTGAGATGTTAGGAAACAATATCAAAACTGAAATCAAACAGACAGACCTTTGGCCTTCTTCTGCTGCATTCCACACACCACAAGCACATTCTCCAGGCACTGCATCATGAGTATGGGAGGGGAACGTTCCAGAGAGGATTCCAACAACCTTTTCACATCATTGTGCCTCACACTTACCACTAAGGCCTTATTTCATGCTGTTCCTATTATTATGGTTTTCTCTGCATAGCTATTAGGGTCACTGATTCATGCAGGGGTGCATTACTAAATCAGAAGGAGCACTCAGGAAACATTAGTGATCACCCAGAGACTCACACTCTGAGACTTTTGGCAAAACTGTATACAGTGTTTAGAACTGATATTTTTCTACCAAGGCAAGTTGTGAGCTGCACGTGTGTGTTATAAACTGGTCCTGGTTATGGCACGTGTTTGGAACAATCTGGTGAAGGAGGCGATAAGCTGATTTGTCGATTCAGCAAACCCCAAGCTCAGCCATGCTCATTCAGCAAATATATACTTTAGCAGATTTAACCACCAAAGAATGACTGCTTATCTTTAGCTAATCCACTTGAAAGAAAATGGTGTGTGCTTAGCAAAGGATTCACAAATGGAAGGTCACATTTCATCATCAGTTATCTCCTACAGTGTATATCTCACGTCAGAAGAATGTGCTAAACTGTGTAATTACACACACCTCAGCCTGTTAGTGACATGAAAGCTTGGGTGAAGTAATTTGCCACTGATTTATTATCTACAGTAACAAAGTTGACATGAGGTTACTAAACCATTGGTGCTTTTTGTATGGGGAAAATAGCTTGAGTATAACATTTGACTTCAAGTAACCAATTTCAGGGCCTCTCAATAAACAGGACTATTGGACTATTGAACTATTACTTCAATAAACCCAGAGATTCATAGTAAACAGTAAGGCTGTGTAACCTGGTGTCATGTTCTTATTTCAAGTAAGTTGCACGACACATGGTTAGTCAGAACACTGCTGTTAGACGGATATCATATCACTGAGATGCAAAGTCAGAGGAAATTAAGCTACGCAATACGGACAAACATAACGACTCACCCAAAGCCTAATTGAATTGTCCTCGACACTAAAAATTCACCAGTTAGAAAGATGTGCTCAAATTAAATCAGCGCTGCTGATGGTAAGTAGTACGTTACTTCACTCAGAACTCCTACCGGAACTCTGGTGAGCTATTACACTGTTACAGCTACAACAAGATGCCTCTCAGAAATACCAATCGGCAAATCGTTTCTGTTGTAATGCAACAATGAGGTCATGCTCAACTAAGTCTGTTCTCAGGATGTCATGCAAATTCTTTTTATTTAAAAGCAGGAAGTGCTAACAGTGACCTGACTCATCCTTTAAACGTAACAACATCCATCGGAGTCAGCACTCGATAGCAGGCTCGGACATGTAACTAATTCAGTCATTAATTAACTTAGGACAGGATGGCCCTTAGTAATGAAGAGCCTTAGTAATGAAGGTTCTGATGAAACATCCGTTTCCTGACATGCGAATATTAACACACATTTCTCTTTCTTCAGTTGTGTAATCATTCTCTTGTTGATGAATGACTAAGGTACTCTGTCCTATGTCTCACTGGTCATATTTACATTCCAATCAAGCAGGAAACAATGGATGACCACTGAATAGTTTATAATCTCTCAGGTAACTTAAAGAGGAAAAATACATGAGAATATCCTTCAGTTGTATTATGTTGATAGGAAATTCTAGAGGTACCAAAAACATATGTACAACACATGTACATGGTTTCGGTAAAAACATACCTTTTTAAAAAAGGGTAAATTTACTACATTTACAAGGTTAAATTTAATCCAGTGTGAGGATAAGCTCAATAACCATTAACACGGTTTTATTTGAATCCATCTTTTACACACATTCTGTCCTATTAAATCCAGAACAAGCTGTAGCTCTGACATAAGACAAAGCTTTTCTTTATGCTAAGTAGTATTTCACAGTTTTTTAAAATTACTACTTCATGATTTGGAGACAAAAAAATAAAAGTTGAATGTATGAGATCTGTGCACTGGGGCAGTGCAGGATTATTTCCCTTTCCTTTATCTGCTTTTAAGGTTTCCAGACTCTTTTTATTAAGCTTACTCATGTTATAAGATCATTACATCATAAAAATATAATATTTAATGTGTTTTAGAAAAGGTGTTAGAAAACAAAAATAGGAAAAATATCCGGAGGCAACAGATATGTAAAGCCTTCATAACTGCTCTAATCTGAGGTACTCTAAAGTTGTGGGGTTTTTAGGCTGGTAACTCTAAATGAACTTCTCCTCTGCAGCAGAGGTAAGTTTTGGTCTGGGATAATCTTCATGATAAGCCAGTTTCATCAGGGTGTTTGATTGTTTTTGCAAATGCAATCGACAATAATGTTTTTGCAGGAACTATTCCAGAACAAGACCTTTGTGTCTTTAAATAACAACTGGCTGTTGTTGCTGCAGCTGTTACTTAATTACCATATGTGTTATTGCATAATTACATATATTTTTATATATAAAAGAAAATATGAGTATTGTTCTATACTGTAGAAAATATATCACCAAATAACAACAATAAAAACATTAAATTACAAGATCCTCAAGGTCCAATCATTTTGAGGCCTGGAAACAAAAGCCTTTAACTTCATTACTTTTCAGGACCTATACACAAGAAGACTCCTGTTTCAGCCATTCTGGATTAATTGTACTTTAGTAAATTATCCCATTAATCCTTGTTTTATTATTCTGAATCACAAGCATGCTTTATTAGCTGAGTGCACTAAATTTGTACAAACATAATTATACACACTTAAATGATAAACCCAACATCTGAATAAATTGTATATTGTAAATAAAAAGCTGTTCTGAGGGGTCTTTGGTTGTTATTGTTGAGCACTTATAGATACTTATAGACATTTTCACATTAAAATATGAGATGCACAACATTATATGTAGTAAAACATAAAATCCTTTAGAAATTGTAGGTAAAGATAGTAAGGATGTGTGACAAGACAGACGAGTCCATGGTTGCTGAGGATGAATTTAAGCAAACAGCAGTGAGATTTATAATAATAATCATAGTTTTTTTTAAAAAGCCTAGGAATTATATCTTATATATTATTTAGATTTTTGGTAGAATTTTTTGGTAATATACACTATATTGACAAAAGTATTTGGCCAAACCTGTTAATAAATAAATTCAGATGTCTTATCCTCAGTGAAGGACAATCTTAATGCTTCAATATACTAAGACATTTTGGTCAATGCTACGCTTCTAACAACAACACTTTGTGCCAACAGTTTGGGAAAGGCCTTTTTCTATTACAACATGACTGTGCCCCAGTGCACAAAGCAATGACTGAAGACATGGTTCAATGAGTTCTGTGTGGAAGAACTTGACTGGCCCACACAGAGCGCTGACCTTAACCCCACTTCTCATCCAACATCAGTCCCTGACCTCATAACTGCTCTACAGAATGAATGAGCAAGAATTCCCACAGAAATGCTCCATAATCTTGTGGACAGCTATCAAAGAAGAGTGGAAGCTGTTAAAGCTGGAAAAGAGACACCAACTCCATATTGATATACAACTCGTATATGTATTGGGATACAACGTCATTGTAGGTTTGGCCAAATAATTCTGTCAATATAGTGCATATAGGTAAATATAAATTTCCTTTGAAATTGTTGTTAAAGCTAGTAAGGATGTGTGACAGTACAGAGTGGTTCTTGGTTGCTAAGGATGAATTTAATCGCAGATTAAGCAGCTATGTTACAATAAATAAATAAATCAGTTGAACATGGTCTTAATGAGTGACATTCTTGGTCTTGTATCTTTGATGATCTCTTTGCACTGATACCAGGTAGACTGTTTTTTTTTTGTTTGTAACAGTTAGATGATGAATTTACACACCAATACACTGGGACAGAGGGAAAGTGAGGAAACACCACTCAAGTGTGACTCTAGTAGCCTGTGCACACCTTTTTCTACCTTGTCTACGCAAATCTCTAATAAACGCATTCATAGATTAATAAAGATGATAATAAGGCAAAAATAAAAGCAGGACTACCCACAACTGGACATCTGTCAGGACACACAGTTGGTTAGCTAATCAGGGTTTTTTTTCTTGCTGTGTGTCAGCAAAGATGAGCTCTCTCTCACATACACATACACACTTGACAATACAGTAGGTACGCTACAGGAAACAGCAGTATTGAAGTTAGCTATAACCGAGCTGCATTTTTAGCCACGATTCCAGGTGTGATGTAAATCACTGTCCCGGATTTGTGTCACACTTACCTTTGGCTTATACAGCCACTTCCGGAAGCGATTCATCATGGGCTTTACCTCGCCAGCTTTACCGAGGCTTTGTCCCGAGTGGAGCAGCTCCTGAACCCCAGCCACTGAAAAGCTCCGGCACAGCTAACTAACGCTAGCTCGGTTCAAACGACCCCGTGTCGAGCGGGCTAAACAAATACATTAAACAAACGCGAACATTATCACTCCATGGTGCGTGTGGAGCAGCAATGAGGTCGGGGCTGATTACCGCTCGTCCTGCCGCCCAGTTGTTTTTCCTTTCTCATGACTGAGCTGAAGCTCCTCGGCACAACTGCGGAAGTGGCATCAGACTGAAGCGCTGCTCTTGACAAACGTGTTTTTCCCACCGTTTTTCGACAAATCCGGTATCCGGCTCTAGCATTGGCCAGTAGTGCCTCGCAGTCTATTTACTCATTGGCTGCTGTTTGTTTTTACATACAACCAGCCAATTACACGTAAATATTCTCTGTGAGTAAGAATTACTATCCAATCCGATTATACGCGTGAAATTGGCCGCAATATCGGTGACAAAAAAAGGATCGACAAATTCCTCTGTTTTACAATTTTTTATTTCATTTTAATATATATATATATATATATATATATGTATATTTAAAATATTAATACTACGTAACCACTTTTGTCTTTTTGGTGTTTATCCACTACGTTGCATTACCGCCACCTACTGGTTATGATTTCCCTCACCTTCTGTACAGTTTAAATTTTCTTTTTTTCTTTTCTTTTTTGTCGCCCATAACAAACCCTTCTTGTTGTTCTCTTCTTTCTTCATTTTATAAACCTTGTTTTTCTTACACATACACAAAATACATTTTGACACAGCGGAAACGGTTTAATATCAAATATGACGAAGCATCCACTTTAGGACACGCCCACTGTTGCTTGGCAACAGCAAAACAGATCAGAATGGAGGAGCAATAAATTTTCACAATAACAACATAGGGAAGCAATAATCCCCAGACAATAATAAAAAGGCAATAATAATTGAAATATGCACATGCTGGTTTGAAAACACCGTCAGGATGAACTATAAGGAGCTAGTCAAAGAGGCAATAAAGCTGCTGGACATGTACGAGCCAGGCAAACAGTGTGTGGACACCTTTATCGAGGACTGTGCCAAGACTCTCGCGGTAGGTTATACTTATAATATAAATTATTATAAATAAAATATAATATAAATCAGTCACATTTTGTAGTTTATATTATACAATAGTTTGTTTCCACCAAGTAAGTTGATTGGATGAGCGAGAGGCAATCCACTAGTTGTAATAATATATGGTAACAGCACTGGGACATATAAAAAAGAAACGTCCTCTGACTTTCAACTGTTTTTACTTTCAGTAAACTTAATGTGTTAATATTTGTATGAACACTAAAAGAGTCAACACCATAAGACATAAACTAAAAATGTGTCCCTGAATGAAGGGAGGCTCAAAATCAAAAGTACCAGTCAGTATCTGGTGTGGCCACCAGCTGCTTGAAGTACTGCAGTGCACTTCCTCCTCATGGACTGCCTATTGCGGACAGTCTGAGCACTGATGGAGGGATTGTGTGTTCCTGGTGTGACTTGGGCAGTTGTTGTGGCCATCCTGTACCTGTCACGCAGGTTTGATATTCGGATGTACCGATCCTGTGCAGGTGTTGTTACCCGTGGTCTTCCACTGCAGCTTCCTGTCTCCCTGTAGCGCTGTCTTAGGCGTCTCACAGTGCGGACATGGTAATTTATTGCCCTAGCCACATCAGCAGTCCTCATGCCACATTACAGGCGCGCACACATAACGACATAGATCTTCTTAGATCTAAAATGGATCTTTAAACAGTACACATGGGCTGTACACTGTACGCTTACACACAAAATATAAAATATGTTTTACATGCACACACGTGGTCACAGTGTTAAAGTAAACAGTACAATCGTGCACGGATGTTGATTATACCAGTGAGAGACGCTCACTAAGGCCCAGCAGGGCAGACGATTACCCACAATTCCGCAGTTGTGATCACGTGGCGCTCGGCGTCAAAACAAGAAGCGCATGCGTGATACATGATACTCGGTACTCATAAACCAAAACTTGCTTGTTTTTCAAGTCAAAAAAAAAAAAAAAAAATTAAAACTCTTTGCTCATCTTGCAGAACACTTGCAAACTGCGTTACTCGCGATATGTCTCATCATTCCAAATGACTTTGCTCCAAGCCTCATGGCTTCTGGAGCAAAGTCATTTGGAATGATGAAACATAGATGTTTGACTTCTCATCATTCTCATCTTTTTAAACGTTAAGGATAACTGAAATCACCCAACCAACCCCGATCAAAAGTTTACATATCCTTAAATATTTGGCCAGATTACAAACACACAGGTTGAGGTTTAAATGACTAATAAAGTTTATTAAAATTTATCAAAATTTATTAATGACTAATAAATCGTTTTCCACATTTGTGGCTCACTGTAATTGTAATCGTTGTCTATGAATAAATAGACATATTAATGCGTTTCTCAGCTCATGAGGTGATGCACTGACTTGACTGCACCATGGGGAAAAGAACAAAAGAACTATCAATGAACCTGCATAATAAGGTAGTTTATAAAGCAGGAAAAAGATATAAGAACATATCACTTTAAAGTGCCAGTCAATACTGTTTAAACTCTGATAAAGAGGTGGAAAATAAGAGGTTCTGTTGATACTGTACTAAGCTAGGTTAGGTAGCCCAAAACAATTTCACCCACTACTCCTAAAAGAAATATTTGGGACAAAAAAAAAAATCCACATACAACTTTGAGAGAAATAAAGGATGCTCTGGAAAAAAAGAGTGGTGGTGGTGTTTCAAGGAGCACAATAAGGAGGTACTGTACTTGAGTACAAATTACCTGGGTGGTCAAGTTGCCAGGAGAAAGTTGTTACTCCGCCCATGCCACAAAAACGCCCGCTTGTAGTATGCCAGGCAGGAAGTCTTTTGGAATATTGAGACATAAATTGAACCTAATGCTCACAGAGGAATCAATAAGGCATACGGTGAAAAGTTCATCATCGCCACTGTAAAGCATGTTGCTGGATTTCGTATGTTTAGGGGCTGTGTGAGCTCCAATAGCATAGGGAAGTAAGTCTAAATTGATGGCAAGTAAATTGCTGCATGTTATCAAGAAAATACTGGCAGACAATTTGCTTTCTACAGCACAAAAGCTGCACAAGGCCTAGTTGACTTAACTATAGCTACAACAAAAAAAGTTAAGGTTCTGGAGTGGCCATCATAGACTCCTGACCTCAATATAGTTTTGGGGAGATCCCAGATTTTGTTGCCAGCTCCACCAGTTATTTAGTTCCACCAGTTATGAATGAATATGTGTCATAATCTGTTGATAATAAATCGTGGTTAAAAAAAACGATGTAGGAAAGAAATATTACTCTCTGGGTCATCTGTTGTGTCTAAGTGAACATGCCCAAACTCTGTCGAAAGTGTCAATATTTTGTGTAAGCACCATTGTTATCTACAACAGCCTTAATCCTCCTGGGCATGAAATTCACTAGAGCTGCATTTGTTGTTGCTGGCACCTCCTCCACACCTCCATTATAATATCACAGAGAGGCTGGATGTTAGAAACGGTGTTTCACCACCTTCCCATTGAGGATGCCCCAAAGGTGCTCAATAGGGTTTAGGTCTGGAGACAAAACTGGCCACTGACACACACATGAACATGAATAAGAAATGTGACTTAATACTGTTATTACTTAGGGTGTACTCACTTTTGTTGACACCTATATTGACAATAATGGCTGTATGTAGAGGAAAGTAAATCTATACTGTTATACAAGCTGCATATTAACTACTCTAAAATATATCAAAGTTTAATTTCTATAATATTGTCCTTTGAGGAAATATACGAAAATGATTGCTGAAATTATAGGGGTGTACTCACTTTTATGAGTGGGTGTTTGTCATTATTTATATATTAATATTTATTATATTTCATAATATATCATTTCTTTAAGAACTTTGTTATAATCTTTTCTGTACCCCAGAACCGGTCCTCTGCTGAGCAGCTCTTTATCACTGACGCAGTTTATGGGTGTCTAGTGCATCACAAACTTTTGGATATTGTGATCAACAGCTTTTATGATGAACAGGGGAAATATTATCTTAAAGCTGATCGAAACCAGTTTGTTGGTATGTTAACATAAAAAAAATACATATTTTTAGTTTGTAACTAAAGATGAAATGTTAAGAATTCAACATGGATTATAAATTTGCCTCACAAATCAGTTTTCCTTATTATATTCTGTTATTTTATTTCTCAGTGGTTTCTTATCTTGCCATATTCCATCTGGATGATCTGGGCTTGGATCAGTTCAGTACAATTATAAAGACGCTGGACAACTCAAAAATGTTCAAAGTAAGGAGAGGCACATTATCAAGTCTAGACATGCACTTCATGTGATTCTGAGTTTTAAACATGCGAAGATGGTCATTGTTTGACTTAATGTCTTGCCTTTATCGTAGCTTGTTTTCACTGTCTTCTGTAACTTACATTCTCATGTAGAATAAGTTCAGTTTCTAGTGTACTATTATCAACAAATTTTTCTTGTGTTTCCCCCTTAATCATCCCTGGACATCTCAGTTCATGAGTTTCTTCTTTAATGTTTCCAACCTCACCACATGGATCCGTGCGGAGTGGAGTCAGCTCTATGATGCCTCCTATGTAGAGCGCAAGTGGATACAGCCATTACTGAGGTAAAACAAGGGAATTAATGACTGAGGCTTCTTGAGAGCTTACAAATACCTACACACATTTGAGGAAGAATAATGCATCAGAGATGATCAATAATTAAACAGGATATGACTCACGTTTTTGTCAGTCACTGTTCCAGTCTCCCCATGTCCTTTTCATCAGATGGCAGACTGAAATAGAAGGCCTGTTAGAATGCCTTGGGAAAAAAATATCCAAGGGCAGCCAGCCAAAGAAATTTCCTAAGAAGTCAACAGAACCTCAGGAGTTTGATCTGACGAAGCCCAAACCTCGTTCACTTCCGGCTCCTGAACTGATTCCACAACAGGAGAAAGCCAAGCCGGTGAGCAGAAATCTCTCACAATTTCTTAATTTAAGTCATTCTTGGGGTGAAATAATGAGTACAGTTGTAATTGAAGTACCATAGAGCCATCTAAAAGGGTAGACACAAGCAAAGTGGAGCACATTCACAGATCACTCTCCATGACTTTTACACCACTTAAGATGTCTCTAAAATAGATGCTACAGTATATATTAGACAATACTATGCATACTTTATGTCTTTTAAAATTACTATTGTTATTTCACTTAGGTGCCTGCCAGTCTCCATAGAGCTCCAAAAGAGCCACAGGTTTTAGAGGACATCAAACAGAAGAACTATCTGAAAGCACAGGTAAAGCTTTACAGATGCGGAGGTGCTAAAAAATGATGTCCTGTTGTGTTACAACAGGCTGATCAATTATCCTAAAATACCATTGACTTTCTTTAATAATGCTTGAGATATGTTTGATTTATTTACATTCCTGCTATCTATAGAAAGTATTGTATGAGGCAAACACTCAACAATTCCGATGTGCAAACCCACACAAGTCAGAGAAAACCAAAGTAAGAGAATTGATCATAAAACATAATATATATTTACTTGTGTATGGCTTTGTATAACAGTAATACAGACATGAACATCCTTTATAATGCAAAATCTGTTTATCGTGCAACGCAGTTGTTTGTATTTTTTAGAACATTCTGTCCCAGATTCAGCAAAGCTGTGAAGCTGAACTCAAATTTGACTCTGTTTACTCCTCTGGAACTCCGGCCACTCATAAGGTACACTATAAAGACTACAGTGACCAAGTGCAAAACTGAACGTGTTATCATGTGTAGTTTGTGTTTGGTTTAAAATGTTGCAGACAAACACTTTGCCTGTCATACTGAACACAACAGCGATCCTTCGGGAGGGAGCGTTTCACAATCGAAAGGTGGAGGAGGAGTTGAATAGGTAACCATCTGCTCTATGAAAAACTATAATTAAAAACCATATACGTTTACTAAAGTGGTCCGAATAGGTTTTGATTTGCAATATGTCTAATATACTCATGTGTTTACAGGCTTGAGCGTTTGATGCAGGGAGCCAGTGATCCCTCAGCTTTCCTGCAGTGGCAGAAAGAGATGAAGGAGAAGGACTTGCAGGAGGCGCTGGCTCAGATGGAGTACAGGAGGCTTGAGGGAAAGATTATCCATAAGGAAGCTCTGCTGGCACAACAACGAGTCATTGAGCTCAACCAGCACAAAGCACTGGTCAAGAAAGAGGAGGTTATTTATCATGTATTAATTAGTTTTAGGATTTACAGAATATGCACCTTTGTGATTTGATCTATATGATTGTCCCAGACGGCAGAGCTGATGCGCAGGTATGCAGAGAAGCGTCTGAAAGAGGAGAAGGAGATGAGGGAGCTGGTGCAGTTGGTGGCTGATGGCCACAAAAACTCTAAAGCTGCCAAAGTGAAACTGCAAGAGATCAAAAGACGCATTGGTGTGTTTCCTTTTTTTCAGACCTACCTCATGTCATTTAAAAAATATATATGTTTATTATGTAGCCATAATGTGTATGATTACTTTAGTTAAGGAGGTCTCTGAGCAAAGCCAGGAACTACTTCGGCAGGCACTAGAAGAAGCCCATGCTGAGCTAAGCCGGAAGTTTGAGCTCATCCGTCAGATTCGAGCCATAGAGTCAGTGCCTCGTCTCAGTCATAAGTTTATAGACGACACAGAGGTATGTAACATCTTACGCATGAAATAGTAATACCGTTAAAACAACTTAATAATGGCTTCCAGAGCAACGCCAAAATATATTGGTCATCCCTGTGCTGTTCCAGACAGGAGGTCATGAGCTGCTTTGTGAGATGTCTTTGGTGGAGCTACGCGAACGTTTGTCCAGGCTGAAGGAGAAGGAGCAGCACGAGCAGGAGAAAAGGAGGCAAAAGATTGTGGAGGAGAAACAAAGGAGAGAGCAGCTACTGCTTGAGCATCTGGACATCATTACTGCATCCAGGACTGCAGCAAGACTGGTCACTGCACAAAAGTAACCATACTTACAGATAAAGTATATTTTCGGAAAAATAAAACATTTAAGATTTCAGTTATTTTAAATATTCGGGTGTCAAAGTGTCAATGACTTTGTGAATCAGACAAGAGGAGAAGAAAATGAGATCGAAGCTGCAGGAGGCGGTCAGCATGGATGAGAGAGTCATGGCCATGAAGAAGACTTTGAAGATGAAGCAGCAGGAGGTACAGAAGAGGAAGGAAGCTGAAAAATCCAAAGTAAAGTTAAATGAACAAGTGGCTACTCAAAATGCTAAGGGCTATAGCCATACAAAGGTAAGCGCCTATACTCAAACTAGCCACATTCCACATATCCATAACAGGTGATTACGTTACCTGACCTTATAGGCATAAACATTGATATGTTTATATTTTCTCCCTATTATGAGCAGCAGGCACTAGAGAAACACCACTGGCTGCAGCTGGAGCAGGCTTTAGAGAAACAGGTCCAGAGGTCTGACCAAAGGAATAACGTCCTAATAAATTAACACTTTCATTGCTGTATAGTACAACTGTCAAGAAAATCAATGTTCAAAGTAAACCATGGATTTCTATATTTTTAATAATTTGAATGCAATTAAAAACAAAGACAAACAAACAAAAAATGTCACAGTGCTTTATTTCAAACCAAGCACAAAGGAAATGATTATCAGATATAACCTGCAAAGAACAGAAAGGTATGTATAGAATCAAAGCAAACCATTATAAGTAAGAGTAAGGGTTTATAAGTACTGCACAATAACTGTTTACCAGTGTACAATGAATGTTTCAATGAGTCAATTCAATTCAGTTTTACATGAGGGACCCCATCCTCATTTGGATGATATTGGATGGCAGAGATTGATCTGCAGTCGTACGGTATATTAGGAACCTATATTAGGAAGATATGGGATCCACTTTTGTTACTGGAGGCTCACATTCAAAACCAACACAATTGAGGACACATAAGTGTGACATGTAAACGGCTTCTAAGACAGTCAAAATGCACAGCAGCCTAGTCTGAGAAATGGCCCTGTCTGCATTCAATTAGCTGCCTAAACCTCGGCAAAAAAAAAAAAGGTGTGGCTGCTGGACGAAGACACAGACCTTTTCTTTTCGCATTTGGATTGTCACATCCTCACCGTACAGGTCCTTGCCTACAGGACAGAAGGTGAAAGCTGCTATCTGTTAGCTAACTCACAAATTTTAGTATGGGCACCTGTTCGCTGACCTCGAACTCATACGCTTATCCAGGGGCGGACTGGGACCAAAAAGTGGCCCTGGACTTCCTGGCCCACAGCAGCCCACATCATAATACATGGGCTCATTAATGTGGAGATTTATTTTTAACACCACTTACTAGTATAAAAATATAACACGGTACTGAAATAAATGCTTTTTAAACATATTATTTGAAGAATCACTGAACATACAGTATATTGGGTCATATTTGTAAAGCAAAGAAACAAAGGAAAGAACATTAAGACAAACAACATAAAAACTATAAAGACAATATTTTAGCAGGTCAGGGAGGATCATCTTGATGCAGTCAGTGTAAGATACACCACTCATCAGTGTAAGCTGCTAGTGCAGCAGGTCAGTGATGATGAACCAGTGCCTGCTGATGATGACCAACACCTCTCCCCTGATCTACCCGAGTGAAAATGGTGCCAATCAAACTGAACAGGTCATCTGGAATAAAATAAGTAGCAGCATTAGCTCATGCTAGTAATTATTATGTTAGTCAATATTCATTAAAATAATGTTTTTTTTGTTAATGTTCAGCATTATTTTGAATTAATATTGACTATGATATTAGTTAAAATGAGTAACTAGTTTACTACCCCGAGCTAATGCTGCCACTGATTTTATTCTAGTTTACCTGTTTAGTTGATTGTCATCATCAAAGCCAACAATAGCGTTTAGCACAAAACCTTTATCAGCCTTTTTCAGCGTCACAAAATTATACAAAACAAAGTAAACGTAAAGAAAAGAGTCAAACAATAGAGCGTTTCAGTGGGGAGCAGCACACCTGAGCTCCTCCTACTCCGTTCTCTCCTCCTCACGTGCACACCTCCTCACGTGCACACCTCCTCACGCGCACACCTCCGCTGCAACTCTTAAAGGGCAACATACTGTACATACATAATGTGGGCTACGACATAGTAGTGGCCATTACAAAACACACGCTATTTGTCGGCGGCGCCAGTACGATCAACGCACTCATCCATCTGCATATAAAAGAGATGAAATTTTATGGTTTCCGTCATTTTTACAATATATTTATGTACTGACTGGGCCGGCCCACATTATCCAGCGGCCCACCGGGAAAACGCCCGGTGCTCCAGATGGCCAGTCCGTCACTGCGCTCATCGCTGTCAACGTTGCCATGATAGGATTATGTTTAGCCCTAATCCCAGCCACAAAACTATTTTTTTTAACTATATTTATTTAATTATTAGGGATTGTCCTATTAAAAAGTATTTTCCTTTTCCAAAATACTGAAAACATATACTTTATGACACTGTAGTGTTGTATTCCGAATTTGAAGTGGCTGAATCCGGATTGACCTGCCGTGCAGTCCAGATCCAGTCCAGAGAACCCCCACATTAGCAATTTCAACTTTAAATTGACAATCAGGGCAGAAGTCTTTTGGAAGCCCAGGCTCAGCACACCACCTCCACCTGGACAGTAAAAAATAAAATAATAAAAAAAAGTTTGCCATTGTGTCTAGACTTTTCTTGCCACTTTGACAATAGCTTTACCTCAGAGGTAGCAGGAGGTTGTGTGCCTCAGAAAAACTATACAGTGACCGATAAGGCCAGGGGCCTAGAAAAGATCAAGTTGTCCTCCTGCAGATGCCTTCTACCTAGCAGTAGAATTCAATTTTGACTTTTTGACTACTGGGAACAAATTCTCGATGCACAATGCCATGAATGTCAAAATAGACGATGATCATGCACTTGGTTGAGCTGCAGACCTGCCTTGATTTTTTTGGGTTGTGGAGATGGTATACTCTTCCACTGAGAAGATTGCTTCATGTCAGAGTTGTACGCATACACCCAAGTTTCTTCACTGGCAATAATCCTCGACAGGTCATTCACGACAGGATGGAGTTCTTGGCAGACTTCTATGTGATGTTCCTTCTGCTCCTGGGTCTGCAGTCTGGGAACGAATTTGGTAGCAACACGGCGCATGTTCAAATTACACGTGAGGATTGACTGGACTGTGCCGTATGACACACACGACAATAGCGGCAATGTTGTTAACTGTTCTCCGATTATCATCATGGACAAGTTGCTAAATAATTTTAACATTTTAGGGGAAACATTTAAGCTTGTTGAAGGTCTTCCTGTTTAATGTCTTTATGTTCCATTGATGTTCTTTTGCTTTTAAAGTGCATGTGCCATTTCAAACATCTCAATCGACTTATTGCAGCATCGCCGTAAACTTGCCAAATTACGTCAAACATCTCTGTGGCAGATTTGGCCAGTTTAACACACATTTGCTCTGGTTAAAATAGCACAAGTTGCACAGCTCCAGATGTACACAGGGCGATGTCATTTGGCACGCAAATGAAGTTTGGTGCTCCCTGAGACTGCGCGGTTAGCCTTGTGCTGCCACCTGTTGGTTTGTTACAAAACTAGTCTTGAAACTTTTTGATACCACCCTGTATATTACAGAAAAAAATAATTATTCTCAAGAGGTGCTGTAGATATTCAGTATTATTTTCTCACCCAATGCTGGTGTCTAGCATTGTCCAAAAAAAGGGGAAACTCATTGGTTGTTGATCAGTCAGAACATGTCAATCAGCATAGCCTCCAACAGCGATAAAAAGGGTCATTTAGTACTGAAAATAAAATGCAAAAAATATAACTGCAAACTACATAACTGCAAACTGTAGATAACCTAAAAGGATTAAAGGGTAAAAGGCTAAAAGGTTTAACACATTTATGCCTGTTTCTTTCTGTGGTGCATTAGTACTGATTAGATCTCAGGAAGTTTTCCCTTGCCACTATCACCATCGTTCTCGGTTTGCTCATAAGCAATGTTATCATTTTGATACATACACATTCACATTACATACAAACTTAAATAATTATTTTGATTGTGTGAAGGTGCTTTGCAACAATGGCAATTGTTAAACGCGCTATACAAATAAAATTCAATTGAATTGAATCAAATAGAAAATGTATTAGGTTTATCATTACTACAAATGGTCAACATTAGTCATTAATTATTCATTAAACAAGAAAACTAAAAAAGCTTTAAACTGTTTTATAATGTTGACAGCTGACCTGTATCAGTGGCGAATGGTCTATAGAGGGCGCTCGAGCGCCTTTTATTTTATGACTCGTTATCGTAAAAATTCGTTATCTGAAATAAACGCGAGATTTTGAGACTGTAGATTTTGTCAGCAGTTGTTAGAGCTTAAAACATTATTATTATTATATAATATTATAATTTAATATATTTCATTTTTTTATTTAACCATAGTGTACTTGTGTTTAGTCAGTGTAGCACATTTTCCACAAGCCACCACCACTGTACTAAGATAAGATTTATTATTTATAATATTAAAATATAAATAATATCTACTGTGAATAAAACATACAACAATATATAAAAACAACACAAAATATGTGTTTATGTTAATAATCGAATATAAGATTATTTGAAGAAACAGCGTGTGCCACTATGAGAAGTGACGTCAGGTCGCCATAGTAACGGTAGTTTAGCGTCATGTTTATTTTTCAATTGCGTTCTGACGCGCTGCTGTTTAAAGTCAACTTTACTGGGTGCGCATTCCTGCTGAATTTTTCTCTGCGATCACTCATACTGCGACTCTCTTTGTGATTATATACTAAGACTTCACTCTGCGACTCTTCGCAGAGTTTACTGAACCATCACCGTACTTACGATTACCTGCATCGATTACAGTCCCGCCGTGTGATCCACCAGATCCACCGGAGCGGAGATGAGCCGCTGGGGGTGGAGAGACGCCCCCGCGACTCCGGCAGAAGGAGAATCCTCAGACCGGAGAGAAGTTCATTACCACCGGTGAGTTAATTGCCGAGTTCTGTTTGCCTTTTTTTCTATCTTTCTAGCACAAACAGTGTTAAATTAAAAATATTAAAAATAGTGTACAGTGTATGTAAATAAAGCACTTGCTAATGCTAAATGCTAATGGTTCTATATAATGTTCATGGCTTTTTAGCAGTTATTTTTTAAATTATTATTATTTTGGTTAAAACATAGAGCTAGCTTTCTAAAAGTTTACTAAAGTCAGATAAATGCACTTTACGGAAACGTGAGCACACTTGTATTTAAGTAGCTCTAATGATTATAATTATTATTATTATTATTTTATTTTGTCAGCAAAACAACAGAAAAGCTCTACCGCTCCACAACAGTATTAACACCAGGACAAATGCCTACAGTCCCATTATATGTGCCTTGAATTATTTGTTTATTAATCTGGGAAGTTCAGCAGTGACTGTATACTTAACGGGAAAGAATTAAGGTTTACAGCCACTGTTAAACTTCCTAGATTAAAAAACACATCATTTAGGACACATTTAATGTGATTTTAAGCATTTACATTGTTGTTTTATTAAGGGGCGTCGTTGAAATAAAAGCGTGTTAGACGACGAGGTCTTGCTTTTCCCTGCTTGCAGGACAGAACGTGAAGTTTGTTGGCCGTTAGCTAACTAGCTCATTTTGAACAGGTGTCTGTTAGCCGACCTCGTCTTCTGCCAGAGTATATTACGCCCCATATGTGGTTAGAATTTCACAGAATTTCCAAAGGTGCAAAGAAAAAAACAACCTTTTTTTTGCCGAGGTTTAGCCGCTAATAAATGCAGTCAGTGCCATTTCTCAGACTAGACTGCTATGCATTTTTACGGTTGAAATGCTGGGGCCGTTCACATGTCGTATCTTTTGCTTGTTCAATTGTGTTCTTTTAAATGTGTTAAATAAATTCATTAGTAGAATTTAACGCAAGGAATATTCAGTGCTGGAAATACATTTAAATCATGCAACTTTCTCGTCGCTCATGGTTGCTTAGCAACGGCAGACGCCACGCCTCCTGGGGAATGAGAAAGTGTTTTTTTCCACGAAATTTTAGACATGGCGTGAACAGCCCATTAGGCTATTATGTAACTTCTCTTTAAAATTATTTTGATATTGCAGAGTCTTTTTAAAATATTTTCTTTAATGTCAGTTTGTTTCATAGATTTTTTTTTTTTTTTAGAATTATTTAGGCATAAAAGCAAATGCAAATAGAAGCCTAGTATCTCTGGCTCAGAGCAAAAGCACAGAAAAGTACTATTACTGAAATAATGTATAATTATTAAATAATTCATGATGGCATTTAAAAACAAACAAACAAAAAATAGTTAAAAACAAACAAACAAAAAATCAGGATAAAGAGGGTTGTTTCTTTCTTCCTGTTTCAAAGTAATCGTATTTTAAAGCATACCAAATATCCTAAACTAAACAAAATCAATTTCTGTCCATAGCCAAGTGTCTGCACAGCAGTTCGTGTGTGAGAACTATGATGAGGAGATTGCGAGGAGAGCGCAAGAGAAAGGCTGCATTGACGTCGTTTTTCCAGGGAGTGTGACACAACATGGCTGTTACAGACTCGTCTGTGAGCTTCTTAAATGTGTCCTGTACCAGAGACAGCAGCTGCCCATGACCTATGACCAGATGGTCTTCCAAAAGCAGCAGCTTGAAACCACACAGGTGAGAGAATGGAGTAACATAAAGTCTTGCACACAGAATAAGCCAAACAGTCATTTAAAATGAGTTTGTTCAATTATGATGTACAAATATTAGGCACATGACTACTATTCTCTGCCCACAGCTGGAGGAAGAAGCTGTTAGCAAATCCATCAGGTCATCAGTGGACTCAACTTGGCAGCGGACACTGCGAGACCTGGATGAGGTGCTTAGTCACCTGGAGGATCTCTTTTCCCTCAGTCATGTCCCCCGTGTGATCTTCATGCTTGGACGCTCTGTGAATTTTCCCATTGAGTTATACGAGATTAACATGGAGGCTTTGGTGCGTGTTGGCGGCGACAGGAGTTTAAGAACCTCCCAGTGTTTGAGGCAGGTGTTTCAGACCCTTTTTGTGGCAGATTTGCTTTCTGATATTAAGCCAGTGTGCCTCATGGGCACAACGGTCATGGCACTCGCCCATCGGGACTGTGGAGTAGAATGGTTTAAGCCTAAAATTGACTTCAGGCTTCCCACAAGTTTAAAGAGACGGGTAATAATGTTAGCCAGTAGGGGGTCTAAAAGTGGCCAAACAAAGCCTGACACTACATACGGGGATAATTATATATGGTTTCAAACGCCTGTAACTATTAAGGGGTTCTGTAAATGATATGGGAATAAAGCCAGATGTGTATGTGACAGCCAATGGATTTTCGTTAAGGGGAGCCCCTGAAGTGGGCTCTGAGCGTTTTTGGCTGAGAATGTCATTCTTGAATAATTAAAGCAACTTGGATATCTAATAAATGTTATTTTTTTGTAAGCCTTCTGCCTTTTTATTCATTAAACTGTTACACAGTCACCTTTTAATAAATCTTTATATTATGGCAATAAGAGACTTAACCGCATCTTTAAAAGGGTTGTAGTTATGGTGAACCACATTTGGTATAGGGATAAAAAGTATACTGGATTCTCTTCCTTTACCCAAAATAGAAGACTGGGGTTTAAGCTGATCCACTCAAATGAGTAGCAGAACTATGCTTCTTAACATTTTGATCAACCAATTTAACAAACAAGCAAAATAGCCATACAATTATTTTCCAGTATAGCACATTTGTAAGTTTCTACCTGCTCAGTCACATAACTCAAACCTGTCTTTGATATTTACACACGGCCTACAAGTTGCACACTTCTGGAACTTTGCACATGGTTCTTTTTATGAATGGACATTGCTTATTTTTCACACAAATGAGGCCTAACTGCACTCAGTTGTAACTTATCCTATGTAACTTACTAGAATACATTTGTTTTTAGTATGTCAATTTTATTATCTGGACTATTTTCAATAAAGGTTTGTCAAGAAAAATCAATATTTAAAGAAAACCACGGTCTTATATATTTTTAATAATTTAAATGCAACCTAAAACAAGACAGACAAACCGAAAATGTTAGATGGTTTTATTCTGAAACCAACAGAATGGAAATGATTATCAGATATGACCTGCAAAGAACAGTAAGGTACTTTATAGAATTAAAGAACACAATTACAGTTAAGAGAAAGGTATTGTAAGTAGTGAACAATAACCATTTACCACTGTACAACAAATGTATTACTTGCATGAATCAATATTTGCAAAAGGAAGAGACACTAAACTCTGTCATAAAAAAAAGAAAGAAATCAATGTTCAGATGTACAATATTAATCAATGTTGAAAAGATATTTAAATCTTATTAAGATCTAAATTCAAGTGCAGTTTAATGGGCTCTGTAGTGTTGATGGATCATCCTGCTACAACTTCAGGAAATTACACTACTAATCCTTCAAACATAGTCTACATTTAAATGCAAAAAGAAAAAAGAAAAAATGTGCACAACAAAATAGTCTACAAAACAATGGTAATAAAAATCTGTCTAAAACAATTCTACTAGATAGTGGTTATTTTTTTTCTTTCATTACTACTAATTAAATGTTTAAGACTTATGCACAAGTTAAATATGGAAATAACTGATATGGCTACATGTATGCATAATGTAAAACATGAAGACAAGATTCAGTGCCCACTGCAGTCTCACAATGCAATGTGCCAAGCGTTTTATCAAAAGTGCACACCGTATGACAAGGAATCTCCAGATTTTCCAAGTCTCTCTTTTGTCCCCCCCTAGTATGTCTGATAACATGCATGATACAATATTCATCAGTTCTGCTTTTTAGTGCAGCAAGCAAAAGAGAAAGTTCAAGACATTTGAAAATAAATTGCAGTTCTAGTGGTGTTGAAATGAGTAGAAAAGGGATAAAAGCTTTCATTTCAATTTTTGATTTGAGTGATTAAGAAACAAAAGTAATTATAGTAATTCACCAAGCTTTGCGGTTCATCTTCTCTCTAAAGGACTTCCTCAGTTTGTTTCTTGGGGCAGGCAAGGGTGGCTGAGGGGCCTCGGAACTAGCTTGGTCTGCATTTTCAGTCAGCTTGAACTCTGTATCTGTCTTGACTGGGTTGTAAAGGTTCTGAGAAGGCTCAACCTGAGCTAAAGGTGGATTTTTGCGGGAAGGACCATGGCTCTTCTGTAACTGTTGAATAATAGCTGAGAATTTAGCATCCAGTGATGGTCGCCCGGTGCGATGCCTCGTCACCTTGTTGGAGTTTTCCTTCTCCTGGTAGGATGGAGGACATGATGGGTGGACAGTGGGGTGACCAAATGGTAATTTGTCTGGGGGTGGTGGAGGGGCTCTTCTCTTCTTGTTGCTGTTTGACACTGGACTCGGTTTGAACAGGCCTTCGTCTTTACCTGGTGACAGCACAGTCTTCTGTACCACCATTGACTGGGAGCCCTCGAACAGGGCTGTCCAACGTGGAGGCTCCCTTTCCTCTTCCTGACCAATAAGGAAGCGTCCATCTGTAGCTTCAATCTTATCATGAATTATGCTCGTCAAACTCTCGAATTTATCTGGTGAGCCAATACCTAAAAGAAAGCAATATCAGTTTTAAACAGATGATTAAATCAAAAGTCCAAGTTTGTTTATGTGTAATTATTTCTAATTGTCATAAGGCCGTTACTTACTAAGATCGTTGTAGACCAAGTTAGCTTGCTTTGTAAGAAAAAGTGGGGGTTTCCGTGGGGACAAAACCTCAATTTCCATCAGTTTATCACAGGTGTGCCTCCATTTACCTATCATACAAGCAGTGATGGCTCATTCTTTAACACCCAAAAGGAAGAAACAGGACAATTTCCTTCTCTTTAATTTGCACACTAATACACATTTATCACTCACTTTGATCATAGATGTGTTGCAACAGAGCACTGAGCCAGTCCTGCAGCAAGTCAGGTGTCTCAGCTTTGAACACATGGCATGCAGGGTCTCCTGTCCCTGGATTAATAATGCTCAGCCTAGCCCCACCTTTCTGGTTTTCCTCAATGGCACGAAGGCGGGTATCCTGCACACAAAATGCAATTCTAAATTATCTACAGATTATAGATGCATATTGGCCCTGTTATTTATGTAAAATTACTTAATGTAAAATAAAAAAATGGGATAACCACAAAGACAGGGTTTAATTAAAATTGCCAGTTATAAAGTATACATTAGGAAATGCAACCTACATCCAACATATTGATTGCCACCATATTATTTCTTACCTTGTTTATAGGGATTATTACACTGGGCTCTATCTTCGCTTGAATCTCCTCAGGAGTGAAGTAACAGGAGAGCAGGCCAGCTTTCAGCACACAGTACAGCCTGCAGCAGTGCTGCAAACCCTCAATACTTTGCTAAACATACAGATTGTATTTCAATATATCAAAATTATATTACATACATTACAAACATATAAATGATTGTGAAATTATTCACGTACACCATATGCCATACACAAAACTGTGGGACTAACCTGCTGGCTTAGATATCCACTAATCACATCCTGTGTCATGCAGCCAGGCTGTGCCACCAGCTGACAACACAAGTTCCCATAGAGAGGCAGCCATGATGATGCTTCCGCTGCGCAAAGAGACAGGAATAACTCTTACTAAGCTCACAAAATTAAGTGTCACCTGCGTCACACAATTGAGTGTCACCTACCGAACACTCTGATGTATAGCTCTTAAAACAAACACACAGAAACAAAACAGCATTATGGTGTTCCTTCTTCACTTACCATTCTGTATCACGATGAGCGAGTGAGACTGGAACGAGTTCCCGGTTTGCTCCAATCCCAGAGTTGTGTAAGCCAAAAGGGAATATTTTGTTCCACTAAAATAAAACATTGTATCATGAACCACAGACAATTTCTTTAAAGAGGACACATGTACTCCTGGACATTCATCCAATTATGCAATGTCCAATAAATAAATAAATAAATAAAAAGAGCTTCAGATTACACAATAAACTGGAATGAAAAGAATATGACCTCATATCTCTTAAGATCACCACATTGTGGAATTAAACCAGCTTATCTGGCAATAACATGCCATTATGTGACAGATCACATTTTTCGCCATTGTAATGTTTAATGTGAGTGTTTACTCAGACTCCTACCCAATAATCACATACATTATGTGTTTATCTGTGTTTATATGAAAGCAATCCATACGGTGGAATTGGGTTAGACTGAAGAAAAGCATCAGGATCTCCTCCATCCAGAAGGGGGCAGAGTTTCCTTCCAGATCCTTTCCCAAAAGAGGAGCGCAGCTTCCTGGCTAGTTTCTTTGGTGTGTTGACCAAAGTTCCCTCTTCATCCACTGCACAGCTGTACAGCTCAACAGCAAGCTCAAAGTCCGGCTTAGCCTCCGAACTGGAAGAACACACAGGCTTAAGCACAAATCCACTGCACATTTTACCACTGTATTTCTGTAATTATGTTCAATAATCGCTTACAAGATGGTTACACCCTCAAAGCAGATATCAGTCATTGTTCTGTCTACAATCACCATTTCTGTGTCAAATATCTCAGAGCCAATCTTCATTAGGCAGAAGACTGCAACCTGGTGAGAGTCTGTAGAAAGAAGTCAGGGAACCATCATAAATATATATTTTTCTTGAACCAGATATGTGCATATTAATAGGCCACATCATTATTATGCACACTATCCATTGCATTCTTAAGATTTAAAAATAAATGAGAAAATTCACAAATAATCTAGCCAATGTCATACTGATTATTATCCCAAAACCCACATGCATATGCAATTTTACCATATAGTACAATACAGTAAAATCTTAGGTAATTCTCATAATATAAACTTTATGACACCTGTCCTGGACAAAACATATATTATTGAGACATGAACAACTAAGCCATGGGAATTACAAAAGTATCAAATTGCAATGGTAGCTATATAATCCACAATAAACAACCCCCTCCCCCCATCAATGAGATATAGCAAGCAAAACAATAATAAATAAAAAATTAAAATGTAAGCACATAACAAAAAAGGGGATTTTGTAAATATTTACTGTAACAAAATAACAAAAAAACACAGGAACCTAGTGACAAGCAAAATGCACTCACTTCCTTTGGTGTTAAAGTGTTCAGAATCCTTCCACAATAGTGGAATCCGCAGACCTTCATGGTAAAAAGGACAACATAATTGTACCATGGGCATACCTAAATATCAATAATTTAGAAAAAGTAGGTTTTCCAATATCTTACCGGTTATGGCTACTTTGCCCTTGCAAGGAACTCCATCCTGAGTGTCTGACATTCTGTAAAGCACAAATATACTTCAGTAACGATTTCACAGTTTCCAATCACATCTGATTTTGCTCATACTGCTTCAGGAGAATGTTTAATGTACAAGTACGTACACTATGTCAGACCTAAGATTTTCAGACACATCCTCCTGCTCCTTCTTCCTCTGTGCCTCGCTCATATAGGCTTTGATTCGTGAGTTACAGGTTAACAGGCTCTTGGCTGCATCTAGGATCTGTTCTCTCTTGGTACTGGCCACCAGAAGCTTATATGCCCCTGCTCTCATTCGCATCTCAAGGTCCATCTTCTCCTGGAGATTACAGTTCTAGAAAAAACCCAGGATCAATGATCAGCAGATATGTTGCATGTTCTTCACACAGGTGCGCACACAAAGAATTGGAAAAGCACATTGTTTTAAACGCAGGCTACATTACTAAAGTAATATAATGAGACACAGAAATATTTCCACTGTCTTCTCCAATTCCACATGCCAGGTACAATACTGTGAGAGCACAGAGACAGTCATGTTTGGACGTGGACTTTGTATGCAGGCAGGTGGAGCAAGATTAGCATCTGGTAAAGATGAAGCCCTACAACCCAAACAATGAGGGATTTGTACCTAGGAACCCAGCTTCAATCAGGACAAGTATATTCATTGTTGACTAAATTATTTATTCCTTCACAAATAATTCTTGATTTATGTTAAAGAAAAAGGAGATGTCTAAACCACATCGTCTAGACTACTTATTCTGTATACAGGGTCACGGGGGCCTGGAGCCTATCCCAGGAGACTTAGGGCAAAGCGTGTGTATGCGAGTGTGTCAAGCCATCGCAGGGCGCACTCACATACACACACTACAGACAATTTTGGAGCACCAATTTATACATTATATACATAACTACACAGTCAAATTCTTTTCAATAAACACCCACACTCAGATCATAAATCAACACACGCAAACACACTGATCTACACTATCAAACTATTGTACACACCAACCTGTGAATGCTCTTTTCAATACTCAGCAATTGCTAATTTGCACAAACTATTTTTATCTTTTCTGCTTCTTACAAGGAACGTTTACTTTTTCTTCTCCCACTACCTCAACTCATTACCACAAAGTATTGTAATGTCATGTCACATTGTCGCTCGTTTGTACATCTGCACGTGCACTTTATGTTGTCTTTTGTATAAAAACGTAGAAAGTTCATAGATAATTTATTTTGTATGTAGCACCTTGGTCGTGAAGGAATGTTTTGTTTCACTATGTACTGAACTGTATATGGTTGAAGTAACAATAAAAGCCTACTTGACCTCATATTGATTCTTTTTCCTACTTTGTTAGTAGGCTGGTGTCAGAGGCATTATATGGCACGCCTGAAGCAGTCAGGCTTAAGAGCCTTGTTCAGGGGTCCATCAGCGGCAACCTGAGCTTGAACCGCCGACCTTCCAATCATTAGGTCAGAGGCGCTGCCCCACCGAGCCACTGCTGCCTTTATTCTGCATGTCTTTGAAGGACGGGAGGAAACCAGAGTACGCAGAGGAAACCCACCAAGCACGGGGAAAACATGCATGCTCCATGCACACAGGTGTAAGGTGATAGTGCTAACCACTACGAGATAGTTTCATTAGTGCACAAAGGAAACAGCAATAATGCAGCTTATCATTCAGGAATGTTAACAGTTTCACTGAGCTTTTTCGCACTCGAATAAACATATCAGATATGATTATAACTGTAGTTTTATGTAGTTTAATAGCGTTATAGTCACGTTTCATGTGGGTCAATTAACTAGTTAACTTCTCACATCCATTTTTAACGGTGAAAGTGCCTGTTTAGTGCAAGGTTACTCGACGTTTCATAGCTAATATAAAACCAACATCTAACGTCACGTCAAACAATAAAACTAACTGACTTGTCCTATTGTTACGGGCCAAGTTAACGTTAAACACACTTAACTCAGGAACAAAGTAAAATAACAAACCTCGTTTTGTACAACACAGACACCGTCTCTTGTCTTCTTTCTCTTTATCTCCATGGCGAGGGATGAACATGGCGGTAGTGTGGGCCTTGTCCTAGCGTCCCGTTTAAACATTCGAACATCCCGCGGTGACGCCATACTGGCTGTTTCCCTGAGACAAGCCCCTCACGAGCTCAACAAACCGCTCGAGCGGACAGCTCGGATTCAGCCAATCACCATCCTCCGTGCCTCGCCGTTGCCTAAACAACCAGCGGACTGTACCACTTTTGAATTTGAAATGTAGGCTTGGCAATGAATCTTCATAAATACAAATATCAATTTAAAGCACTCTTAAGTTTTAGTAATATTATTGAAAACTTATGCGCTTTACTTAGAGTATGTGCTTATTTTATGTGTATATTTAGGCACAAAAGTGGCTGTATATCCGGTATTATTTGATAATCTCTCCCGTCTGTGCGCGAATGGATCAACCCGGTTCGCTGTCGCACTCTGCATACTAATGCCTTCATCTCAGCAAGGCTTATCAAATCACTGTAGCTGACCTAGCTGCTGGACATTGTCAGTGCGTCGGGGAAACGCAGTTAATGGGATATTTGTGTGGTTAGATCATTATCACCGTTTGGGATTTCAGCAGTGATGCCTGTGATATCTGTGTCGCTGTTACAGCAGGCTAGCTGTTTTAAAAATTAAATAATAATAATTAGAAAAAATCGAGAATCGGAGACAGCCCGTCAGCCACAGGTCCAACAGAACTCAATGATCGTCATCTGAAATCCGCCTGAAAGCGTTATTATTCCGCGGACTCACCTGAACACAAGCAAGGTAACGTTCTGCCCGCGAGCTCGAGGTGGATGACGTTATGACAGTTATGGAGATGACTCTGGCTGCATGACTTGGTCTGACTTTGTGCTCACAGTAATAAGTGCAAGCATCAAGAGAATACCTCCTTCTGTTTCGACAGAGAAAGCTGGAATAAACCAATAATCTTGTTCAATTCACACATGCGTTTGTGCACGAGTAGGAAAAGCTTAAAATCTGCGATGTGTGTGTACGTCATGCGAATGGTTGTGGTTAGGGAGTACAGTACAACAGACCACAGGATAAAATGTGTTGAAGCAGGTTTTGTAATTACCAAATTAAACTGCGATTGTAATTAACTGCGATTGCAGTTATAGAAAGTCAGTGTGCATGCAGATGGAGTTAGGTTCTCCTACTTGGCAACTGGGCCCACCAATAGGGAGATTTAATTAATGATGTAAATGAATATTTAAATAAGAGCATGCATAAGGCAGAGGAATTTTTGTGCATAGACATATTGCTACCTGTAGCCGTATGCATATGAATGGCTTCAGTTATCCAGATCGAACACTACTACATTGTTTAAAATTACTGAATCTAAGTTGATTTGATTTGCAAATGAACCTCAAGTTAAGACATTGCATTAATTGGTGGGTGTGGTCATCAAATTCCGCCTCAGTACTAAGAAATTGTAATGTTTCCCTGGCAGGTTGACATGCAGCAAAAGTTGTGCACGCGCAACACAACCTTATTCGTGGAAAACGGCCAGGCTTGTGGTGCAGGCGCTCCATCTCCACCGCCGTTTCGATGCCCGCGATGTGGGGAGCACGAACGTTTCCACAGCCTGGCTGCCTTGCGGGCCCATCTCGACTACAATCATACATACGATCCAAGGCAGAACCTCAGCCTTCCTGCCAGCAGGGGGTACATGCACTCTGATGGCAAGAGAACCACTGCTGAGGCGCTGACATCAAAGGTCGCAGGCACTGACCCAGGTTTACACCAGTTCCCATTTAGCTCTGATCCCATTTCACATGACCAGACAGCAGACCCGTGCCCAGAACAGTCTGCTTCCCCAGAGAAGAGTGCCGCCAGAGGGGAATTGTCCATTGGCACCAAACTCCTTTCTGCACCAGTGCCCTCGATGGGGCAGAGGCTGGAGGGCATGCTGAGGACGGCCAGTAGCAGCATGAATCGAAGGCTGCTCCGGCTCAGCTCAGAACTGGCCCACACTGACACAGCACTTTTGTGTGAGCGTGCACACTCGCACCACCTGGCTCAGGAGCGACAGGAAGTGCTGGAGCGGGAGCAAGCTCTCAGCAGACAGGTGAATGCTGCCGTTATGGTCATCGCCACGCTGCGGCAGCAGCTCAGTGTGTCCGAGCATGAGCTGGAACGGAGAGAACAGTGAGTGCAATCTAAAACACAATTGCAACACATTTTTGTGTGTTTTTTGAAACTATAACTTAACACCTTAAGGTAATATTAATATGCTGCTGGTTGTAGGGAAGTGCTTGCTATTCAGAAATTTCTGGAGGCAGCAGCACAGCACGAGATGTGCGGGAAAGTCCGTTTGAGGCGGTTCATTGAGGGCCTCCTACGTCGCATTGCCCTAGCTGAAAGGCTGCTGGAGTATTACCAGAACACTCCTCATGAGCACTACTGCACAGCCCACATGGTACAGTATGTCAAGGGCCACACTGTTAGACTTGGGGCTCATTTAATGAGCTTCTCTGTATCTTACATGTGTCAAAGTGACTTGTCTATTGTAAGACATGCAATACCCACGCTTAGAACTTTGTTATTTGTCCAGGTGGCTCCTTTAGCTGAGACAGGTCCCCAAAGAATAACCAAAAGCAGGTATGGTTTGGATTCTTTTAGATTAATGTTAAGCTTGTAATTTGCACAGTCTGCACACGCTAAATTTAGATGTTGGTTGGGAAATCTTTTTCTGTTTCTCCTTGTAGAAGTCGTCGTTTTCCACATTAATTAATTATTTAGAATAAAAAAAAGCTGGTAGTAAAGTTTCTTTAGTCTCTAAGTAATGATTTCCCATGGACATTTCTCAGTTACTTATTTATTTATTTTTTTATTTGCATCTTTCTGCCTTATCTTGACACTAAATAGGAATGCAATGTGTTCTGATTTTACTGTTAGGTCTACAGGAGAGCAACTGGTCCATGACGAGGAGCTGTCACATGTGCATCAGGCTGGGTGGGGAGCATCCCGGGCCTCTGGGGAGAGACGGGGCCATCATGGCTGGGTCCAGGGCAGGAGGTCAGATAGTTATGAGGTTTAGGTGTGTGGTCTTAGCCTTTAACTGAATGTACTGGATATGTTTAAATTATAGTGCATTGAAATTGTACTTAAGCAAATATATAAACAAAAGCAGCATTCAAGAATATATAGCTGCAGTCAGAAGTTTCCATACACTAATCATTAACGTGAATGTCAAGGAAGTATTGACCTTCAAGTGATTTCTTTGAACTGGTCTTGTTTTGGTGCAGGATGATTGTACAACATCTGTAATAGAAGAAAAAAAAACTAAGAATTTTTAGATCTGCTTGGTGCAGATCTGCGAAAGAGGTCAGTAGATTTACAGAAGTCAGGAAATCCTGAACAAGTACACATTTAAAAATCAGTTTAAAAACACGTAGGTCCAGTGGAACCTTGGATTACGAGCATAATTTGTTCCGGAAGCAGGCACGTATCCCAAAACACTTGTAAACCAAATTAAATCCTTCCATAAGAAATAATGGAAATTCAAATTATTCATTCCACAGCCCAAAAAAATACATAAAAAGAATTAACACAAAATATAAAGTAAAGATAAAACAAATTAACCTGCACTTTACCTTTAAAAAAAAGTACAAATAAATCCTGACAGATAAGTGTTTCCGTTTGTGTGTGCAGGCTCTGTGTATGTGTGTGAACCTAAAGTAAGCTCCCCACTCCCCCTTCTTGTCCTACACAGTTCACTCTTTTCACAAACACACGTGCACACAACGGAAACACTGTTTTATCGGGAAAAATAAACAAGAAATCTCTCTAATGACACTGGATTGAGCGACACACTGATGAAATCTCTGCTGTAAAGTAAAAAATAAAACAAATTAACCTGTAAAGCAGAGAGAAAGTGTGTGTGTGTGTGTGTGTCTGTGAAGGCGAAAGTAGGAGAGGTCTGTGTGTGTGGGGGGGGCGGGGGTCACTATGTCCAATGACTCGTGCGGACACAGAGCAGGCTGAGGCATGTCATGAACTGGAAGCTGCTTAAACGTCAGGGCCAATGTCTACAATCAAGCAAGTTTTACATCACCATGGGCTAAGAGCTGCTTCAGTAAAGAAGCCTCTGCTCCAAATTCTATACCTTTAAGCTCCACTAAACATTGCAGCTGACCATGTGGACAAAAAAAAGCCTTCTGGAGAAAATTTTTTACCAGAGGTATGCTTACAGGAGTATTGTTGAGGTATTTAAGTTCAAGAACACAGTCACAAATGTTAAGCATAGTGGTGGTGGTGGTGTCATGCTTAGGGTTGCTTTGTGGTAAGCGGAACTGGAGAAGGAAGAAGGATGACTACCTCAGAATTCTTCAGCATAACCTCAGCTCGTCAGCTATACATTGAAAGCCTGGAAGAAATTTAATATTCCAACAGGACAATGACCCAAAGCAAAAAGTTGGTTGTGGAATGAATAATTATATTGTGGAATATGATAATAATAACTTTAAGCTTTTGGTAGTTTGACACTGTAGAAAATTTGAGGACTGTGGTAAAATAGCCACATTAAATAGCATAGGTTAAATAGCCAGGAAACCAACAAATTGAATTGAACATGACCAATAATGCTAAGAAGAGAGGTCAAATATTCAACCCCGAAAGTAAACGAAGCCTTGTGCACCAAATTCTTTTAAGAGTTCTTCAGTTAAAAGGTGTGTACTATATAGTCATTCTGACTCCCCCCACAAATCTGGTCACAAGTCAGCCCAATGTTGTCATGCCAGTTATGTTTTTGATATGTTTATGTAACCTTCTGACTGCACCTGCATAACATTCATGAATAAAATGGACTTGGTTTTAAAACTGGGGTATCCTTTACAGCAAAATGTGGAAAGGGGGTATTGGTAGCACTTTTAATCTTTTCTGCTTGTAATATTGTTTAGGTCAGGGTTCTACAGGACTCAGCTGTGTCTAGTGAGGGCATGTTACTGTTCTAATAATCAGAAATCTCACCCTGTCGAATGCCTTTACACTCTTTATGTCATGCTGTAAAAGGTGCTAGCATAGTGCTGACATTGTGGACACATGGTGAGACTGCCCTTTAAACCGAATACATATGCTACCTAGGTTAATAGTTTACATTCTGATAAATTGCAAACTGATACAGTATTATGGGAATTGAATGTCTGTTCATACGTAATCCTTACTGAATGCAGTATTTCCCTACAGTGCCTTGCATAAGTTTTCCTTTGCAATGAAAGGGGATTATATGTCATGAGTCTGCTCTAAACATCTTATTGTATTCGAGTGGGAGAATATAGTTTGCAAAATCATTTGCAGAGTGACTTCAAAATGTGGGCTAGTAAGTCTTTAAAAAAGTGTCTTTTAATTTCAAGTATCATAAGAGAGAATATATCTAATGTAAATGAAGATAATCTGTTCCAGCAATCCAAAAATATTGCCAATATTACCAATTTCCAACATTATAATCAGATCTTTGCATAGAAAAAACAATAAAAACATTTTGTAAATGTAAATGAAATGTAAATTAAGTAAAATATAACATGATTAGACATTAACCCTTAACCTTAATTTATGATTCCTTTTGGCACCGGCTTCCTTTTCTTCTAGCTACCATCCTTAGCTAACATTCTTAGGAGCCCTGGTGCTATTGCTTCAATTAATCTTGCACAAAATGCAAAAATCCCATAAAAAAAAAAATTAGGAACTAATTTCACTTAAGTTTCCCACTGACACGAAGAAGTTTTGAACGGCTCCCGGACGTCTGCGTTCGACTCTGTTCGTTCTTTTGTATGCTGAAAATGCTTCATATCCTTAGGCAATGTTCTGCTAAATTCATTTCTTAAGGAACAAAAATGTGAGGTAGGGTGTTTGTATGCCTAGGTACCACTGTATATTCTATACCAAGTCATTTTTAAAACATGGGAAAAAATTGCACACCCACAGCTCAGTCTGGCAGTAGTCAACCACTAAAATTCTCTGTTGTAATGTTTGGGGCAACCTAGGCTCATCACACTGAGAAAACCATCCCTGCAGTGAAGCATGGTGGTGGTAGCATTAGGTTAGGCGTTGCACTTGGTCTCTTGGCTATATGTCTAATGCCATCCTCACAGAATCACTGACTTTTTAATGGACAGTGTCTTCTAAGCAGGGTTGCAGATGTGCCATATTCGTAATTTTAGGTTTTATTATGTGACTATTTTTCCATCTACTATTATTTAACAGAAGAAAATAAGTACCTTCTTTCTTGAAACAATAGTGAATGAAACAATAATTATAAGTGGAATACCTTATATTATCTTGGTAAAAAAAGGCTAATTATTGTAAAACAGTATTTTTACATTTTTTCATTCATATTATGTGTTTATGACTGAGCTATTGTATGAGTTCTAGTGCACATGCTATTATGTGACTGGGTTTATTTATCATAGTGGGTGCATTTTCAGCTCTGCAAAGGGGGCTTTTGTAAGCACGATCTGGCAGCTTTGTCCTGCATAAAGTGTGTGGGCAAAAGAGAGCTTGAGTGAGTGAAAATACTTACTGTCCAGAAAAGACATTTTAGGAGAGTAAGAAAATAAAATCTTTTCACATGCAACAAATTTCCAAAAAGATTTTTTTGCACAGGCATGGGCCCAAATATAATACTATACAGTTGAGTAAAACTTTTTTTATTCACCATACAGTGATTAAACCTTGCAGTTAATCCATGGTTTACATACATGATGAACCGTGGAGAGCGATCGACAAAGATCACAGAACAACTCCAAGTCTACTAGGCCAAGTCCCCAAGTCTACATCTTATACAGCACTAGGTGGTGGATGCATTTTTTTCCCCAAGTTGTCCGTCAGTCTGATATCCTCATTTGTATTATATTTCAAGACTCATAGAGCATGCATCTCAAGAGTGCATGAATGTTATCGAATTAATCGATTGGATTTCGGAATTGATCCACAGCGTCAGCAGTCACTACAAGGTCAGATGTATGAAATGGTCTTTCTTAAATAGCTTTCTTCTTTTTTTAAAAGTGTGTTTTAAGAGGATTTGAGGCAAACAACTTAATAAAAAGAAGGACTAGGCTCAATGGCGATGAAGGCATTGCTGTCAAAACTTGCTGACATCGAATTCCACTGGTTTACTAATAATATATATTTTTTACATTTGCAAATAATTTTGCAAATTATAAATGAATGGTTTAAGGAGGGTTGAATACTTATGCAAAGCCCACATTAAAAAAATGCAAAGAATTTGTAGTCTTTTAAAATAATGTATCTTAGTTAACAACATGTACTAAAAGACAGTGTTATCCAATACTAAATACTGTATGTTAGTTGGCCTGTGTTTGTTTTTCTTGATTTTTAAGGTGCTGTTGCACACAGTGAATGTCTGATATAATCTGAATGCATTTGTGAATATACTTGATATTTTAGTGGTGCTGTTGCCTGGGGCTGTATACTGTACATGTTTCATAACCACTGTTATCATAACTAGTACCGTCTGCGTTATGTGGAATGCCTCGTAACAGTAGCCAAGCTCTAGTAAAACTCAACTATTACAAGTAAAAAATAACTTACAGTTATCAATGAACAAAATGAACTCAATCTGCTTTTCAAAAGTTTTGTGTGTGTTGGGGAGTGGGGGTGAGTTTGGCCTGTGTGAGGTGACAGTAACCAGAGCAATAGCACATTTTAAGTTCTTTTTTGGTACATTTATGTAGCACTTTTAGCAAATTTATATTGTAGCGTACATGTTCAGTTTGAGGAGTCTCAGAGTTTATTGTATTTTCAAGTATTTAATAGTTTGCACATTGTTACTTAATCAGAGTGAATAGGTTCTACACTTGTTGGGAAAAAAAAATACCATGTCCGATGTTGGTCGAAACTTTCTTCATTAGAAATCTGATTTCGAACATTAATACTTTTTCTGGTGTATAATACAGGTGGCAGTGCTGTCATAAAACAAATTAATTATTGTCAATCCTTGATGTGATGATTGATTACTTGGTTTAATAACTTAATTATTACCTTACTTTAAAAAAATACTGTGATTTGCAATATTACATTGCAGTGAATTCAGCCAGCACCTTTATTTTTTTCAGGTTGTTTACATTTTACAATTAAGCTGCTCTTTTAACTTTACATTGTTGTTATTTTTATTATTGTTATCATTATTATTATCATATGGTCAAGTGGGATTGGAGATGGAGTACATTTAATACTCATATACTGTATGTACTATGAACAAAATGAAAGACATTTCAACCAGGCGTTTATTTATAGCTGGCTGCAGTATATTGTGCATCATGCATAATTATTTGTTTGTTTTAGTCTTAGTCAAGATTTTATTAGAGTTTTTTTTTTTAAATAGATCATTGACTATAATCAGGACACGATTTGAATTCAGACATTTTTATTTATTTAAAATAAATATTAACAACGACTCAAATAATGTGTTGTTTTAAATTAAAAAGCAGACAATTGTCAAGGATTATGTTAAGTCCTGTAAATGACATTTTTCCTTTATTATTGCTTATTTGGTTTAAAAACGAACGCTGTCTGTGCTGTCCGATGCTGTCCGATGCTGTGATTTGCCTATCCCACAGCTCTATACTCACACTAAAAGAGACTCTTGTTGTTCAGTAGCTCACTCAAATTTTTCCCGTCAGTTTTTCCTATGATGGGTCTACAGCAAGAAAGAACCTGTAATAGCTTTTAGAGAATCCAAGGTCCACCTGTTGTATATTATGTGTGAGCATGCTGTAGGTGTTCTGTAACTAGTACAATATGTGAGACTATATTTTTTGGAAGAGCGCAATGTTTGCAGAAAACTCTACGAATAGACAAATGTGCAATCATTCATGTACAGTATTTATAAACAAAATAAAAAAAGTTTGCTATGAAGGACAATCAAAAGTTGGAATTGATTAAGTTGTTTCATGTTTATGGATAATCGTTATAAATCAGTCTCTTTTGACTTTTACTGATTTTGAATGTGCCAGGTTATGTTTCTTTTAGAGATGTTTAGCTTCATTTCACTAGGTTCTATAGCCACTGTGTGTGCCTTTCTCTTGAACTCTCGGCATCATTACATATGCAACACTGTGAAGTATTGCAAGGTTCGTGCTGATCTGTGTCATGTTCGAAAAAAAAAAATGTGATTATTATTGTTCTTTTAAAATATAATTAAATTCCAAATATCAAGCTATCAGACTGGCCTTCTTTTATTTTGAAACTGAATTTGTTGTTTAATATACCAAGCATTTTAGGTGATATTAGGAAGTTGATGCATAAGATTTTGGGCCACCGATCAGAAGGTTGTGAATTCAATTTGAATTCCAGCACAGGCTGCAACTGTTAAAACACTACATAAAACACTTAATCCTCAACTGCGCCGCTGTAACTTACACTAGAAATCTAAGTCACTTTGGTCAGACAAAACAAATAATGTGATATAATTTGATACACAATCATGTATGGTCATAATCTTCTCGTGCCTGAATAAGCACTGAATCTGAAACCCTTTTCCTTTTGAATTAGTAAGGTTTTTGTAAAACAAGGGCACTAGAGGGCAGTATTGGTCAGATAACATGCAGTTGTGCTATGGATGTGTTTGTTTCTTTTCATAATTCATCAAAACCTCATGTGAAAATTTTTGAGATCTCACATGTTATTGACACCCACTGACCAATTTACAAGATACATCAATTAAATAGGTTAAGTAGCAGTTGAATAAGTACTGCATATTTGTTACTGCACATTTTATAAGCCTATTTTATAAGTCTATCCTATCCATCAGTGGAAAGGAACCACCACAGGAATACTAGCTATTTTTTTGGGTGGTGATTCATTCTTACAATGAATCACTGACATTACCATGGTAGTGTGTGTGGTGCTGTGACAAATATATCAAGTGTAGCCACATTGCTACAGGATGAGAGTTTTATCCACCAAGCAAATATACTCAGCTAATGCTGGTCCAGTTTTGTGAAACTAACACTGATCAAGTGAGTGGATCTGTCTAATAAGGTGTTACTCTGTTTTAAAACTTTAGCATCCTTTCGTCAGCATGTACAAGATCTACACATTTTCACATCAATGTTGAGATTAATGCCCAGTTCCCGTGGTGGTCACTTAACACTTATGGACAGGTAAAGGACAAACCATTCTGAACAACAGATGGGCTACAGTCAGGTTTTATATACCTCTGAATTGCATCTAAATTGTTTCATCTGTGTAAAATGACTATGATGGCCAGCCAGTGTGTAGTACAGAAACCCAGAAATGTCCTAACCTATATCCTATTTGAGTCAGATGGCATATGATTATGACATTGATGATGATTAAATATTTTTAGGACATGTGTAGGAAGAAATTCTAACAAAAAGGAAGTTCAAATTGTGACAAATATTTAAGTGTTTATATGCATCTCATCGGTTTGGCCATATAAAACAATCCACATGCTATTTATTAAAGGATAGTGCTGAACCATTAACTTCTAGGAATAAATGTGGTCAGAAAAAAATGACTGTGATCAGAGACCATTTAAATGCTTGGTGAGGTTGCACTGTAAAAAAAAAATCACTGTAGAAATCATGGTAGTAACGAAAGTAACAGCATTTCCAAACACACATGATGTGATGAGAACTCACAGGATTGGGACCATATGTAGGGAAATCCACATTAGACTTTAAACAGAAGCACATGAAGTAATGTATCATGCATAATGCCCACAGGTCAAGCCTCTGTAGTCAGTGTTAGGATCTTGAGTTACTTCATTTGGTCAGGTCTAGGCTCGGAAACGTTACGTAATAAAAAAGAATGAAATAAAAGTATTATTAATAAAGTAAGGTTATCATTTCTATGCATTTTCTTCTTCTCTTAAGGCATGGGCATATATTTAGACTCAAATTGTGAAAGAGTGATTGTGAAAGCATGATGAATCACATATATTTTCACATATATACTGGCCACCACTTTGTGTGTCATAATCAAAGCATGTATTAGTCTAATACTGCATAATTAAATGCAGTATTAGTCTGCAATTTTATTTTATTTTTTATTTTTTGCAAAGGCAGTTTCGTTTTATTTACAGTTATTTAGAAAGCCGTGTAGATTGTAATGACATTCAGGAAAAATGAAAAAATGGGTGCATGAAGAAAGTGTACTGGTTGGTGTAACGGTCGATCGATCTTAAACTAAAGTTACTCCTAGCAAAGATCCTCGTAGCCCTTAAAGTTTAGAGCATTTTAGTTATTATTTGTTTTGCTGTTTTTTTTAACATATATAGGACTCAGGATTGTAAAAGGTGACATATTATTTTTTTCAGCACAAAATAGGCATATTTTAGTGCTAATTTTAGACATTTTAACTTCCCCAAACACAACTGAGCATAAAATAATAATTTGAGTTTAACATTTTTCTACTTATTTACAAAATATTCTGGTATTGGTAAAATTTACCCTTTATAAAAGTACGAAAACATTTTTTTTTTACCTGACATTAGTAATGGGAAGTTTAGATCATTTTAGTGACTCAGTTCTGTGAACCTCGTTCATTAAAATGAACTAATCTTTTTTTTTTTTGACTCATTTAGTTATTTTCGTTGATCAGAAATAAAATAAAATGTCTACATACACATCTACATACACAAATTTTGGCTTTAGTTCCAGTAATTAAAACATTACAATGCAGAAAAGGAAATATTATGATAAACACAATAAGCAGCTCACCTCTTACATCTTCTGGTCCGAATCGTTTGTTCTTTTGTCACATGACTCTCATTGATGCTATGCAGTGCATTATACAGGAAACAGAATTGAGCAGTTCTTCTCATGAGTCTTCTAGTCTGAGTCGGACTAGTCATTGACCTATGCACATAATTGTGCTGCTTGGGTTTTAAGGGTTTTAAGAGCTAATCTTTTAATCACTTACTGATTATTTTAGGCTAAAGGTTACAATCATGGCTCTGTAGGCAAATGTTTCGTTAAGCTTGCTTCATTAAAAGCTTCTGAACCCTTTATCAAAAGCTTCGATTACTGATTTAGAAAACATGCAGGCTGGCCTAGAGAAACAAAGAAGGGTGAAATTCCTCTGTGATCAGAAAATCTAAAGTTTGTAACCTCTGAGCCAAAAACAATAAAGCTCCTGAAAAAAGATATTAATAGATATCACATATTAAAACATTTTCAGAAGAAAGGGAAAGGCAGGAATAAGGCACTATTAACAACTATAATTTTCAATATTGCCTAAAAATTATTGGCGAGCTTCACTGAGACTGAGGATGGACTTGATAAAGGGTTTAGACCCATTCACCACAGTTGTATGTGTGTGTGTGTTTGTGTTTCTAGAGCTATTGATGATCAGAGAATGTGTATGGTGGCCTTTGGTGTGTTAGGCTCTGATTCTTTGTTCCATCTGGGGGCTAGCACAGAGCTCAGGGAGCAGCCTTTAAGGTCCGGGCTAACGTCATGCATCGCATTATGCATACCAGGACCATGGCCTCTCACATTTACATTTTTCTGATGTTTTCTTACATGGTGGAGAATGTTTTACAAATGATGTTTAGTACACATTAGTTTCCAAAAATAAAAATATATACAGGAATTTTTTTTTGTTTAATTGACTGAATATACGGGGTCAAATCAGAGTCAAAAACAGCATCTTATTAAAAGACCATAATTAGTTTTAAGTGTCCATGAACAAATATATCACAGATTCTATACTTACTAAAAAAGAGGGAGAAAGTGAAATAAGGGACCACAATATTTAATCTTTATTAAGCCCTTAAAGGATTTAGGAGAAAAAAATCTTTTGCTTTCTGTTCAAAAGTTTGCCTTTTTAAGGAGACAGTGTGTGTTTGTTCTAATAAATAAATAATAGTGGTCTGGTATTATGTATACCGGAGTAACCACAACAACTGGGATGACTAAACTGTTGACATGCATTTGGTGTTATAAACTAAACTAAACTAAAAAAATAACACACACACTTACAGGCAGAAGTGATTCATACCCAAATGGTAGACTATTTTTCTAAGAATGCAAAAATAGCGTTATCATCTGTTCATGCTTGTCACAATCACACATCTGATTTTTTTCTCTGTATTGATTAGACTTATAAAATCCAGGCCAAAAAAATTGAAATGGCAAATATATTTGTGTTAAATTCCAATAAAATCTGAATTTTATATTTAAATTTTATAATATATTCACATCTAGATTTATTAAACATCTTAGCACATAGCACATTTTGTTCAGCACACCCATTTTTCAAATGGTCAAACAGCATTTTGGAGCATTTGACTGACAGAAGTTTCTTATTTATATGTGCGCTGTTAGATGATTTTTTTTTTTTTAACAATTCTGACTGTCTGTTCATGTTATTAGTTCTAAGGGTTTCCTGCTTTTGTTGTTAAAAACATGTATATGGAAGGAAAGTAGGCCTTTTAAAAGCTGGGAAAAGAATAGAACTTGGTTATACCCATTGCATAAGCATTGGGCATCGCCAAAACAAAAACTGTCTGTAGAAACACATCCCTCCGGTGTACAAACAACCAGACACTGAACAGGTCGGCCATGGAATAAACAACAGCAGCTGATGACAGAAACCTTGTGAGAAAAGCAAAAAACAAAAGCCAGTGACATCACCAACCTCCACAGGGCAGGGGCGAAGGGATCACAACCAACTGTACTAAGAAGACTTTAAGAGCAGGAACAATCCACTAGATTCTATCCACTCATTAGCAGTAATAATCTAAAGACCAGATTGGAATTTACAAAAATACACAGACAAGCCACAAAGGTTCTGGAAACAAGATTAGCCCCAACAAAGTAATAAAAAGACAAAAGTGTGGAGAAATAATGGATCTGCTCATGGTCCGAAACATACAAACTCATGGGTCAAACACAGTGGTGGTGGCGTGCCATAGCTTGGCTGCTTCTGGAATAGTCTTACTTACCTTTACTTATGATGTAACTCATGACAGTGGCACCAAAGTGAATTTAGACGTCTCTACACACATTCTGCCAATTAACAGAAAAATACATCCTGTCAAACTACCTGGAAGCACAAAAGACAATGAACTAAAAAATCAATCAACAAAAGACTTCATCAGGGAATAGATTTTATATTATAGGCTTTTCACCTCCTGAAGAAGGAACTGTGGGGACTAATGCTCCCAAAAACTGCAAACATCTGTGTGGGGACTAATGCTCCCAAAAACTGCTAACAACCTGGATAATCATCACAAAAATTGTTTGGTGATATCAGTGGATTGCTTGATGCAAATATTGCAAGAAACAGATATGGAATCAAATCATAATTATTTCATTTGTTAAGTGTTCCTGTAGTTTTGCTCACCCAAAACTGGTGGTCTGCAACCAAAGGTGGCATGTTGTTTAACACCATGAATACCTGGGGAAATCTTACACTTAACAGACTATAATTGGCCATGCCATTTTAATAATTTAGGGGTGGTATTTCTATTATTTTGCTTTAAAAATTAATAGTTTAATGTAAAATAAAAAAATACATTAAAAAATATTTTCACTTACATTTTTACATTGGTCTTTCACAGATTTCAGCATTGTTGTAAACTATACAGTATCTTGTTTTTAGTTTGCAGTATTTTAGTTTTAGTTTTAGCTCATATATAGTGGTACCAGTCAAAGATTAGGCACACTTTTACAACATAATTTACAACATTGTTCATTGATGCTGAAGACATTTACCTTATGAAAGAATATATATGGAATTATAAAGTAAACAAAAAAGTGTTAAACAACCCATAGTTCCATTCATATTCATTTTTATTTCCATTTAAATTAGCTATTTTGTCTTTTGTACAGATGGGTTTTATATTTCTTATCATGAAAAGTGTATTTTTCATCAAAAGTTATTTTGTGATATTTCTTGCCTTTTTGAAGCACTATAGACCATCAGTTGTCTTGGGCAGAGGAATGGTGGGTACAGAGTAAATAGTCCCAAGGTCTGAAGGTCAGTGAATTTAAAATATCACAAGAACATTTAGTGTATACCCAAGTGCAGTCACCAAAACCATCAAACGCTCTAATGAAACTGGCTCTGTTAAAGTACCACAAGCTACCTTTGCTGCAGAGTTTAATAGAAAGACTACCCTCAGAAACCACTGATTTATTCACATAAATTCTTCCTAAAGTTTAAGTGGCAGATATATTTCAACATCTACTGATCAGAGGAGACTGTGAGTCAGGCCTGGAAGCATGTAGGAGGAAGTTAAATGGCGTGGGGTGCTTTGCTGGTGACACGGTTGGTGACTTAGTCAAAAGTTCAAGGGCATACTTACTCAGCAGGGCTACCAGAGAATTTTGCTATGACACGTCATCCTAACTGGCTTGTGCTTAGTGGGACTATCACTTGTTTTCCAACAGGACAGTGACCCCAAACATGTCTCTAGGTTATGTAAGAGCTAATTGTCCTAAAAGAAGTGTAATGAAGTGCTGCATCAGATGACCTGGCCTTTACAATCATCCCATCTAAATCCTATTGAGATGGTCAAGAATGAGTTGGACCAGAGAGTTAAGAAAAAAGCTCTACTACACCTCTAAGAAGTCCTTCAAGATTGTTGGAGAGCCATAATTTCAATGTCATCAATCTATAATCTATATCTATATAAAATAGAAATTCTGTTTGTTTCAGCTCATGGCTACTGAAACCCTGGTGGACGGTCTGTGTACTGGACATCCCTCATTGTGTAACAGTCATCGAATGTACAGTAGACAGCATCGTCATTGTCATACTGTGAGGTAATAATATATCTGCCAAAATGTTGGAGCAGCGGCAGCAAGTTGACCACACACTTTTGAAAACTATAAAAAATAATGAAGAACAAGTAAATAAGGTCTGTCCAAATGTTTGACTGGTAGAATTCATAGTATATAGAATTCATAGTATTCATAGTATCATAGTATATCATCTGCACAACTAAATGTTAATCTTCATAAAATCCTCATAAACATTTTAAATTCAGCTGGAATACTTGATCGATGTTCCATTGATTTGCTCACATTTCTAGATGTAGTGCACTCATATGACATCAAATACCAAAGTGGTAGTTATTAATATAACGTTCTTATTGTATCCTAATTGTCAAAAATGTCACCTGCAATAAGTGCTAACAGAAGCCCACTGAGGTAATATTTAAACCGCCCCATGCTTGCTTTGTAAACATTTTCAGTGGAGGAAAAGACAAGACAGTTAATGATGGGGTTGCAAAGGTTAGGTTATTCAGGGCAAATTAAGTCAGGTTAAAATTCTCTGTGGTCATCCAGATCTAATAAAAGTATGCATACAATAACTGTTTCTATTATAAATTAGAGGGTACCCACGGTTCTGCCTGCATGCAGATCCTGACACCCATGTACCACTGTAAATGGAGTGTGCAGTCAACTCGCTGCCGCTCCTTATCCTGCTCCAATGTTTCAGCAGATATATTATTCCCTCACAGTATGTCTTATAAATTAAACCTTCGATTTTTTTAAACAAAATTCGATTTTCGAATTTCAAAAAGATTATTTTTATTAAAATGAACAAAAGTGAATAAATGTCCTAGGTACAGATTTTTTTTATTTATTATTTAAGCAAAAACATTATAATCAAACATTAACTGCTTATGTGGACTAAAAGTGCAAACTTACTTTCATTAACTAGTTTTTTTTGTTATCTTATCAGTACAGTATGTTGTTGAACAGTAATCAGTACAACAACACACATACCTCTTTTTGGGATTAATAAAGTGCAAACTTTTTACCAGTCTTTAAAAGTCCTAGTTAATCTAGCAAAAAATGAGGGATTGTTAAAGTGCAAGCTGCGGACCTAGATTACTTTTTATAGACTATATTTTAGCACTGAAAAAAAAAAAAAATGTAATTCACACGCAACTTACATGCTATCTGGTTCCTCTCAAGTTTTCTTCCTATTGCCATCTCAAGGAGTTTTTCCTTGCCACTATCGCTGTCGCCCTTGGTTTGCTCATCAGGGACAATCACATCATTTTGATTCATACACATTTCATATAAACTTCCATAATTTTTTTGATTGTGTAAAGCTGCTTTGCAACAATGACAATTGTTAAAAGCGCTATAAAATGTAATTTAACTTAGTTTAATTTAATTTAATCAAATAGGTGCCTTACAGCATTTTACATGTTTTAGCAAGGAACACAAGCCCATCAACTGCTACACAGACCAAACAGAATTTGTGTTTTATATACAGTATATATATCACAGTTTGCAAGGGGAATTATGGCAGGGATAATGTCTGTCCAACAAAAATACGCATGACCAACATTGACCTGGTTTCCCATAGAAAGTCTGATTTCTCTCTTCTGCGTGCATCTCATAACACTGCAACAATGGCAAGGGAAACTCCACCTGCTTCATCAAACACAACTGAACAAATAGACTCTATGTCCACTTTAATAGGAACATATGTACACCTGCTTATTTATGCATTTACCAAAACAGCCCACTGTGTGGCAGCAGTATAAAATTGGCAAACTGGTTTGAGCTGCCATAAATTACATAGTAATTAATATAATCATTCTTTATTACCATGATGAGCAGAAAAGCATGTTATTATCCACAGAACATTAAACCTTAAGGTGGATGGGCTACAACCGAAGAAGAGCACATCAGGTTTCATTCCTGTAAGCCAAGAACAAAAACAAGAAACTACCATGGGACCCGGTAAAAATGAAGATCCCTGGATGGAGGGACTTTTAAATTACTGCTGCACTTATATGGACTTCGGGTTTATGACATACGTGGGAAAGTGTTTTATGCATGTTGTCACGTTGTCTTTACAGTTCCACACTTTACTGGGAAATCTTTTTTAAGCTAACCTGCCCCTCTAAGGGTCTCTGCACGGCCCTAATTATGCTACTGATGGTGTTTCCGTGGAGACTCGGCTACCCCGGGGGTCTGTGGCCTGTGATCTGTGCGTGAGAAGTGTGGGCCATGTGTGCTTCTCCCACAACGGAAAAGTACTCTGGGTATTGTAGTTTAGCTCGAATATATTTCCTACTAAACCGATCATTAATTATTGGTAAACAACAGAAATACTAATTCTTTTGAATAGATGTTAATAAGTGAAAGACTCCAAGTTAAGGAAAGCATGTTTTTTTTCCATGTTAAACGAATATTGTGACGCTTCCTATTTGGTAGGACTACACATCCCATAATTCAGTGTGCCAAGCCCCCGTGTCGTCACTGCGGACGTGTAGATCAGATCTGTGTATATGGGGATACTGCGTTGATGATTAATGGTTCGTGCTTGCGTGTTGTACGTGACTTGGTGTAATGTGTTTTGCTAAATTGTAGATTTCGTATTGATCACTCAGGCAAGTCGGTTGCTTCGGATTTGCTGCGATTTGATTTTCCGCCCGCTGTTTGAATGCTGCCACCAGGCTTGAGCTTGAATTCGCGTTGTTAATTACCGTTTAGGACAAGTGTCTCCTGCAGTAGTGTTATATGATGCCTCAGGACAACATGAGCTCCCTGGTGCAGAGACTTGCCCGACAGGCGCTCACGACCTTCCGCAACTACGCTGGAGAAGAAAGCAAGGCGTTTGTGGAGAACCAGAGCAAGCTGAGGAGCCTGCTGGCTGAGGTCCGGGCGGCGGACCTGAAGATTGTCCCTCGGTGTGTGGAGAGCAGCTGTGCGTCCCTGCAGCACCTCGGGCCTCCTGTCACCTACATGCACATTTGCGAGACGGACTCGTTCAGCATGGGGGTGTTTCTGTTAAAACACGGCTCTTGCATCCCTCTCCACGACCACCCGAACATGTACGGCATGCTGAAAGTGCTTTACGGCAAGCTCAGGGTGAGTTGTTACGACAGGTTGGATTACTCACCCGACAGCGCGAGCGGGAGGCAGTTTAACCCGAAGGGCGCCGTGCGGCCGTCAGTGCATCGCTCTATAGGGGAGTACACAGAGGATAGCGCCCCGTGTGTCCTGTCCCCCCACAGGGACAACCTGCACCACATCGAGGCCGTGGACGGACCCACTGCTTTTCTTGATATTTTGGCACCACCTTACGACCCAGACGACGGCAGAGACTGCCACTATTACAAAGTTTTGCAGCAGCCACCGGATGGTGCAGATAGAAAGGACGAAGCTCAGCAGGAGACAGCGCTATGGCTCATGGAAATCCCTCAGCCTAGTGAATTCTGGTGTGGTGCCGAACCTTACCCCGGCCCAAAGGTTTCTCTATGAAGGAATTACCTTGACCTTACCTGAAAGACTTGGCAGGTCTATGAAAGCCTGATTTCTGTTTGTCCTGGTACTGTATTGTCCTGGCAACAAGCTGGACTGTGAACTCTGCAAACAACTACATTTTTTTTTTTCTATGAATATACCTCTCATGGACCCATTGCTGTGTCTCACCATTACAATCAATGACCTGGCCTGTCTGGCTAAGTCTGCCTCTTTTTGTGTGATTGGTAATGCGCATAAATGTAGACTATTTCAATGCAACATACTCTTAATTGTTTTATTATATTCTTATTTCAGTAATTAAGTATAAAAAATAGAAATAGGCCTGTTTTGTGCTTTTTCTTATAAACAGAGTGTGTGGCAGAACAGACATTTAAGTATGATCTGTAATAATATATTTTTTAAAATATGTCCCCTAAAGATCCACACCCATGATGGATTTTGTCTGGTTTTAATTAACTCAAGCCTGATTTTTATTTTTTAAACCAAAGGTCAAAGAAGTCAAAGAAGTTTGTACAACATTTGACCATGCATTTTTATTTTGAAAGGCATCTGGTATTTTCAACTTACAAACTTAATAGAAACTGCTTACAACTTGTTTCTGTATTACCAATCTGAGAGTAAACAGTGACAAAAGAAATTAGTCAGATTCGCCTTAAATACACACAGAGCACAACACATTGTTAGATTTTTTTATTTCAGCTTTTGGGTCCTGACCTAAGTGCAAGTGATAACTGTATGAAGCAAATGTGTTTAAGAACCACTGCTAGAGAGGACTTTATGTAACTGAATGGGATAAATTTGGGATGTTTTCGGCATTTACGCCGTGAATTGCTTGACTGATCCTTGAACTATTTTTGTAAATTATTTAGTTTTGGTGTTGTGTTGAAGAATCCTAACAATTATAAACAATAAATTTCAGATTTTATTTAAAATTGACTGACTTTTCTTAGAACAAATTCTCTTTCTCTCTTCTAAACTCCATTTACACTTTGAACTTTCATGTGCCTTTTTTATGATCACATCAGGATAAAGCTTATGCATTAAAATAAATGTAAATTCATTCGTATAAATTCATAAATTAAACATTTAAAACGAATCCAAACAGTAACAAAGGTGGTGTATGTTGTGTAAGTTAATTTAATGCACTTGCCTTAAAAGTGTTGGCGCTATATTAAAACTAATAAGATTTTAAACTGCACTGGAAAACCTTTAAATAAAACTAAATGTAAGGTACAAGAATGCTAGTTGGTGTTTAAATGGAATAGTTGATTTGCATATTGACTCAAGAATAGAGTTTTTAGTCTGAGCAGAGATGGAGTTGTCTACATGTTTACATTCATGTGGTTAAAATCTAAAATCTTATCAGCAGACAACTCGGATACAAAAAGGGTCAAAAGTTTAACTTTAATAAAGTGAACTCACAGGTTGCCTTTCTTTCTTCCTCGAAGGTGTCAAAGGGTAGCCTCTAGTGGTGTGATCATGCAATGCGAAGCACGTTGAAACTTTCCCATTTACAACATGGCATGTGCAACATATCTACATTGTCCTCGTTAAATTTACAGATTCACACCGTATAGCATGATTTCTACACACTTTGTGAACAGAACAAATGTTAGGAGGCCGCAATAGGAACGATTTCTTGGCAAGGGCCCAGTTTCACAAAAAGTCAGCACAAAATCACAGTAAGAGTAAAGTGAGCATTACTTCACCAGTAACAAAAAGCAGCAGTTATTCTGTAAAGTAGTCAGAGGAAGAAATCATCAGTTTCAAGCTTTAAACAGTAGACAGAAACAGAATAAAGAGCTCAAATAGCGTACTTGTAACAGCAGTTTTTGTTCCTGATCATGTGGAATACATAAACAGCATCATACTCAAGACTTACATAAAGCTGCCTTTAATTTTTTTTTTTACATACAAGCCAGGTCAGAAATCGCATCATTTGAGCTTGAGTAATATAAGCAACAGAATGCATTTCCTTCTTTTCTTCGTTTCTCCAAGAGGCAGATGTAAACAACTTCTGCTGAAAAATGGCCTATGAAGTGAATAACGGTTAAACAGCAAAGTTGGCAAACAAGCGCCAATGCTTCTGTTATGAATTTCAATCAATAACAAACTTACTCAAATGATACTCTTCCATCCTAACATTTGAGACCTTGGTTTCCAGGGACCTTGATTGGTTAGATCAAACTTTTCACTATACCCTAAAGACTCTGCACACGATAAAAAAGATTGGCCTGCCACGGATTCCCAGCCGAATTCCTGGAGTGCCCCCGTCTTAAACATCGTAGTGTCTTCTCTGCTCTAATACACCAATTTCCTATCAATATTTTAAAATATGAATTATAGTTTATTTCGAGCAGGAAAGACATTAAATATGCAGGACAGGGTGTACTCCAAGACCGAGGGTTGGAAACGTGTGGATGCCTTATTGTTCTGCTCTGGGCACAAACCCCTGAAGAGCTCTGCGTGTCCTGGTTAAATAAGTTAGTACGGTTTGGGACACATCCCATTAAACAATATGACGTCTCGGGCTGACAGGTGTTAAACAAGATCCTCTGTCCAGCTTGTGGTCAGGGTTCATGAGGCCGTTTAGTTTTCACATGGCGCCCTGAGAGCCTGATGTCTGGGCAGAAGGAGCGCTCGCCTTCTTCTCTCTCTGTCTCTGGTGGATTTTCGCGTGCCTCCTTCGTTCGTCGCTCCTGGCAAACTTCCGGCCACAGACGTCGCAGGAGAAGGGCTTCTCCCCCGTGTGTGTGCGGATGTGCGTGGTTAGGTGGTCGCTGCGACTAAAGCTGCGCATGCAGATGCGGCACTGGAACGGCTTGTGGCCGGTGTGGATGCGCACGTGACGCGTGAGCTCGTCGGAGCGGGAGAACCTGCGGTCGCAGCCCTCCGCTGGACACGGGTACGGCCGCTCATGGACCGGGGTCTTACACGGCCGGGTCGGGTACTTCCTCGGGCGCAGAATTGGTCTTAGCGGCACACTCTGAGGGTTGGAGTCCGTGGGTGGCCTCAATCCGTCCACGGGACACGAAAGAGTAAAATTTCTGATCATGTTTAGCGGAGTGAGAGGCGGAGGAACTCTGACGGAGTCCAGAGAGCAGGAGAACGGTTTTCGGTCCTGGAAGACTGGCGCATCTCTTTGGCTGCTGCTCTGGTAAAAACCTCCGTAATCTGGAAGGATGGAGAAAAGCGCACCGTCTATGGTGGACTTCGGGGATGTGTAAGAAGCTGGCGGGTAAGTTATCGGGCACGAGCTGGTTGACAGGTAAGTCGAGGGATCCTGGTAGCCATCCGCACTACAGGTGTAAGGAGGTGCTGATGTGTACATGTGCTCCATATCCTTCTCGTGACCTTTGGCACAAGCTGAAGCCCCTGAGAGGTCTGTGGGTCCGGGAGAGGAGGTGGGGAAAGGGGTGAGGGCAGGTGTCGCGCTTTGTACTTCTGCGCAAACAAAGTTGATCAAACTGTCTGGGTTCCAACTGCTGTGTGCGCCCTGAGCGCCGATGGAAATCTTGCCCGTGTAGGCGAGAGGAGAACTCTCCGTGCTGTTCGGGTCTAAAAAGTCAGCAACGCGTTTTTCCTTAGACACACTGTCCACGCCCAGGCCACCTACAAATACATAAAGAAATAATAATTAAAAAAAAGTGTTTTGGGTTGTAGCACATGACCAAACCAGTACAATTTACACACAGTATATGTAGAGTTTGTTCATAAAAAAAAGTATATTCTATTAAAAAGCGTTTGTGTGCTTTTAATGTGCTGTGCGTTCCTTCTTTTTGATATACCGTGATTAATTAAACTTGTCCCCTCCTGCCATTGAGGCTATCCATACACACCCTCTCACCATAAAGAGTTTACAGCCTATCTGACTTCTGCACAGGTAAACTAATAGATTGAAATAGGCCATAACATCTTATAGACAGAGAAGCAGAGCGCTTGTATAGTCTATATTTGTGTCCTTACCTCCTGATGCCTCGCTTCCCAGGTCTACATGAGGAAAGCCGCTCGGTATGTCTGTAGGGATGTCATCCATAGGACAAGCATCCGTTGTAATGGAGCGGATGAAATCAGTGAGCGACTCAGCGACTTGATCCACACTGTTAGCTGTCATTTTAAGCCAATGCTTAAAGTTGCCCAAAAGCACTGAGTCTCGAGTTCGGCTTTAACTAGACATTACCGTTTAGGACATTGTTACAACGGATATCTTTATTAATTGGATATCTTAAATATGATGACGCTGGTCTGTTGTTAATTCGCACCCTCCACTTGCCCGACGGTAGATAACTGAGATTTGTGCGGTAGTAGGCATTTAAAGGAGGCTTTCAATGTGTGCTACGTCATAGACCATAAAAGGACATGAGATAAAGAAGGCTGGGCGGCTAATCAGAGGCGCGCACTGTGACACGACTGGGAATCCGTGTCTATCAAGTGACCGTTTTAAGCGTTTATTCTTTATACTTTATACACATCTGTTAGACAGTGGGACTGTCTGTATGATACTAACTGCTTTACAGGTACAAATTGCTGTTTGTTTTCGCGGTTTCTTTGCAGGTTAGGGAAACACGCGCAGCCAACTTTCCTAATCGAAATCAGGAATTCCGGTCAGGTCAGTCCCATAGATGGAGCGCATCCGGCAGCCCAAAACACGCCCTGCTGTCCAAAACGGAACATCCGGAAAGTTCCACACGGAAACAACACGTTATGGAGAATACCCTTTTCAACATTTTAACTTATCATCATAACCCATACCCGTCATAACCGCAGTACAGTGTAATCAGACCAACATCTATATATGACTAAATGATGGAAAGCAGTATGTGAAGAAAACAGGAAAAAGGGATATTTTTACGTCTTAGCCTCAGGGAATTACAATAACTGTATAAATATTCAATGTCATAATGTTCAAAAGATGGTTAAATATTTATTTACTTATTTCTTTCATGACATGACAAAGCCCCCCAAAAATAAACGTGTAAAAAAAACTGGAAGTCATATTTTAACATGCAACTTTGCATAAAATGCATCGATCAATACATCCTATGGTGCATCAGTTCAATACTCCCGTAATGTTGCAAGTGATGCGTGCATAAAAGGAAACTGTAACGTGTATAGTATGTTGTACCTTTACATTTGACAAGTAAAATCCTAGAGGGTCAAAACATCAATAACAGGCTGAATACATTTTTAAGTGCACCATAAATTTACAAAAATGAATGGTCTTTAGGTTTTGTCACATCCAGGAATAAGCTAGGTTTCTTTTTCCTAGGGTACTCATAGGGTACCAAAAATTAAAGTATTTTTGTAACTTGCCATTGATATTGTTTTGTTTTAGCTCGCAGGTTGTCCTCACTCATGAGGCAAATGGAGAGTTTGTGATACAGTGTAACAAACAACAAACTTAAATGCTATAGTTAACAATTATTGTTGTAGACTGAAAAGACATGAAAAGATAGACGCTGTCTAGATCTCAAATGATGAAACAGTGTGTTTAGCCGTTTAAAAAGGCATTGGCCTATTCTGCACTCATTCAATGTTCCAGTCTAGGACAAATTTTACTGTAAGAAGCTTTTCAACAAGTAAAAGCTGCATAATTCATTATTAAGGACACACTCCCCACCCCAGAATAATTTCAAATTAAAATCAAATAAATAAAAATATTAAAATGTGAATCCCTACTGTATAGAAAGCAATATTATTATTATTGATATATCCTCCTTTTTTTAAGTGTTTGATAAGTGTTTTGTGATGTGACCATAACATGCCTAATTAGGAAGATGGCATGAGTAAATTTTTAAACCATTTGTTTGCTCCAGATAGATTTGAGAGGAACAACTTTGCACCCTTGCCACAATTCCACAATGCAAAATTACTTTTCCCTTCTTCCTTCAGCTGTCAGGGAGACACTTTACATACAGTATCTCTGACACAGCATCAAACCCCTCGTCGTCATTCTTTGTTTTTCTGCCACCGTGATCTATTTTCATCTTTGGCGGCGTGAGCAATCGAGCAGTTGCTGTACTTGTGATTGAGGCCTAATTTTAAAGCCACCCACACAAGAGAACAGCCCCTTCTCCGTGGATTCTCAGCCAAAGCCTAGGTTCTCCTCACTGAATAGATTTGCCCTCCTACAGCTTGCCGCTCCACTACCTCCTCCCTGCCGAGCTCCCGCGCGCTCCGAGCTTCTCGCGCGCCCACACACACATGCATGCACATGTCTTCACTGACTCTTCACGCAACCCGAAGTGACGCAACCCGTTTCACAAGTAGTCTATGTCTGAATTATCTCTCTGGACTACATTCTGTGCATTTTTTTTTAAAAAGCATTTCTTAATTGTCATATTTCCTATATGTATGTGTGTACATGTGAGACAAAGAAGCTGGAATTATGGCAAGTTGGGAAACCTACAGTAGCAATTAAAGAGGCATGTCAGTCAGATCTGTGATGGCCTAGACATACTGTGTGTGATGGCAGTTCACTAATGAGTGTTTGTCTCCCAACGCTTAAATACACACTACATCAATTCCCCTCCTGTCATCCGAGTTGCTGCAGTCCTGATAAGGGGCTAATCTGAAAATCATCCCATGAGCTCTTTTAATATTCTTGTACATTTAGTTGTAATGACTTTTAAAGAAAGTCTGCTGTCATTTAGTTACTCAAATAATTGTAGGCTGTCCAAGGAATTCATGTGTTTCAAAGTAATCTAAGACTGACATGTACATTATGGATTTTGACGTTTTTGAGGAAGTGTCTGGCTATTTTTGTAATGGGCGAACTCCAAGTGCACTACACAGGGATGTCTTTAAAGCTTCCACAGCCTAATTTGTGCTTTATATCTCAAATAGTGAAGCAGTTTGGATTCAGGCCTGTCTGCTTCAACATTGTTGGGGCAGAGCTTCAATCCCACTCCATGTCCTTGTCCTTTGTTTTACACCCACAGGCACAAAAATGTATTCCTATTGTGTCTGCATTGCCAGCTTCCCTTTTAGATTTCTATTTTAATCTATCAGAAGAGAATAGTCAAAAGTTAATAGCTCATTTAAAAGATAAAGTGTACTACATTTCAGGGAATATTACTAATTGATATAAATGAAAGCATGGTTGATTCTATGTGAAAACATTCCATGTCACAAAACCAGATATATATCCAGGGTATCGTTTCATTTTTACATTTTACATTTATAATATGTCTATATTGGTTTGTCTGATTGTTTGGCATAGTCTCCACAACCCCCCAGCCCCCTGTGCCCCTCCCATGCCCCTTATGCCCTGTACGCCCACGCCACGGCATGTTTCACCACCCGTTTTGTTTGCGTGCGCTGTGGTGCTGCAAGGGGGTCTGTCGACCCCTGCACACACCGATTAATCAAACGTCACAGAGAGATTTCTTTAAAATAGATTATTCCCTTTCATTACACAGCAGACTATCATTCAGGGCAGTTTTTTTTTATATATTGCCACACAGGGCCCCAAAACATTGCTGTCTGGGGCATTTTTTAACCTATACGTTTATAAAATGAAAACATAAAGTTCTTAGTAGTGCTTAATTTTATATTATGACTTTAATTCCAAGAATACAGTACAACTTAAACAATAGTTTTTTTTTAGTATTTAGACAATGTATGATCTTACACAATAATAAACGCTTAATATTTTCATATTTATGTGGATCATACCCTCAAATATGTGTTTTTATATTTTCTTTAGATTTAATGCCAGTACAAAATAAAAAATATATATATTTTCAATAATAAAAAAAAAGTTCATTTCTTTGTTTAGCTTGGACTATTAAAAGTTCACTCCTATTTTGCCTAAAATACATATAAAACTATAACATCAAAATGATGGTTTTGTAGTAAAACACATACGTAGCAATTCATTGTACATTGATGTTATAAAGAACTTAGTTTAACACTTACCAATATTTTACTTGAGACACTTTCGGTCCTTGATTGGCTCTTTGCTTTACTCATCTAAAAATTTCCACCGAATCTTACAATTCTAGGCCTTTCTGCTCCTCCTGCCAAGACACATTCAGGCAGCCCACACAGGATACCTAGTCACACAGACTTTTATAGAATTATAAGACCTCTAAGATCAGAACTAGTCATATACATTTCCTACCTCCAAAAAGCAACTGAATATATCTGACATCGGGTTTGTTCCCACCTCTACATATCCTCGGTGTGGAAATTGTTATGGTAATGAATTAGGTCTGGGAGAGAGCTTGGAGATTGGACCAGAAAATGTTGCTTTGCTGGGGGGAGTCCGTAGGTGTTTGGGTCACATATGCACACCATGCTCAGGGCGTGGTTTTCCTAACAGCTGATACTTTGCAGAAAGCACCAATAAAAAAAATAGAAGAGTATTATTGCGAAATAAAGATGTTTTTAGAAACACTACTTGGTGGAATATCAAAAATTCTATGTGGAAATTATAATTGCCTATCAATAGAAAGTACTGTAAAGTCAGGAATTCAGGGAACTAAGATCTTGCATAACATTTGTGTACAGATGATGTGCATAAACATTTATAAATCAAGTAACTTTAACTACTTTTAACACATTTTTGTAAGAACCCGGGAAAAAAAATCGCCTTTTTCAAGCAGGACATATATTGATCACATGATCAGTTATGTACATTTCGGATTAGCCAAAGACAGGAGCTTTATTTAGAAAATGTAATAAAATGGAAAGAGCCAGTTTGTAATTCTAATGAATGAGTGTAACTCTGTTTTGGAGACTGGCGCGCCCCCCATCACCCTTCTACCAAGTGCGTGGGTGGAGAGTCCAGGAAGATGGATGACCACGCTCCCAAAGCGTGATAGGTATTGCCCATGTCACCACCAAGAAACAAAGACATAAGGCAGCAGGATGGATTGCATGGGGGTGTTGATCATTAGGTGTAAAATCGACAGAGAACTACCAAAAAAAAAAAAAAAAAAATCGACATTGCTGCTTATATATGCAATGATCTTTAATGTGTGATGCCTCATCTACTTATAATAGCAGTACATAAAGCCTATGTGGAACAGTTCCTTTTTATAAATAATATAAATAAATATATATACTCACTACAACATTTTATAGAAACACATGTATACTTGCACATTCTAGCAGTTATCTAAACAGCCAATCATAGGGCAGAAGCACAATGCAAAAAAGTCATGTAGATACAGGTCAAGAACTTCAGCTCATGTTCACATTAAACAACTGACTAAAGAAAGTGTGATCTTTGTAACTTTACTTTCCGGTGTTGATTTTGATATCAGAAGGCCTGGTTTAAATATTTTAAAAACTACTATTGTCTTGAGTTCTTCACACATTACATTCTCTGGGGTTTGCCCAGAATGGTGTGAAAAACAAAAAACATTAAGTGAGTGACAGTTCGGTGGGTGGAATTGCCTCATTGGTTGCAATGCCGGAAGAATAAGAATAGAGCAGACTTTTTGAAATCATCACTATTTATAACTGTGGTAAACAGAAAAGCATCTCAGCATGCACAAAACATTAAAGCTTGATGTGGATGGGCTCCAACAGCAGGAGAACACATCAGGTTCCACTCCAATTACTGGAGGCTATCATAGGTGCAGGGTCACTCAATCTGAACTGAAGTTTAGAAAAAGTAACTTTTACAGTCTTCGGTAAGTCTGTGCCTGTAGACTTCCTGTCAGCTCTAACAAATTCTGCTCTCTCTCTCCTCTGATTCCTCTCATTAACAAATAGTTTCAGCCTGCAGACTCTCTGCTCACAGGATGTTTTTTTGGTTGTCGCATCATTTTATGGAAACTCCAGGGACAGTTGTGTGTGAAAATCCCAGGATATCAGCATTTTATGAAATGCCTAAACCATCCCAGACGAAACCAATGACAATGATTGCTGCATGAATGAGCAGGTGTATAGGTGTCGATATTAAAGTGGATGGTGAGTGTATACAACAGTACACATGACAATGCAATGCATAAGCTGTGATCCCCACTGGCAATGCGTTATTTTAGCCAGTGAGTGCTCAACTTTTTTTTTTGCCTTTCAGTTCAGTTATAATGCCCTGAAAATCCATGGTAGAAATTCTTTCCATAAATTTGCTTTTTATAAGGTCATTAGAAATTGGAAAGATGCATAGTGTAGAGTTAATGCATTAATCATTAATATGTTATCTTTGGGAGAGGAATTCATCAAAACTTGACTGAATAAATGAATAAATGTTCGTGGACAATCAAATATGATATAGACGATATGGTCTAAAACTATTTTAAATGTAATTTTCCCATGTTTATTTATTTTTTGTATTTCATATGGAATTAAATGATATTAGGGATACTGTTTCTAAAACATGATTTTTTTTTTACGATACTACCTGAACATTAATGAGCCCAGCAGGTGGCGCCAAACACCAACAATTAATGAAAATTAGCAGCAGCAGGATTTATATCAAGAGCTCCACACAGAGGCAATAGCTAGAATTTGATCAGAGCTTCTTTATTTGCCTGATTTTCCTGCTTTCTGCTCAATGCAGAGACAAGTGGTTTTACATCTACACTTGTCACTCAGGCAATTAAAACAGACAAAGATAGGTCTATTAGAAAATAAGTACTTGTACACCAATTTATTACATTTAGAGACACGTTTATCATGAGTGACTTAAAAAGGGAGGGATAAATCTCATCCAATCAGGATTACAGGGCCACCAATGGCTTTTTAGTAGGCATAACAACCTTCAGAAAAACCTGAACTACTAGAAGTTCATTATTGTCTTTTGTAAAATAATTACAGTATACACCAATCAACACTAACACAATTTCCATATGAATTATAGAACATTGATTTACCGGAGGTACAATACAATTTTTACCAGAAAATCTGTGACAGGATCATGGCCATCCAAGACTCATTTGTGATTGAACAGAAAAGCCCATGTAATCCTCGAAAACGTAATACTGGCTATGATGAAAAAGGTATCTAAACATGGTGGCCACACTTTGCCACTTACAGCACTTTTTAAAGGACCTGCTGCTAACTTCCTGGTTTCCGGACACCACAGCACACCTTCAGAGACCTTGTGGAGTCATGTCTCAAGGGGACATAATTGGTTGGCAGGCACAAGAGAAACCTCCACAGTATTGGGCCTGATGTTTTGGGTATAGCCTTGTTGAAGGTATGACACTTGCTGGATTACTGATGACACCAATAATGTAATGCAGCACTATGAGCTATTAAGTGCTGTTGAGGAGTCATAACCACGCAGAGTCATATCAATCATTGCTTTGTTCATACTCAATTAATCAATCAGTCAGTCAACAAGCAAATGCACTTTTACTATTTTTAATATTCACTGAGCCATGAGGAAAAGCATTCAAGTCACAATCACGTTCAATTTGAAAGTAATTGCAGACTTGCACATCAACTTGGTTTTGCCTGATCAGTGTTAAAAGATGTCTCTCCTGAATGCATGTATAATCTGTTGCTCTCTGACTAAAATAATAAATAGGTTCTGAAGCTTCAGAGGCTTGTTCACCAGCGAGATCTAATCAGGGACCTGGAAGTGGGAGAAGGCCTGGAAATGTGTTACGCTCAAATGGGTCGTCCTTACATACGGACAAAATGAACATGTCTAAATGTTTTCAAGCATCTGATAGGAGTCTGATAGCAGTGTCTCACAAACAGCTCTACAAAGACAAAAAATGGCCAGGGAACCAAAACACGGGGAAATGTGATCTGTGATACATTGTGTCTGTGCTGGTGGACATGGTGAAGTTTGTGAAGGGAAAGGTGGAAATGGTGTTGCGAGTATATATGTAAATATGTATGTGGAAACATACACACATAATAATCGATGTGGTATTGAACTAAAGCAAAGCGTCCATAAAGCTCAACTGTGCATATTAACTGCCTATATTATATTATCTTGACTGTTTATCACATCAATTTTATATCACTTGAACATTTTATGCAAAAAATGCCTTCAGTTTCAAGCTGACATTAATTATATGTTTAATTGTTTTTCAGGGGTTTATTTTTAGGTTTTAACCCATTTAATAATCTGTACTGAAAGAGCTACTGTACTGTATTCAGAGATCACATGATGAGGAACTAATGTCGGTATTCACACTTAGATACTACAGAGATAAATACAGGTTCACATGATATTTATGGGCTGTAAGTTGTGATTTGACGGCAAGGTGGTTTAGGGGTTAGCACTGTCGACTTGCACCTCCAGGGTCCGGGTTTAATTCCCAGCCAGGTTCCATTCCCGTCTTTGTGTACATGGAGTATGGACGGTTTCCTCCCACAGTCCAAAGACATGCAGATTAGGCTAATTGACATTCCCAAATTGCCTGTAGTGTGTGTGTGTGTGCGTGTGTGTGTGTGGGTGCCCTGCGATGGATTGGCACCCTGTCCAGGGTGTACTCTACCTCGTGTCCCAAGTCTTCTGGGATACTGTAGGCTCTAGGCCCCCCGTGACCTTGAATACAGGATAAAGCGGTATAGAAGATAAGTGAGTGAGTGAGTGAGTGAGATGTGATTTTCCAACCATGTACTAATAATGAAAAGATGTAAATCCCCTGGCTGGGCTTGAAAAATCTCTGGGGGTTTCCAGACCCCACTTTTACGAAAAAACACACAGGACTATCAATAAATTTTGCAGCACTTGAAATGATGTCTATATTAACCTGAATATATATTAAAACACACATATATACACACACACACACACACACACACATAAATATACACACACATATAGAGTCAGCTAAAAATGTATACACACTTAATAAAAATAAAAATAATACCATGATGTATATTATATTATTATGATATTATTATTATCATATTATTATATACATCACTATACTGTATAACATATATATATATATATACACACACACTCACCTAAAGGATAATTAGGAACACCATACTAATACGGTGTTTGACCCCCTTTCGCCTTTGATTTTGGCATTGATTCAACAAGGTGCTGAAAGCATTCTTTAGAAATGTTGGCCCATATTGATAGGATAGCATCTTGCAGTTGATGGAGATTTGTGTGATGCACATCCAGGGCACGAAGCTCCTGTTCCACCACATCCCAAAGATGCTCTATCGGGTTGAGATCTGGTGACTGTGGGGGCCATTTTAGTGCAGTGAACTCATTGTCATGTTCAAGAAACCAATTTGAAATGATTCGAGCTTTGTGACATGGTGCATTATCCTGCTGGAAGTAGCCATCAGAGGATGGGTACATGGTGGTCATAAAGGCATGGACATGGCCTGAAACAATGCTCAGGTAGCCCGTGGCATTTAAACGATGCCCAATTGGCACTAAGGGGCCTAAAGTGTGCCAAGAAAACATCCCCCACACCATTACACCACCACCACCAGCCTGCACAGTGGTAACAAGGCATGATGGATCCATGTTCTTATTCTGTTTACGCCAAATTCTGACTCTACCATTTGAATGTTGCAACAGAAATCAAGCCTGGACATTTTTTCAGTCTTCAACTGTCCAATTTTGGTGAGCTTGTGCAAATTGTAGCCTCTTATGCCTATTTGTAGTGGAGATGAGTGATACCCGGTGGGGTCTTCTGCTGTTGTAGCCCATCCGCCTCAAGGTTGTGCATGTTGTGGCTTCACAAATGCTTTGCTGCATACCTCGCTTGTAACGAGTGGTTATTTCAGTCAAAGTTGCTCTTCTATCAGCTTGAATCAGTCGGCCCGTTCTCCTCTGACCTCTAGCATCAACAAGGCATTTTCGCCCACAGGACTGCCGCATACTGGATGTTTTTCCCTTTTTACACCATTCTTTGTAAGCCCTAGAAATGGTTGTGCGTGAAAATCCCAGTAACTGAGCAGATTGTGAAATACTCAGACCGGCCCATCTGGTACCAACAAATGCCAAGCTCAAAATTGCTTAAATCACCTTTCTTTCCCATTCTGACATTTAGTTTGGAGTTCAGGAGATTGTCTTGACCAGGACCACACCACTAAATGCATTGAAGCAACTGCCATGTGATTGGTTGATTAGATAATTTCATTAATTAGAAATTGAACAGGTGTTCCTAATAATCCTTTAGGTGAGTGTGTATATATATACACAAAAAGTCACTTAAAATATTTACGCACTGCAGGAAAATGTAATACTTTATAATATATGTAATACTGAACAAAAGTCTTAGGCACCATATTATATGCTGTATTAATTTTGTTATATATGTTTATCATGTCTGAATAATTATGTACAAAATCATTCAGTATTTCCATATAGAACTTAAAGGGTGCCAATCCATCGCAGGACACACACATACACACACTCACACACCCATTCACACACTATGGGTACACATATCTTTGGACTGTGGGAGGAAACCGGAGTACCCAGAGGAAACCCACCGAGCACGGGGAGAACATGCAAACTCCATGCACACAGAGACGGGAATCAAGCTTGGCTGGGAAATGAACCCGGACCCTGGAGGTGCAAGGCGACAGTGCTAACCACTACACCACCATGCCGCCTATTTGAATACAATAACATGTAAATGTAATTTTGAAAAAAATGCTTGATGTGTGCTGTGGTGTTATTTTACACACAAAATTGGCACCAAAACCTGCATTTGATTGATTCCATTTTTAATGGAAAATGTAAAACATCTCTTTAGCCTCAATGTACATACAGTAGCAAACAACACATACAGCAAATAAAGCACACCATGTTATAGAAAAATCATAATTAATATATTATATATATGTATATTCTGCTATTTACATATTATATTTCAGCTGTAAATTTCACAATAACTTTTTTTTAAAACAAACACATCATATACTGCAAATTCCTTTATATTCTCCTTCTGCACAGTGAATACCAGCCAAACTGTTAATAATTTAATATCACCTTTAAACATAAACAATAAAAGCTAACAGCTTGGCGTTGGCAAACGTAAAGGAATGCTGCTATAGTTGGTTGGCCTGGCCTTTCCCCCTGACTGTCTGACCCTCAGCAGACAGTGTAGCTAACAGTTAGCAGCACAATAACTACTGATTAAGAGTATGCCTCAAAGCATCATCTTCTGAATAAAAATGCCTTCGTTGTTGTTCTTTTGCATTGGTTATCCACAGCCTATAGCATGTGAGAGCTCGAAAGTGCTGTGCTTAGCAGTTCACATCTCTTCCTACTCAGCAACTTGCAGCTGCCTGCTCAGAAGAGAGAGAGTTCCACTTCCTCTGCTCCACTGTTCAGACATCCCTCAGCATCTCACCTCACTTCCTGGACAAGCAGGAAGATATCAGGTTGGGGCTGAGCTCTGGAGCAGACATAGCGACAATAATCAAACTGAATATAGTGACATCATGGAGGAAGTCATGGGTCCTTGCACGGAAGCGATAGTGTTTATGGTCATTGGTGCGAAATGTGCGATTCAGGGATCGGATCTCAGAGCAGTGGTTTCCTTCTGAAAGGTCTGGAGATTGTCTGCACCTATTGCCATGCTCACGGAGTGAGCATGAATGCCGTCAGCACTCTTCCTCCTTTACCTCCTCTGTGCTCTGCTCTTTCAAATGCCGGCTCAGAGCGGCCACAGCGTCCTTTACCGAGTGGTAGAAGATGTTCTTTACCTGAACAGGTAAGATGAACGTAAAGGTGACTATCATAGAATACAGACTGGTGATCATTACTTTTTTTCCTGCTAATGACTGTATAAAACTGTCTTCCTTATAGGCTAAACTGCTGCAAAAGATCTATTTAACTTCATCACAGTATCAGTGTTCTTCCATAGGGAACCTAGCAACTATCTATATTTTTGGCTTAAGGAGACTACAAGAGGGTATAATTACCCACAGTTCTGGCACATAAACAATGATTCTTATGTATTTGTAAAATTACACACATGCGTCGGTCTGAAAGGTTGCACCATTTCTTTGTCATCTAGCAAAAAGAACGTCATACATTTTTCACAGTACCACAGGACAGACGTGAATAAGAAAACAAAGGATAGAGGTGTTTACCTGTAATTTGTCCTCATAATTGATTTGGTCTTTGAGAAGGCGGAGCTCCTGGGTCAGGTAATACGAGTTGTGAGCATGTTCAGGAGACACAAAGTCCACGTTTACCTGAATGCAACTGTGCAAATTCATCACCTGCGGAGAGGAGAAACAACACATTACACTGAATGTACACTGACTTACAGTTCGAGTCTTTTCAGTAGATTGTGCTGGGATCTTTTGCAAGAACTTTTCATTTAATCTTATAGCTGGGATCATCTTCCTAAAAGAGAGCTATTGAATGGCTCCTTAGTTTTTCTTGTTTAGCAACGTAGATTAAAACATGCCAACCCAGCAATAACAATAGACATTAAAGGATAATAGACAATTGGACGAAGAATTGGATTTTTAAACTTACACTCGAGCTTGCTTACGTTAATTTAGTTTGTACGTGCCCTCTATTTCCCCAAACATAAATTAATTACAAACTTAGATAAAAATCCCTGACCAAGATAAAGCAATTACTGATATCAAATAAATGAATATATTGAACCTTCGTACAAGCTCTATTCCAGGTCTGTGTGTATCGTTTGTGCTGCGAGATTCGTATCTGGCCGCCCGCTTTCTTTGTGCATATACAAGGGGTGTATATAAGGTGACTCGTGATGAAATTTCTCATGAAGGAAAGTGTAAAACTAATTGACATTTACAGAAGCCTTCATGCTCAATACGTCGACGAGACTCTTAGCTGTAGTAAAATATTTAAACGGTGCAAAGTTTTAAAGAAGGCCACATCTGTGAATGACGATGATCCCATTCGAGGTGGCTCGGAGCCCACTGCAGTTGTTTCCCTAAACATGCAGCGTACGGAAGTCCCTTCGGGAAAAAAATTACTGGTTTGCTCACCAAAGACTTATGTTTTTGCAGGACAAAACACAACCTCATGCTGCCCGCCGCACCACTTGTGCATTCCTGACCTTGTGAGAAGTGATTTCCATGTGGATGCACCATTAAAGGACCTCCTGAAATGCCAGCGTTTCAAACTTAAAACAGGCAGTCCAATCATTGCTGTGGCCTACTGAGCCAACTTTCTACATCTATGGTATCCAAACACTTTTGAAAGGTTGGGATAAGTGCATAGTGTAGCCTAGTATGTAGCATAGTGTTCCCTCACTGTTTTTGTTGGATGCCACATGATCCTCGTCATGATGGAAACCTCTACACGCATATCTATGTGCCTTTGGAAGTGCTAAAATGCATCAGGTATTTACACATAAGGTTAGGGGTTTAGATTTGTTACTGGTACTACACACAAAGGACCTCAAGATCCATATCACTGTCTTTCCACTGTCCTCTATCCTTGTCTTTTAATAAAGTAGGTGAGACAAGGGTTAACATGATAGAAAATGTGTGGAGGACCTGGTGCAGGGCTCCGGCAGGGATAATCACGGTGTCCCCATAGAACTGCAGCAGTGTGCGACTCTCCACACCGTGTTCCTCCAGCAGCCTCTGCCGCAGCTCTGGGCTTAGGTACCAGCTTCCCTCGCGCAGAGGGTCTGCCTCATTCTCCCATTCTGCCTCAGAGTCAGCCTCAGCGTCTGCCTCGGCACGCTCGATTGCTACCTACATACACACACGGCCATGCACAAATATATATGCAAATATTACGGATTACCCTAAGGCATATTAGCTACACACACTTGTATAAAATTAGTGGTAATATCATGTCATGACTGCTTGACCTTACGGGATAAAACACAATGGTTTAATGAACAGTGACAAACCGTTTGGAGGAATTCCTGGATCTTATGGAGATCTTTACTCAGGTAGATGTGCCACAGTGCGCCTGGAATTTCACTGGGATCTCCCAGCCTGTTCTTTGCACTCTCATCCAGATCCTCTCTCTCCAACAGCTTTAAAACTCCTGAAAGACACAAACACAGCGTTACCACAGTGATACACACTATGGGTCATAAAATCCCTTTAAAGGTTGCATAGTGGTGTTTATTAAAAAAAAACAAAAAAAAAACAGAAAGTATAATGCACAATTTAATGATTTTATAGACTTAAATGGAAATCACCATTATCAAATGTCTATGACTTTATTTTCACTGACCCAACAACAGGGAACACTTGTCAGAAGGAACATCTGTATTATATCTGTTTTTTAGTGGTCATGTTATGAAACAAAATTCCGAATTAATATGACTCACTGCATTTGATTTGAGTGTTTTCAAACAAAATGACAGTAAACACTTTATGTAGTCTTATAGCTATTTTTGTTGCGATTTTGGCATTGATACAACGTTAAATACATTTCAATGCCATAGAAATGTCTTTAGGTTGAATTCACAATTTAGCTCTAACCTGACTTGGAAAGAGCTCCATTGCCCCTGGCGACACCTACATACACCAAAATACTCATAGTGTCAGAGATTTCAACATGGAGATTGCTGGTTCCAAAGTCCTGATCTGGGCATGCTGTCACACCTGTGGATAAACATACACACACACACAAATATATATACAGCATATAGGAATAGTGAAGATACTGAGCTACTAAAAATGACCCAAGCTGGATTAATAAAAGAAAGATTCAGTATGACAAGCTAAGAGAAATAGGAGGTGAAGGACTTGGGGAATACCATGTGCACAGCAGAGGCGAGGACCCAGGTCTGGCCGAATGAAGAATGATGGAAGGCGAGAGGCCAGGTTGAGGGCGCCATCTGGACCAGTGTATTCTGGAACTGGCAACGCCCTCATAACATCCTCATACCTAGGAAAGACAATGCTGTTTTATTAACCAAGCCATGTATTATCCTCTGTCCCTGCATACCTGCAGCAGTACCCTTTAACATAAACTACGGTGTGAAATGTTATTATTTCATCACAAATGATACAGGTAAAAGCATTACATTATTATTCTGTTAAGAATTAGACCCAACAGCTATGAAATGATTACCTGAGAACTTCATTTTGAAAATGTCACAAAAAGGTACACTTGAGCTTTGTATAGAGGTCTACTGTATATTAAAATATGTTCAAGTTCTAATCAAGTTAATGCGAGTTCATTCAAATTCTAATAGCAGATTTTGTATCCAGTGGGTAAGCTGGAAAATGCATGCTAACCTGGATGGCATGAGTGCCAGGAACTCCTCCCCTGATGGCCAGTCCTTTAGTCTGTATACTGCAGGGTCACCTTTCGCAGATTTAGCTCTCTCTGATGAAATAATAATAAAAAATAATAAAGCATGCAAAATGACAACACTGTAACAGCAGCATCACTCATGATAGTTCTGGACGACCCTTTGCTCTGCATGCTTCATTGTTTTCCCTGCTGTTAAACATCTGATCCAAATAACCAGCTAATTAACACCACAGTGCAACATGCCCCATTTAGACTGCTTAAAAGCCTGAGATTTCATTTATGTACTGTATATATATATATATATATATATATATGTACTTTATAGGCCAGGAAACACTTGGTAAGATATCCCTGCACAACACTTACTTGACACATCCTCAAATCCATCCCAAAATTCCTTGACGCAGGTGTTTATGATGCTCCCATCACGGCAGTTGTAGAAATCGCTGTGGAGTGCCGCAAATTCCCTACTAAAGTGCTCTGGCTTCCACAGACCGGCATTCAGACTCTTGTGCAAGCCAGAGACCAGCACCGGCTGTGAAGAAACAATGAAATTAAAATCAATCCACTAAATGATACTAAACAGTGCGTTATTCAAGCATTGTGTTAAGAAGTCATGACTCCATTCTACATGAGTATTCTACTTAGGCTATTTTTGTTTAAAAAGATGATATGCTGTCAGTCCTGAAAGCACAAGCTTTGCCTTGTCTCTCTAACCAGGAACAGTTATTGCACATACCGTGCTCAGTAACACAAACCTGCTCTTGAGTCCAGTTCTCTTTGAACAATCTTTGGTTGCCTTGGTGATGGTGATCTTTAAGCCAAAGCAACCGGTGGCTGCCTATCCAATCATGTGGAACACTGGAATGCAGGTCGGCCAATGGGATTCGAATAGGCTTCACCTCCTCCAGCTCTTCCTCCTCCTCCTCCTCCTCTGTCAGCAAATCCCGGTTTAACCCAAGTTTGGTCATTTTCGAGGCGGGAATTTTATTCTCCACTACAGACGCAATAATGTCATCCAGAAGGTTGGGCATGCAAGCTTTCGTAGCGGTCTAAAGCATAAGGTACAAACAAAGTAAGCTATTTTATATCTTTTAAAGATGATAACAATACAGAAATGTGAGGCAGTAGCAAGGAGTGACCTGATCAGTGTTGCTATAAACTGGTGCAAAGGCTATTCCAGGCCCAGTGGATGCCAGCCGTAGTTTTCCAGCTGTGGATGTTAGGAGGTCACGCAAAGTGGATCCCTGCTCTGGGCTGCCTGACTTCCTGTCCAGAATCTCCATATTGTCACACTCCACTTTACCTGAGGTACACAAAAAAGTACATCAAGACAACGCACAAGTAACACACACATAAAGCGATGTGCAAAAGTCTTTAAGGGCACCCTTTATTTCAAAGAGTCAGAACTTCTCGTTTTTTCAGTCTAGTCTTGAGGAATAGTTCTTCAGGCTTCCCGAAGGACTTTTTTGCCTCGTAGGAATCATTCAAACATAAAAAAAAAACTTTTAACTTAAGGCATAAACCAATGAGAAGCATGTGCAGACAAGGACAGATGATCAGGCCAATGATTAGTATACTGGTGGTGATGAATGCTGAGTGGAGGGAACAGACGAGAGGGGAAACGAGGCTGACGCTGAGGATGACACATAAACGATCAATTTGCCCTTTTAGGGAATTTACAGCCTTTCGCAGTAACATATTTGTTCACATTTCTTAAATTTAATCTACATCATTTAATTTAATATAAAGAACTGAGGGGTGGCTCAAGACTTTTACAAGTCCCAGTACTTTACTGTATAATGTCTTATTAGTTGTGTAGTATTTCAAAAGATAAGGGACACATATTTACTCTTACTAAGCCTCGTATTATGTGTTATGATATATTTATGTAGCCTGGAGCATAGAAGGTCTCTCAAAACACCAGGTGCTCTGGCTATTTACAGACTGTTTATCACACAAGGGTCCAGGATATTAATCAGCAAGAAGCGTTAGATGAAACCACAAGTTTTCTTGCTGTCTGTGCACATGATGTAGTGACAACATTAAGTGAAATGAGGATATGGCAGCTTTTATCGTCACCTAACCTGAGAATAAAAAAAAAAAAAAAAACGCAAAAAAAAAAACCCTTTTAACAAATTAAAAGGAAACATGCATATTGCGCAGGTTGCATTAGGAAAATGAACAAAAATAGAAAATGATACAAGCTGTAGCATAAAAAACAACAGTTAGAAAGCATGGTGAAAATAATAGCTTTGCTACTTCTCTTCTTCTCATCATAGCATCCAAGTCAGAAAGATCCTGACAAACCCCATCCCCAAAAGTTTAAGATATCTGATCATCACAAAGTTGCTACAAAGTCAAAATCACAAAATTGTCTGGAACGGCTCACGGATGCTGTAACATTATAATTTCCTTTATTGGATGTACTGAGGAGGATTACAGTAGGATTAAAAGTGTATTATCTCAATGTGCATGGGTGTGATGGTCAGATGGCCACAAACCCTTGCCCTATAAATGTACGTGATACATTGCATACTCTACACAGTCACTGCAGGGGTGTTTGGCCTATTTGGAGGTTTGTTTTTCTGAAATGCTTATCACCTCTCTCTCTCTCTCTTTCTCTGAAGTAAAGAGGAAGAGACTTTTTTTCAACCTTCTGTAGGCTTGGGACGCCTGTTGAGAATAGAGAATAAACAAGTTCTTACTCACCTCTTCTCTCTGTGGAGATCTTGTGAGCAGTCTTCATTGTGCTCTTCTGCTGATTTTGCTGCTGGCTTTTCAACTCGCACTGCGTCCTCCCAGAAAGCTGAGAAATCACAACACAATCATCGCATTTTTTTTCTCAGCATAAACCAAACTCTGAACAGTGAAGGTAAAGTCCAAAAAGCGATTGTAAGGCCCATACAGTACAGAATGCACTAGGGAGTGCAGTAAAAAGAGATTACCTGCAAGAGGCCGTTGGTGATGGTGGATCTGGAGAGGAAGGCACTGCTGCCGAAGCAAGAGCACTGAGAGGGAATGCCGTATTCTCTCCTTATAGAGTGCATGGCACTCTGCAGATCTGCTAACACTGTAGGTCATAGAGAATCATTTTAACATCAGCCTGACATCTTAATCAATATGACTGTCAAGAAGCTTACTGCAGGTCAAAATACAGTATGTGTGAAGACCCAGACAGATCCAGCAGATCCACACATCACTCACCCCTCTCTGGTACTATCTGAGTAGACATTAGATTCTTCAGGTCATGGGGCTGATTTTTCACACACCGTACCCAGGCATAGAGTTCTTTATCTGAGAATGCGAGAATATAGAATACACACAGGTGTCATCACACAGGAAATGAGACAGACTTACAAATAAGTGTCACATAAGTGTATTTCTAACCTTTGGCACTCTTTTTCTCACGGGCTTTGTAGCAGTCCATGCACACCACAAAGCCACACTTGTGACAGGCCCAGTGCATATTAAACAGAGTAGCTTCACATGCATCACACATCTCTCTCACACCTCTCACCGCTCGCTTCCACATCACCTGGGCTACACACACACACACACACACACACAGACAAAAGAAGCAAAAAAGTGTTAAGGTTAAGAACGCTCTTCTTAACAAAATAGATAACATTGCTGATATATTATTATTATTATTACAGTATTATTATTATTTGTTCATATAATTTATTACTCAAATAGATTTGTTGCATCGTATGCTTATTCTACTAAACCTTTATAACCTACTTTGATTTACACTTCAATAGACATATATTTTGACGCACAAAGACGCACTCACTGTCTTTTTTGACCCATGTGACAGCTGTGTTTTCTGTCTTGACAAGCTGGCAAAACTTGTCTCCTATGAGTGTCAGAATGTATTTGGCTGTGTCCAGCTCCATCTCCCTGTGCCCGTCTTCCTCTTTGTCCTCAAAGCCTGCCATCCACACACGCACTGCTTCTTCATCAGTGTCCTCGACAACTGAGAAGCCGTCCACGCGCACTACTCCGTTCTTGCTGTACGAGAGTCTACGGCAGGGGAAAAGGGCAGAGGTAGCAGATACCATGATCAGAGAATGATATATCTTGGTGGTAATAAAAGTGTGCTTCCTGGCTTGATGAACAACTAAATAAAACGCAGCCTGAGAGTGCTGATCCTGTTGAATTCTGCACTCTGTGGCCAAGTGATGCTGAATAAGAAAGAGGCTGCCAGCGTGTATTCCTGAACCAAGCAATTTTCGATAGGCTCTCAGGAGCTGTTATACAGACAGTGATTAAGTTTAGCTGTTGACTTAAAGGCACTTTGAACTGGATTTATAAACTTATGTTTCCATTAAAATCAGCTAGAATTCCTAATTAAACAATAAGAAATAATAAAACAACTTGGCTTAGGGTAGAAAAATAGGGTAATACTTCAGCAGTTTCTGCAATTGTAAATTTGCAAATTTATACCATTATCAGGTTTAACTACATCCAGTGTGTGTGTGTGTGTGTGTGTGCGTGTGTGTGAGTGAGTGAGTGAGTGAGTGAGTGAGTGAGTGTACAGTATGTGTGGAATTTGCATGTTCTCCCTGTGTTTAATAGGTTTCCTCTGCATACTCCAGTTTCCTCCCACAGTCCAAGGACAAATACTGTATAGGCTGATTGGTGTTTAAATAGTGTTTGAATGGGTCTAGGTGTGTTTGTGTTTTGCAGTAGATTAGAACCTCATTCAGGGTGTACCCCACCTTCTGTCCTAAGAACTCTACAGGATCATTGGAATAGAGAATGGATAGATTGATGGATCATTATCATCCTTTAATCTGACGTTAATCCAACCAGGGAATGTTATCCAGGGTTCGAAGAACACCAGTTGATACAAAGCTAATAAACCTTTAACTGACAGGAGGGGTAAAAATCTCTTAAAAAAGAGATAGGAGGAAAAACTTCTTGCAGACTGACAGGTTAGGATAAAGCTTCCAGCTTCCTCTAGACCAAGATGATGTTGGCCTTTCCCCAGTGGGCATGTCTCTGATTGGACAATAATCAGAGAATCGGTTTTTCTCTGTGACTGACAAACAGTTAATACGAGGATTGGATGACCAGTGTTCATTCTAACTGACAACACAAGGCACACACTTGACATAGCATTGGCCAGTGTTTAGCCTTGGCAATGTTTACCTTCATGGGACCACTGCTGATCAATGTCTGCAGCCTGCTGCACCTGCTCCAGTGCTAGCACCAGAACGGCTAACTTACTGCTGGTGCGCGCCATACATAACAAAAAGATTCTAAACCCTTATTATATCATCTGTATGCCTAGGTTAATTGCTTGAGCAATGCGCGCTAAGCATATAGCTTTACCTAGTGAGAGCAGTGATGCAGTCTTGCAGTATGACTTTATTAATTACTTGGCTAACCAATATCACCATGTGTTATGGTGGGGTAAAGCCACTCAAACATGCTATAAGTAAGTAGCCACAAATCCGTTAATCACCTAGACAGAAGGAAACATAAAAAAAAAAAAAAACTATGGGGATAATTGGCAGAGAAAGAAGTGATCAGCAGGGAGAATGAGAAATGAAATGGAGGGAAAAATGACTCCCACCCGTTAGCAATCTGGCTAACATGGCAAGCTCAGGAATAAACAGCATGCTGAAAGGTATATGAATGCTAGAAGAAGAGAGAGAGCGTAGACAGACTGACCCCAACAAAACATTGAAAATTCATTGCTAGCAGGTGCCGGATGCTAATGTTCCCCAGGAGAAATACAATTACAATTTTAGAGTCCTCATAATCAGCCATCTCAACCCCACTAGAAGCTCACCTGCGAAAGTAGTAGAAGCGACAGAAGACGGGTGAAAGGACAGGCTCCTGTGCCTTGCGTGAGCGATCCAATCGGCACTCCCGACATTTCTGAACGTTAGCTCCAATCTCCGCACAGGAGTCATCCTGCAAGAAGGCCTCACCGCTCTGCTTCAGCTTCCTTACCTTCCTCCAGTCCTTTAGCACGGAACGAGGAATGCCGTCTGAAGGGGGAAAAAAACAACATCCTCGATCAGCTCATCCATGATTATTCAAGCGACCACAGAATACAAACACTGGAATTACTTTTGCCATCTGTCTCTCTCACTATAGTGAAGGACTACCGTTTTTAATTATCTTTCACGGGTTACACCACTGAACAGGGAACGGCATTGGTACATCTAAATGTATTAAAGCGAAGCTGCTGATGGCTGAGAAATGATAAGGTCTTTTTAACCTTGAAAAAAAAATGATCACAGCTGTGATCTGTCTGCTCCTTTTATTGAGTATATTTCTCAGTGTGACTGTATCTCTACTGGAGACATCCCAATCTCAGTGGCTGAAATTCTTCCAAAAACAGCCTAAATCGATTTAGAACCTGCTTAAATCCATTTATGCAGCACCGTATGTGATAGCTGCAGTGTAGGCACAGCTAGTCAAATTTATAGGCAATAAAAATAACCTTGACATTCATTCAACTGAAACTTCAAAATCTGTTGAAAAAAAAATACATACCCTCACACATCACACAAAAAATGAAAATGAAAGACACTTACTGCCATGCAGCCTGTTCTGAGATTTCTCTTTGGTAGTCTGGATTGTGCCGTTAAGTTTCCACTCATCCTCTTCTCCTCCTTCCTCTTCATGCTCTCTCTGACTCTCGCCTCTCTGTTTTTTTAAATCGGTCTGTTTTTTTCGAAATGTGGGTTTGGCCCGACGTATGCTTCCTGGGTCAGATTTGTGACATTCACTCTCATTGCTCGAGTCTCCTCCACTCTTACTTTCAAAGGTGGACTGAAAGGTCCGTTTCTCCCCATGATTATTATTCTCCATCATTATGTCAGCTGGGATCGGCTTCCTCATATTAATGCATAGCTTCTTAGTCTGAAAATTAGGCTTCTTACCATGCAAGCTGCCATTTCTATCCACGGTGGGTTTTACATCTTCTAAAGTAAGTTTATTATTCCCAGTCAGAGGTGTTTTTTTATCCTCTGTGTTGGACTTAACATTACTTCCATTGGGCTTCCTGTCTTCCACTAGGCAATTCCTGTCCAGATCTTTAAATTTCCTATTATCCAGAAAAAGATCATTGGCCTCCTGTGCGGGCCATTTATCCTCCAGCCCATTCATCTCCTGTTTGATTGGCAGTGAGACAGTGGTTGTGGTGGTGAGTGTGGTACTGCCCCCTGCTGTCTCTGAGGTGATACTACCCCTGTCTTGCTCAGAGTGACGGGTAAGCCAAGCTTTTTTGAGTTTGTGGTAATTGTTTTGACCAGACTTGGCAGATTGGTTAGTATGAAGTGAAGGAGACAGTGGTTGAACTTTTGCCACCGAGCCTGGTTTGCTGGCTACAACTCCAGTGACCTCAGGGACCAACCTGGGGTATTTGGGTGGGCTAGGGTTGAATACAGAATTTTTATCTTGCTCCAGAGAGTGTGCAGTGCATTTGGTATGCAGGCTGTGTGTAGTGCATGTGTATCTGCTCTTGGTAGCGTTCGAAGTGTCTGTAGTGTGCGGGGGCTGGACGACATGGAAACTTTGTCTCGGTTCTGAAGCAGCTAGTCCAGCTCTACGTTTCTTTACATGGGGAATGTCTCTAGGGGGGCAACCGGAGAGATTTACCTTTGGCTGAACTACCCTACTAATTTCCTCCTTCTTCTTTTCACATTGCTCGGATACCAAGTCTATGCTTGAGTGTGGTGTATTGATATTTACAGAGTATTTCACCCCACGATTTGCAGGTGCATTTATATTTTTAGTCATGTTCAAAGGTGTGTTACTGTCCTGTTTTAAAGCAACCATGTTAACAGGATGCACCGTGTCCACAGGGGTCCACAGGATGCCCCTCTTACACTGACCATTGCTGTCTTTCGAGTGTGTGCTTGGCAAACTTTCAAATGTTCGCACATGGTCACACTGAACTTGGGAAAGTGACCTTTCAGTGATGGTGTGATTCACAGATGCGTGCATGTAGCCAGAAGAGCGAACTATAACAGAAGCAGTGGCAGCCTGTGTGTTTAACAATCCTCCGTTGGTTGTGTGACCCCCTACCACTCTTTCTCGGTTGTGCAAAACTCCGCCCCTCTGCAACTCATAGCCCTTGTTTGTGAGGGCTAATGGCTCAGGACCCGCCCTCTTTCCAGCGACCGCTCCGTGTCTGAGCTCGGGAGTCAATGTGGGCGGTCTGTGTTGATTCTGACCCTTTACAGATAAGCTCATTGGCTGGATGGGTGTCAAGGTAGGTGGTGACATCCTACTTTGTCCGGACTCTTTAGATGTCACAATGGGTAAAGCTGGGGGGTGAAAAATGGGGGCCCTGTGCAGTGAGGGTACAACGCGAGAGGAAGAAGATGATGAAGAGACAGAAATGAGAGAAGCAGAGGAGACTTTCCTCTCCATGCTACTCACGTCCATTTCGTCCAGTGAGATAGCTTTTGATATGAGCTGCTCTGTAATCTTGCCTAAGAGACCTTCCTCTTTCTCAGGATTCCGCTTGACGAGGGGCGGAGGTCTAGCCTTGACTGTGCTCTGTGTACTAGCGGAAGAGTGTACAGAGGCTGCAGTGTTTGAAGAACTCAGTCTCTCATACAGTTCTTTGCTGGGTGGAGCTCTACGTGTGGAAGCCTTGTTATCCACACTGCTAGCTGCAGGGGTGTAGTAGCTACTCTGGGTGAGTGTCGGCGAAGGCTGGGCTGATTGCAACCTGGGAGGTACGCTATGTCTGAACACGTGCATCTCCCGCTCATGCTGTCGCTCCTTCTCTTTCTCTTTGAAATGTAGTGAAGAAGTGGGGCTTTTAGGATAGGGTTCTCTGTCTGAGCCGAGTTTGGCTGTGAATGGTGCTACTTCGATACTCTCCTGCAAAATACGCCGGCTTTCCTCCTGGTAACAGCTGGTGCGGTCGCCTGTGAGGTCGTACACCAACTGAGGCTGTTTGGAGCGAGCAGAAGGTGACTCCGTGACTGTGGTGTGGGATGTGTGTCCACTCTTGCCTACTACTGCCCTCACACGCTCCTGTTCTGCCTTCAGTGGCATATGGATTGAGATTTGGGTCTCTACAAACCCTCTCCTCTCTGGTTCCCTAGAAACAAGACAAGTAGCCAGAAATGTGTGAAAACAAAAGCACTCAACACTATTGTGTTTTAGCTCACTTATGATTCCGCCTGAACTGATATGTAAGTCATATACAGTATGTCATTGCAGGCCTGATTAGTATTGCTGTTGGAGTAACATGTGTAGTGGAATGTAGCAGTGAGTACTCACTCTGTGCTCTTAGAGGTGGGGGTGTTGGGCTGGGCACTCCTGGATGGTCTCTGGGGTTCAGCGCTCGAGGGCGGTACAGGCAGTGGAGGTCGCAAAGTCTGACTTTCTGTACTGGTTACAGGAGAGGTCTGAGGGACCCAGGGGCTCGGTGTGTTCTGTAAACACACACAAATACAAACATGAATAATATGAATACATATTAAATATTGATAGAAAGTCTGGAAGTTTTAGAACTGCCTATTCGGTCTGACATGGCAAATTACTATTTAGCTGAAACTATTTAGAGAATAAATCAGGTCTTACATGTGCCAATTTATATATTTTTTTCGACTGATGAACTCCCTCAATCCATCATAGACGAATACTCTAGTTCTAGGTGCAGGGATTTTATTTTTAAAGAAAATTTTTTTTCCACATTTTGTGAAACTGCCATGTTATCTCCCTTAGAAAATGCGCACAATTCCAACAAACTAGAGCAACATTCCAAGCACAACACCTAAGCAATATCTGGAAGTGAAAATAATAATGACATCCAACCATACTAATATGTCCTAATACTATAATTATAAGGCGTGATACAACATTATGCTGCCAATCAAGAGGAAAAATTACAGATTTATGATAAAACAAGGTACCTGTACAAAGCATATAAACGAATCAATAACCTGTAAAATTTCTGTACACATGCCTGACCCAAATCATTAAAATCTACCCTACTCCTTATATACAGTGGAACCTTGGATTACGAGCATAATATGTTCCAGAAGTGGGCTTGTGTCACAAAACACTCATAAACCAAATTACATAAGAAATATTGAAAATTCTAATTATTTATTCCACAGCCCAAAAAATAAATACATAAAAATAATTAGCACAAAATATAAAGTAAAAATAAAACAAATTAACCTGCATTTTATCCTAGAAAAGGTAAAATAAATCTTGACAGATAAGTGTTTCCGTTTGTTTGCGCAGGCGCTGTGTGTGTGTGTGTGTGTGTGTAAAGCTAAAGTTAGCTCCCCTCTCCCCCTTCTCACGCGCGTACACAGCGGAAACATTGTTTTATCGGAAAAATAAACAAGAAATCTCTTTAATGACACTTGATTGAGCGACACACTAACAGAATCACTGCTGTATCGTAAAAATAAAACAAATTAACCTGCACTTTACCTTTGAAAAGAATCGCAACGGAGCAGTATTTCTGTGTAGAGCAGAGAGAAAGAGAGTGTGTGTGTCAGTGAAGGCAAAAGTAGGAGGGGTCTGTGTGTGTGTGCGTGTGCGTGTGTGTGTTTGGTATGGTGTCCAATGACGCATGCGCCCACAAAGAGCAGGCTGATACAGAAAGAGAAAATGGATTTTTAACCTCTCTAATGAGACTTGCTTTTGCTTTACATGGGTGCTGTACACACACGCATACAGACGCAAAATAAAACATGTTTTACGCGCACACTCATGGTCACAGTGTTATAGTAAATAGTACACGCGTACACAGATGTTGTTTATACCAGTAAGAGACGCGCACTAAGACCCAGCAGGGGAGACGATTACCCACAATTCCGCAGCGCAAGAGAGAACCGTTGGCTCAGTTGTGATCACGTGACGCTCGGTGCCAGAACAAGAAGTGCATGCGAGTGATACTCGCTACTCGTAAACCAAGACTTGTTCGTTTTTCAAGTCAAAAGTTATTAAAAATCTTTGATCGTTTTGCGGCACATTTGCAAACCGCGTTACTCGCAATCCAAGGTTTCACTTTACTTTTTTGCACAAGTAAATGGTCTTGAATGAACCCTTACCCTCCTTAGGCTAGCCTCAGACAAGCCTGCAGTCTCTGGGGGCGTCCACTTCGACCCTGGTATTCCCAGACCGTAGCTGTGCACCCCATTAGGAAAAGGGGGCCAGAGGACTGGGTAAAGGCCCATCGGTGCAAGGGAAGCAGTTCCCGGGCCCTGTCCTAGAAGAGATGGTGTCGCCTGCAGGGTCAACGGGTGGTGGGGGAGACCCAGAGGCCCCAGCCGAGCATGTCCAGCCAGGAGTGCTGAGGATGGAGGCAAACCAGGTAGGAGAGCCGGAAGCAGATGAGGGTGGGGAATGGATGGGTGAGTAGAGCACAATGGAGACTGGGAAGGGAGGGGAAGATGTGAAAGGTGTGCAGCAGGACTTATGATCTTGGTGTGGGAGGTGGTGGATGTAAGGCTTGGGGAGCTGGAGGACGGAGATGGACTCTTCAGATGGTGTTTTGAATGGAGGTTGGGTGGGGTGTGTGAAGGTTGGACATAGGGAGAGAGGCTCTCCAGTTCTCTCCTCACAAGTGCTGGGTCTCTATAGACTGTGAAAGGCTCATTTCTGTCAATGATCAGTGGGCTCTTTGTTGCTTTATCTGGAATATGTATATGATTACTGAGAATATTCTGAGGAGGGGTCCTTGATTGAGACTGTGTGTCTGTTGAGTTAGGAGAGGGGGCATTATGTTGATGAGGCATCGAGGTAGGGGTCACTTTGAAACCATGTGTGCTTTTAAAGCCAATGATAACTTTATCTGTACTGACTTTTGAGGGTAAGCTGCTCTGTTCAATTTTGACAGCTTGAGGGGAGGCATTGCACTTCAGCCCGCTAGACTCTGTAACCTCTGGTTGTTTGGAAATCACCTCAAGAGAGGAGCAAGGACTTAGGCCCTCAGTGGACTTGTAGCTAACTTCTGAGACAGGAGTTATATCATTTCTAGGACTAGCAGCTTCAGGAGACCGACTTGACTTAACTAGTTTAACAGCATCCATTTTTGTGTTGCAAAGCATAGTGGGAGAGCGAGTTAAAAGTACTCTCTGGTCTTCTTCCAGTACTTCTGCTGAGTCACAACTGCGTGTAATGACCTCCGGGCATGTCAAATTGGATGTCTCAACCACTGGGTCACCTGGTGGAATCTCCTCAACTCCCTCGCACTCAGGTGGTGATGTGTGTAATAACACACATGCGGGCTCCATGGAAACCAGCTGGTCATTCTCTTGGGATGCCAGAAGGGCAGATACAGCTTCACAGTCCTCTTGTGATGTACCCTCATTCTGGTCCTCCTTCCCTTCATCTACCTGTTGCGTTTCTACTTTATCACAGCCCAGGCTTATGGTGCACTGTAGTGTAGTAGCTGTTTGGTACACTCCATTGCAGGGTGTGTTGGTTAAATGACCCTGCAAGGGCATGACATTCCCTACTCTCTGGCTTTCAATGTCTGCTAACTGGTTAGAAGAAAGTTCTATGCTTTTGGGGGACAAGTGAGCCTTCAGGTCATGTCCTAAGTGTGCTCCAGGACTGCTGACTGTTATGCAGTCAGCTGAGTTCTTTGAAGATTTTCTCTCTAGGCCTTTTGAGTCCAAGTTGCTGCCCTCCGAATCACTGCAGTCTGACTGGTCAGAGCCACTGTTACCCTTCGGCCTCTTTAGTCCAGCACTCCTACTGTTCTTTTCGTCCTGCTCTTCCTGGTCCTCTGCTTTCCTCCTCTTCCTCTCGTTATGGTTGATCCTACTCTTTGAATAATCTAGAAATAAGTAAAAGTAGTAAAGCAATAATACTAGAAATAATTGCTATGCAGATGACTACAGGAAGTAGTATATTTCAAGTAGCAGACACTGATGGCTGAATAAGAATGGCCTCTCCCTACAGAGGAGGGTAATGTAATAAATCTAAATGCTGTTAAATGGAATTCAAAAAGTGAGGGAGCTGTTAATATCGGGTTAATGTATTGCTGCTGCACCTCACCTGCTTTTGCTTCATCAGCTTCACTCTCCTCCCTCATCCCGTCTGTGTCGTCCTCTGTCAGGGTGCAGTTGGAGTTCTCGCTGCACAGCTCTGGCTGTTTTCGCTGCACTGGCCCAGAGCTACACACCTGCAGGAGAGAGGGGGAGGGAGGAGGAGGGATAAGTGTGTGCATAAGCGCGGGTGTGTGTTTATAGTATAGTCAATAAATCATAAGCAGCGTGTGTGTGTGTGTGTGTGTGTGTGTGTGTGTGTGTGCCCGCACGCATGTATGTGTATATCAGCGTGTGTAAGTTATAAAGTCTCAGATTACTTACTGTATTTGTGTGTGTGTGTGTGTGTGTGTTTCTGTGTATGTGGGTGTGTGAGAGAGAAAGAAAAAGAGATCCAATACCTGATCTGTTTCTGTAGTGTTTCTTGACTGGTTTCCTGGATTCTAAAGAAAGATTAAAAGGGAGCAAGAAAACACAAGTGAACACAACAAATTATCACAACAGAAACACTAAAAAAAAAAAAGAAAGAAAGAAAAGGAAACAGACACACACACACAAAAAATCAAGTATTTTAGTCACCAAGGTGATCCTGCTGATCTTGTTAGTGTGAGTTGTACAATTTGCTGCAGCATTTTCTTCCACTAATAACAACTGGCTAATGTCGTCTAGAGCCAGCACATGCACAAGCGCTGGGTCCACGGTCAGAGGCTCTGCTACCTATGGGGACAGGATCACACAGAAACAAAGCACACGTCACTTCACCATACATAAACTGTAACCGCACGGTCTACCACAGGAAACGGCATGCAAGATGTTTTCCCACCTGGTCGGTCAGGACAGTCATGGTTCTGCTGGTGTGATCATGGTGGCTGACTATACCATGGAGCCACTGTGGTTTGGAGTCAGGTCTAAACACCTTCACCCTGAGGCCCTTCACACTGCCGTGTCCTGTATAACACACATAACATCCGTCGGACTCAGAGCTCTTCTCTGTTACACCATAATAAGCAAGCATGCTGGCTTTGGTTACTTTCCCTGCCAGGGGACCAACAGCAAAAGAAAATCCTACAGCCACATCACATCCTAATTAGTAGGGATAGGAATCACCAGTCATGACACGATACAACATTATCACAATACCTCGGTGATGATGCTAAGTATCACTATTTTATAAATATCCCAATTCCATATTTCCCTCTGAATTTGGTGTAAGATGTAAACTTTTTAACAGAGTTTAACGATTAATTAAATACAACCTGTTCATTGGTTCAACAAATTAAAATTTTACTTCAATCTAGCAAAAAAACTAAATTTTTTACTGAGCAGCACATATTCATGTCATCCCAATAGTTCTCATTTCTACAAACTTCACAAATAATCCAGAGTGTGTGACCTGTAGGATTATAAAGATGATTATAAAGCACTCGGTACAGAGTCGGTTATGTCTGAGGCTGATTGGCCGATCACCAGTCACGGCTAATCCAACTGAAAAACAGCCATTTCTGGTCACTGGCTGACCAACTTATTCCAACATAAAATAGAAAACATTTAGTATCATTAAAACAGTCTGACTTGATTTATCACCTTATAATTTGGCCTACTATTTTAAATGATGTCATATCTACTAACAAAACACTATAATATCTAACAGCCTTGTGTTGATGTTCTCACTGAGTACAGCAGGAAACCCAATCTTTTTGGTCAGCAACATCAATGTTATACCAAGTGCTGGGTAAAATGCAAATCAAACCTAGCAAGCTTCTCTATTGTCGCTACTGTAGATATTGTTTCCTGGCACTGTTTGGCAAAGAATTTCATCATCTTACAGCCTCCAGGAATGTGCTCCGATATGCACAAGTACCACTATGCCATGGGAAATGAAAACACCCAGGAATAAGATTAGTAACCATGATGTGTCACAGATCTGTGGAAAAGTGGCAATTAAAAAAAAACAAAAAAAACAATCTGTCTAACAATATGCTGAACAACAGAACTCAATGTTCAAGGTATAGTGCAATGTTCTGCAGGAAAGCCAATAAGAAACCATCAATCTAGTAAGAAAGAATAATAATAATGAAAATAATGAAAAATAAAATTACAAGGAAACAAAATAACACTTGATAGACAGGGCTGACAGTCAGCTTTGTAATAAACTAACGGTGGCTTAACGTTAATGAGGAAACTCAAGAGAAAGCCTGACACCACATTCCTGGGGTTTTGTCAGATGAGGGATATGAACAGACGTCCTTATTTTCCAGCAACAGGAGAAAGTGGAATAGATTACCTAGCTGAAGAATGTGCTGGAGCTTACGGTGTCTGAGCCAAGCCTGGAGCTGCTCATGGCTGGAGTGATCTTTTGTTTTCAGCAGCAAGCTTCCATCGTCCACTTCCCCCTGTGCACACACACACACAAACACACACTCTAGTTAGCATAAGAGTGTGGTTCCTATAGGCCAGAAACTAATTAAGAGCAAGAGGCACACAAAAGATTATAAAGTGCTTCAGATGGTAGAAGAGAAAAAGAAATGGAAAGACTGGTGGAAGGAGATATACATGTATACACATTTGTATGGACACACACACACACACACACACACACACACACACACAGAAGAAATAGAGATTTATTAGAGAAGCGTGTTAGACAGACAAGCAAACGCAGACACACATGGTATTTCTCATCCAGACAGAGACACACCCCCTCTCTTTGTACACACACACACACACACACACACACACACAGTTGAGTGCTTCAGGTTATGTAAGACAAGCTGGAGTATGTGTACCCTGGGTTCCTTATTTAAAACAGAATCTCACACAAACACACACACAAGCAGAGAGAGAGAGAGAGAGAGAGAGAGAGCGTTCAAAAATGACTAATATCCAGATTATCACACACATTACGCCTATTTTCACACTCATCCACACTAAATAAACAAAGCATTTCTCACATCACCTTCAACATATCAAATAACTTCCCCTTATATCAGTGAACTCTCTCCCTCCTTCATTTCCTCATCTCTCTCTGCACGTCTGTTTCTCTGCACCCTCCCCCTCACACACACACACACACACACACACACACACACACACACACACACACACACAGGATTAAGGTTGATCCCTCTCACTTGGAAAGGTCACGTCTAAGCTAGGTCTTAACACTATTAGCTGTGCAGGGAGTGTAAAATGTGTGTGACGACACAGAGACGCGGTGTCTGCTTCGTCTGAGTAGTCCCTGCTGTCCATTAGACTTCTCCCTTCCTCAGGTACATTTGGCCACCGGTTTCCGTTCCTAGACAATTCTGATTCAGAGATGTCCGTTTGATTTCATACAGTAGCGAATCCAAATGCTGCACGACTGACCTCGTCTTCACCGTAAACACACAACATCTCCCCCACCATCTCTTTCATTCTGTATGCACGCTCATACACGTGAACCCGTGTGTACAGGAAAAGGATCCCATGACATTACCTTGTCAACATGTGATAATCTGTCCTCACAGTCTGGACTGATCAGGGCACTGTGGGTATTTAGATGATTTATATTATTATTATTATTGTTATTGTTATTATTATTAATAACAATCATAATAATCATCATTATGCAGAGAAACATGATACTGTACATGCAGAAGCTGAGTATGTTCCTCTATAAAAGAAAATGCATGTATAGAAAGCCTGATGAAAAGAATGACGTTCCTTCCTAACATAAATACAAACACGCTGCAGGATTGCACGACCTCGCTGAAACAGATACCAATTACTGGTTTGATTTCATCATCCTAATGATCGCTATGAAACTGTTAATTAATCATTACTGCTGATCAGTGCATTTCTATTATGAGCTAATTATTTCATTTTCGATGCTGTAACAATAGCACAGCTGGCTGATATCCAACACCGGCGAACCCTGCAGTGACCAAGCTTACTCACTAAACACGCAGCTCTATTCGGGAATTCTATTTCCACTCAATCAGGTGAGATCTTAGAGCGAGGGGGTGAGACTGCATAATGTGGCGCGTGAATCACCACAAGGATCATCTGTGCCGCGAAAGACGTCAGTACGCTGACTTGGAAAAAAAAGTCTTCCGATTTCGGATCATATCGGACGTTTTTAGTCTGACGGAGATGATCAGCATCCCTAAATTCAACAGGGATACACAGTTGTGGCAGAATTTCCTAGAAACCTTTTTTAGCTTAATGATGGGAGAGAGAGAGGTCTGACTGAACAACGTAGAGTGGTGAGACGGGACCCAGACACCTTGTCTTACTATGGTTGTGTGGTGTGCACCATTAATGCCGCTGGTAGTACTAACCCTAACCTAATACTCAGCGCCTAAAGAGGGGGAAAAAAAGGACAAGCTGAAGGAGTTTTCCTGTAGAGTCCAAACACATACATAATGGTACTCCTGCAGTATCGCTTCGGTGCTCGCCAAGACATACGACGGGTGTTCAAGTCAAACCGTAAATCGTGATTAAATATTTCATGAATCAAGTTGTCAAACTGAGCATAGTACGATGAGACTCTAAGCTGTGGTAAAGTGCTCGCCCTATCATCAGGAGATCGTGAGTTCGATTCCCCGGTGATGCTGTAACCTCTCGCAGCCGGAGGCCTAGAGAGAGCTGATTGGCCGAGCTCTCTCAGAGGGGAGGGATGAGAGGTACTTAGTGCTCCCACATTAATTACAGCTCTACAGCCAATCAGGGGCGTCTGTAAGCTCATGCAAGCGTAAGGAGCGGATAACGCTGTCCTCAGAGTGTGTTATGCCGCCCCCAAGCGAACAGTTCTAAAAAACGATGCGGTCGGCTGGCGTCACGTGTTATGGTCTTCAGCCCTCCCGACTGGAAGGCCTTAATGTGGGAGCCACCTAGTCACAGGGAGAAACTGGAAACAACTAAATTAGGGAGAAAATCAGGAAAATCGATCCCTGGCTCGGAGCCCACTGTGGTCGTTCACAATAATATTCAGCTTGATTCTTGAAAATCGATGGACAACACAATCATTCACCAACACCACTTGCACATTACAGGAACTCAGCTGGGAGTTGATGCCACAACCCTGTATAGTCCTGACCTCGTTCCAAGCCATTTGCACATGTTTGGAGTTCCTGGGAGGCCAGCATTGGGGACGTGATGCTGCTATGCATTTCAAAATCTTTTTTTTTTTTACATTTTGAGTTAAAAAGCCCGGTCAGCCAGGATTACAGTGTTATTACAAGGTTAATGGCCTTGCTCACGGGCTCAACAGTGCAGTGCTGGGGCTTGAACCCTCGACCATCCCATTAGAAACCTAGAGCAATCATCATTTGAACCACCATGGTTTCTGGAGTATTGAGAAAACTTTCTTCCTCAATGGAATCCAAGCACAATCAAAAGTCCCGATTTGACTTGAACACCCCTGAGAAAAACACGCCTTAACATATGCACATACAAATACGAGAAACAAACAAACATGCCACCTGACAAAAAAAAAAAAAAACCTCCACACACACACACACACACTGCAGGAGAGTTCCTTGGCTTCATTAGAGAAGCTCTGGCAGGGAACACAGAGACGTGATTGGGATGCAGTGGGCAGGGCGCTAAACGAAATGCATTCAGCGCGACTGTTGTGATTAACGGACTGCGGAGGCCAGAATCGTGATGTCGATTAATAAGTGATTAACTGACTGACCCTTTGAGCAAAGCACCTGAAATTAAAGGCAAATTCACCAAAGAGTGTTTCCTTCTCCACCACTACAACTTACAGCTTATAGTTAAACTGCAGCAGGCTGGAGACCAGGGGAACAGCTACACCGTCGTATGTGTGTGTTTGTGCGTGTATGTCTGTGTGAAGAGGTTGGTTTCATTTGTAATGTACACTGCTAACATTTCCACGCCTCGGAAAAAAAAAAAATAACGAAAGCAGCATCAAGGCAATCTTGCTAGAGGCGGCAAAAATCCCAGAATGATTAAGGAATTGGTGCAGGGGGGTTTGACAGGTGAAATGTATGCTTGTGTGTGTGTGTTTAATGGGTTCTAATAATGTGACTGCATGAGCATGTAGGCGTGTGTGTGTGCCTGTGTGTGTGTGTGTGTGTGTGTGTGAGAGAGAGAGAGAGAAAGCAGCCATCTCTGATTCCTATCTGACCTTGTATATGAGACACACGGTTATGTGAGAGACTGGGAGAGTGGAGCAGACTATGTACAGAGAGAGAGGAAAGGAAAAGAGGGAGGGGAGCGGGGGAGTGTGTGTGTGTGTGTGTGTGTGTGTGTGTTCGTGTGTGTGTGTGTGTGTGTGTGTGTTTTACTCATCTGTGCCTCAGTTCTCAGGACGAAGGGAAGACATGATTTATTCATTTACCCGCAGGCAGGTTTTGATCTCTCTCTCACACACACACACATACACAAACACGCGCGCACACACTCACACACACTCACACACACACACACGCCACACTTTCTCTCATTCTCTCCCTCTCACATGCATCTACCACCGTCTTTCGTTCTGTCTCTCTACCTCTCCACCCTACTGTTTCTGTGCCTCTCTCACCTCTTACTCTATTTCTCTCTCTGACACACACACACACACACACACACACACACACACAGCTTCATGGGCTTTTAGGAAAGGGAGGGGATAAGAACAGATGAGAAATAAGAGGATAGATAATTGTGTGTGTGTGTGTGTGTGTGTGTGTGTGTGTGTGTGTGCTTGGTGGGGGGTTCGGGGGGTTCGGGGATGGAGGCTGATGGGTTGTCAGGGGAAGGTTAATTAGAGTTAATGAATGTGTTACATCATTATTTTAGTTGACTGGGAAAAAAAACTCAGAAATTACCTTAAGCAACTGCACTCTCTCTCTCTCTCTAACACACACACACACACACACACACAAACACATACTCTTCCTCTTCCTTTATTATTGTTGTTTGCATGTACTTACACACACACTACACTGTTCACACATTTGCTTCCCCCTCTCTGTCTTTCTTTCACTGTTATTTGTACATACCTATAAATACACACACACACACACGCGCGCACACACACACACACGTGCGCACACACACAGGCACGGTTGTGCTGCTCTACTCCTAATGACCCAGTCTAATGCACTCTCATTATCTCAGCCCGCACACACACGCACACACGCAGAGTTGTAAGATAAACGTGCAACCGCTGACAGCCTGACTGAACACACCTCCTCCCCTCCCCACCTGACACGCCACACACACACACACACACACACTCCAGTGCTTCAGTCTGGAATTAATTACTCCTCGCAGACTGGGAGAGAACGCTTCCCAGTAACGGGCCGGATCTGTACCTGGAACAATGTGTGCAGAAATCGATGATGGTTCGCAACAAGCAGTGCTGATTCACTCCCAGTACATCCTCAGCTTCAAGCAGTGGTGGGCATATAGGAGCAGCGATTATCTGCTACGTCACCGGATGGTGTGTGTGTGTGTGTGTGTGTAATTAGCAAATGCAAGAATTTTCTTCCTTTCCACAGCAATGCAAATCTAAAGCCAGCTCCTCTTAATAAACATTGACGTGCACGTCAAGCACGTCGATGTCTATATAACACCTTCATGACATTCAATTTCTTTGATATATAATACGTCTTAGGCGGCACAGTGGCAGTGTAGTAGTTAGCTCTGTCGCCTCGCACCTCCAGGATCCGCGATCTCGGGTTCTCCCGGTGCTTGGCAGGTTTCCTCCGCGTGCCCAGATATGCAGATTAAGCTAACTGACGTTTCCAAATTGCCCCGTAGTGAGTGAATGAGGGTGTAAGTGTGTGTTCAGGTGTGTGTGCCCTGCGATGGATTGGCCCCCCGTCCAGGGTGTACCACACCTCACAACCCAAGTCTCCTGGGATGGGCTCCAGGCTCCCCGCGACCCTGAATACAGGATAAAGCTACCGTGAGTGAATGATAAGCGTTAATCTGAAGATATGATTAAGTATCAGACTGACTTTATATTGTGTTCATAAAAACTGTTCCCGAGGGGAGCAACAAAAAAGTTTTTATCAAGAGACCTGACAAGTAGGGATAAGGGAAAAAAAATCTGTGATACAAAACACATGGCGAGACGGTTCGCGTGGCCTCCTTTACACCCATAATGTTTTATTTACTTCAATTAAAAAAAGAGAATGTCATTTGACTCTGCAGACGAGCTGAACATAGTTATGAGAGTATAAACGAGTGCTAATGCACTCATCCCAGCATTTCATTAGTGCTTGGACACCAAAGTAAAAAGTTTTCTCAGTACACCGGAGCCCTTATTGCACTGCCTGCTTCACTCTGCTCTCTAGAAACTCTGGCCTCCCAGGAACTCCTTTAATGCCCCAAACATGCAGAAATGAAGTTTAAAACTATGCGAGGGATGTGACGGTTCGAACAGTTGATATTGAGATGTGTCTTCTACTTATCTTCCGTCTGAGATGCTGGTGACTTTTAAGGCATTTTCACATTTTTGCCCCGGCTCGTTTCTGAGAACACGATCAATGTGATCGATTAGAACACCATCGTTCCATAATCAGGAGCCGTGCCCAAGCTGGATAAGTTGGTCTCGAGATTAATACAACGTAATCGAATAAGTTATGGAAGACAATCATACCTGAGCGTGAAAGTATATTATCGATGGCTTCTGTCTGCACCAAATTCTCCTCGTCTCCAATCTCATCGTGATGGCTGATGAAGTAGGAAGCGCACACGAAAGCGTTACTCTTGACATTTTTTTCCCCCGAAATATATTAGGCAAAGTGTGAAGGTACGATGACATTCTTGTTCTCTTCTTCTATTGTGTTTAATGGTGGCTCACAAACCAGGTATGTGCATACTGCCACCTGCAGTATCAGTGGATGTATGGAGAACAAAGTTAATGTGAATGCTGGCCTGCACTGGCTTTGGGTTTTGTAAATGCACTTGACGATACTTCTCTTGCAAGAACTATTCCAGATTTCCGGATTTCCCCTGATTTTCCTCCCTGTCACTAGGGGGCTCCCACATTAAGCCGACTACGTGACCCTAGCTGACCGCATCGTTTTTTCGAACTGCTCACTCACGCACTGTTGAGGGCGGAGTAACACACTCTCAGCTTTCTCTAGACCTCCGGCTGCGAGAGGTTACAGCATCACCCGAACATCGAACTCACGATCTCCAGATGATAGGGCAAGCACTTTACCACTGCGCCACTCGGAGAACCAAACCCTAAAGCTTTAATGGTAGAATCAAGTAGAAAAAAAACCAACATATCGTTCCACTTCCAATGACGAGCTCACATCCCAGTGAACCTGCTTCCTATCATTGCGTATTCCAACACAAATATTAACACTTAAGTCAAGCACAAACCTGCAGTTTCTTTTCTAGACCATCAATTCCTGATTATTTGGCTACCCGTGCCCGCAGGTTACACTGGTTCTGCGTGAGAAAACACCCAGACGACAATGAAAGGGATCAATGTGCCTCGCAGGACGCAGATACCTGCTGGCGCAGTCGGGTTCAGACGGGGTGATCCGCACTGTAAAAAAATGATTATTTGCTTACTGTAGTGCAGCACGCTCGCAAAACAGTCGGGGACACGACAAGCTTCATACTGCTGGGGCAGAATCGCCGCAATACATCAGCTGAATGTTTACTGACTGACTCCATGGAGGAAAGAGCAGACTGCAGGTTTTACTAAAACGTAATAAACTCGAGTGCTCCGAAATGTTCTGATGGACGGCCTATCGTTTCACGTAGGTAGTCAGAGGGACAATTTCATTTCAGAATGAGCTGGGCGGGACATGGGGTAAAAGGGCACGTCGTTAGGATCAGCCTGTAACTGACACTGTTTATATTATGCAACTGTACTGGAGAGCGAGAGAGAGAAATAAAGAGAGAGGGAGGGAGAGAAAAAGCAGGAACGACAGTGTGTGTGTGTGTGTGTGTGTGTGTGTGTGTGTGTGTGTGTTTCAGAGACAGCAAGATAGAGACAGTTTGTGTGTGAGAGACAGACAGAGAGAGAGAGAGAAAGAGACAGTATGTTTGTGTGTGTGTTTGGGGACAGCAAGATAGAGATAAAGAGAGTTTGTGTGTGAGACAGAGAGAGAGAGAGAGAGAGAGTCGGTGTGTGTGAGAAAGTAATAGAGATAAAGAGAGTTTGTGTGTGAGACAGAGAGAGAGAGAGAGAGAGAGAGAGAGAGAGAGAGAGAGTCGGTGTGTGTGAGAAAGTAATAGAGAGAAAGAGAGAGAAGAAAAGTGTGTGTGTGTATATGTGAATGTACGCGTGTGTGTGTGCGTGTGTGTGTGCGCGTGTGTGTGTGTGTGTGAAAGAGAGAGAGAGTGTGATAAAGAAAATATCAAAGAATGGGAATGAGATGACCTCACTCTAACACACTGCCAAACCATCACCACGGCAACACGGCCAAGAGAGACAGAGCACTGATCCAACTATTGCATCAGGAGAGAGAGAGAGAGAGAGAGAGGGAGATGGAGGTGGAGGAAAATGTGTGTGAGTGGAGGAGTGTGAGAGACAGAGGGATAGAGAGAGCGTGACAGAGAAAGGAGGAGTGTGAGTGGAGGAGTGTAAGCGTGAGAAGATGTGTGTGTGTGTGTGTGTGTGTGTGTGTGTATTTATTCACATGTGTAGGAGACAGAGAGCAGCCTTATGCTTGTAAACAGAGCACACAAACTCTGCACACATACACACCCAGACATGCAGTATCTTAGTACATGCACGCACACACACACACACCTCACACACACAAACATTGTGATGAATGAGGTAGAGTGGTGAAGGAGTGACAGTGCTGTGTGTAAGTGACACAGAAATAAATGATAGCCGTAAAGCTTTTCAAATTTAAATCTCAAATCTGAGACAGGAAAGCGAGCAAGAAAAGGTGTGTGTGTTTGTGTGTGTGTGTGTGTGGGTGTGGGTGTGGGTGTGTGAGAGAGAAAGAGAGAGAGAGAGAGAGAGAGAGAGAGAGAGACAGTGTTCCTGATTAAGAGAGACACAGAGGAAAAGAGAAAGAAAGCAAGAGAGAGAGGTAATGACAGATGGAGGAGAGAGAGAGAGAGAGAGAAAGAAAAGACGGAGACATGGACAGAGTGCTCATAAAATCAATCAAAGCGTCTGAGGAGAAAAAGCCCATCCTTCAGTAACATGCCCCGACACTAGACTGCAAACACAGGATCAAAGACAGACAGACAGACAGACAGACAGACAAACAGCCAGACAGACACACACACACACACACAGAATGAGACGGACAGACAGACAGACAGACAGGAAGAGATTAAAAAAAAGAAATAAATTGAACATGTGTGTAGATGTACACAATGTACACACACTACAGAATGAGACATGATATTGAGACAGACAGACAGACAGACAGACAGACAGACAGATGGTGAGACAGAGACAGACAGACAGACAGATGGTGAGACAGTGAGACAGACAGACAGATAGAGGCAGACAGAAAAAAATTAATGTGTAAGTGCACACGCACACACACGCACGCACACACACACACACACGCACACACACAAAATCCTGTTTGTGTCTCTCAGTGAACCATAGATAGAGCTTTTGTTTACACACTTACACAACTGCTGTGTTGATGATGATGACGACTACATTTCTGAGACTGTGTGTGTGTGTGTGTGTGTGTGTGTGTGTGTGTGTGTGTGCACGCAGCTCTGGGGTGGCTTACTCACAGTCGAGTCTCTCTCACCACAAGCTCAAAAGGGAAAGTGTTCCGCACAGCCTAATGGAAACCACTCTGCCTGCTTCTCCCAACACTAAACCCTTTTCTCCCTCCCTCCCTCCCTCCCTCATGCACACACTGACACACACACACATAGCAGTGTGAGTTTTTTAGCATTCACTACACTCACACAGTCAGTGTTGGTCTCTGACAGCAGTGTTTATTAAATAAGCGAGGCTGAGGAATGCTGTTACTGTAGGCTGGAGCCTGACAGCTGCTGTTTCATCTTAATTCAGACTAAAGCTGAGTGTGTAACGCTGAGGTAATATGGTGTGTTTGTGGTGTAAAGTGATTCAGTTCCCTTCCTCATGCTAGCTCTGAATCACAATGTTAACACACTTGTGATGCTCGTAAGAATGGGGACAGATTCCTGCAGCATGTTTGTTTAAACTCTAAAAGGAGGAGACTGAAGACGGGCTTCTCGATTCTCACTGTACTGTCCGGTGTAACATACTGCATTCCCTTATAATGCATTATTAGTATAAAACATGTCATGTGCAGGAAGTCCATATAAAAACAGTGTTTCACATCAGACACCATTGATTTGTACCGTGCCCAGGAAAGATCCGCCCATCCCCCGCTGTCCAAGCATTCACATTGTTTTTGTTCTCTGTACTCGGGGACGTTTGTGTATTTACACTCTCCTAGACAGCAGGTGGCAGTAAACACTTACTTGGTTTATGAGCCACTATTAAACACGAGAAGAAAAACATTGACATTAACCTAAAATACATTAACCTTCACGCTATGCCTAATATTATTGATAATCTGGGGAAAACATCCAGCGTAACACTCTTCCCTACATTATCAGCTCTGGCTGTGGAGGTCAGAGGATGGGATTGACGAGCTATGCGAACACAATGATTTCAGAGGAAACAGACGGCACTGATCATGTCGCATCTAAACAGCGATCAACTTCCGTGCTCAAATACGCTTGGCTTACAGTAAGTGCACTGTACTATGACCGAGACCACCTCTTCAGGCAGACTCGAGCACGGTTCCCGAGCGCGGAACCATTGTGTTCTCACTGATGAAAAATTAACCAGACTTCGGCGTCAAGTTTTCACAGAAACATTCCTGGGACACTAATGTGAAAACAACCTGAAAATATCATTTTGTTTTTTTAAACAAACAAATCCTCAGAGTGGCGCAGTGGTAAAGTGCTCGCCCTTTCATCCGGAGTTCATGACTTAGTGCTCCCACATTAATCACGGCTCTACAGCCAATCAGGGATGTCTGGGAGCAGTTCGAAAAGATGCGGTTGGCTGGCGTCACGTGGTTCGGAGGAGACACACGATAGTCTTCGGCCCTCCCGACAGAGTGGTCGTAGTGAGGATGTGGGAGCCCCCTAGTGACGGGGAGGAATTGAATACAACTAAATAAGAAGAAAATTAGGGGACAAAATCCCCCCCCCAAAAAAATAATAAAATAATCAAGTTCGAAACTTTGAAAGAGTGAGAGGTCCGCCTGAAAAGAGGACACAAAGGTGAGGTACAGAGAACAAGCCAGAGGGAAACATAAGAGAAAGTCTAAGACAAAATGGGTGAGACAAAAAGAGAATAAAAGGATATAAACAGACAGACTGGAATAAGGCTGAGAGAAAAAAGGGTGAGAAAGAATGAAAGAGCAAAATAAGAGAAAGGGTAAGGTAGAAAGAGTGAAACAGAGGGTGAGAAAAGGGTGAAACTGAAAAAAATTAAGACAGAAAGCATAAGACACAACAAGCAAAAAAGGTGAGATGGAAAGAGTGAAAGAGTGTGATATAGAAAGACTAAGACAAAAGTGTGACAAGGAGAGGGAGACAAAGTGTGAGAGAAAACAGTGAAACAGAGAAAGACAGACAGGCTGAGATAAAGTGTGAGAACTGGTGACAGAAAGGATGAGACGAAGAGTGAGATTAAAACAATAAGACATAAAGGGTGAGGCAGAAAGATATGGGGAGCAAGAGACAGAAAGAAGGTGTGTAAGAGAGAGCTTTTAGATTCCTAAAAACAGCTACACTCATCCTTTCATAAACACACACACACAGCTTTGAGTTGTCAAGGAAACAGTAATAAATACAGAGTCGTCAGGCTGGGCTCTAATATCCTCAACCCCCCCACCGCTACCACCCCCACCTTCAATCCATTCCTCTCTCCACCTGTACCTCTCTCTCTCTCTCTCTCTGCCTTTCTTCATGTCTCTGTCTGTCTCTGTCTGGTGCTGCACAGCTGGGACTACTCAGTAATTCACTCACGCCTCGAGCTCCCAGCTGCAGGAGTAAACAGGAGAAAGCTCAGAGAGTGGATGTGTGAAGGAGAGCACTGAGTGGACTCCACGCTGGAGAGTGCGAAATGCTTATGGCTGTTTTTAAGCCTCTTCTCGAGTCTCCGGAAGAGTCTGCTCAGATCACATCGGTGTCACTCTGAGCCTCGGCCTGTCCCTCACTCAGACCTTCCGCTCTATCGGTCTTGCCTTTCTTCTTCTCCTCACAGCCTGCTCGCTCTCCCCCTCCCCACGTCACTCTCTCTCTCTCACACACACACACACACCAAGATGAAAGAATGAGACTCTCCCTTTTATCATCCATCAACAGGCATCACAGCCTAGGAGTGATGAAATGATGTGCGCGCGCGAGTGTGCGTGTGTTTGCGTGTACATGTTTTTCTGTCTTGGTGGGGACCAAATGTTCACATGGCAATAGGAATGTAACAGTTTGGAACTTGTGGGGACACGTTGCCTGGTCCTCATGAGGAAAGGTCCCTCAAACAAACAAACAAGCAATCAATCAAACAAACAAACAAAATAGGGTTTGATTACAATAATTATGCCAATGGGAAGTTCTCATAAGATTAATAAAATGTGTGTGTGTGTGAGAGAGAGACAGACAGAGAGATACGACTAAGTGCACATTAAGTCTAAACTAATCGAAACTGAGATCTGCAGCAATAACATAAATGAAAGACAAGATTTATACAGAACTATTACAAAATAATTATTCTTTACATTTCTATTATGGCATCAATGATATCATCCGTCTTCAACTCCTTGGCTGATGAATATAATACATATGCATATCTTGATTGCAGCTTTCGACAATACAACGGTTATATTCTATATTTCTCCATATGACCAGCACCTGATGACCCCACACTGGGCTTTTTTCCACCTAATCATGGCAAAATCTGTTTGAAAGGTGACGTTGTGAAGAGAAGCCATCTGTTTCTATTTAATATCCACTAATAATACAGTATGCTCCACCCTCAAACACATTAAACTCATTTATTTGAAAATATAAGTAATGTGATTTGCAATCCTGAAGCTGATTTGTCTATTGATTCTCTATTTTCATTGTAAGATGATATGGCTAGAGCAGTTACGACGAGCGTTTTAAAAATCTCAACCATAACAGATGATGGTCAGGTTTCATTGTTGGCTCCTAAAAACAAAACACAGAGGTTCTTCTCTCACATCACGGGCCTTTCCCACATTTCCAAACTATTAACAAAAGCACGTCGAATTAAGCTAATTAACGATTCTTCCCAGAGAAGTCACGCGCCTTGATCTCCTATGAATCGTCTAGAACAATGGCTCTCAACTCAGATCCACATTTTAGCGCGTTTTCAGCTCCCAACACAACTAATTAAACTTATTAACTAATTAACACCCTTTTAAAGTGAGATACAAAATATTAAAGGATACTCACAGATCATTCCTTCCACAGGTTCCTTTCTTTTGACTCCGCTATTTTCATGATTTATCGGCCGAGTACCTACTACACCTAATTTGCTAAGAATGGTCAAGAAGTGCTACCACTGCTCTCCACATAAAAAAGCAAACTAAAAATGATTAATTTCCAAGAAGAGCACCTGTTAACAGGTAGAGACAAGAGCAGGAAAAAAATTATAATGACTAAATGGTAATGTACCTACAGGTAATGTACCTCAATTTTGATTTGTTTATGATTGAAAAATTGTTTATCAATCATAGCTAGCAAAAATAAGCCCTAAGAACTCACGCACTGCTACAGTGTTTCGTTGCTGTATACTTTACAACCCCAACACGCTTACATTTTTTTCTTTTGATTGTTGCTATTTTTCCTGAACACTCCGAAACAGTTTGAGACTGAGACAAACCTCCTGGTAACCTCCATTCGATTTACAATGACAGATCTCCCAACAAACTTGAGTATTTAATGTCCAACAACAGAACAAGTATATGACAGATAAAAGTAGCATTGAAGTTGGAGCTTCAGAACCTGGATCTGTTTGAGCAAAGTCCATACAGACAGGCAAGACATACCTAAACGCTGGTATGATAAAAAGGAATGCACCAAAATACTGTATATTGTTTTATTCTTTCTTTTTAGATTAGAATATACTTGTCTTTAAGCATGCCTAGAAGTGAAATGTCCTAAGAAATTCCGATTTTCAAAAAAGGCCAGATGGTTGGTCAATCTAAGCGGACACACAAACGGTAAAAAAAATTTTTTTAACTGTTAACAAAATTATAGTTACATTTTGGAGAAAAGTGTAAAACATTAACAGAGTCGTGTCTTGCGCAACCTGGGCCTTCTGAAAGACATTTTCATGCTGTTTGAAGAAATATTGAGAGCAAATCACTTATTCATGCCTAGGCAAGGTACTGCTCTTAATCCACTTAAGCAAAGTCAACGAGGGAGTAATAGCATAATTTCTAAACCCTACTTGCTTTCAAATGTACCAAACACTTTTGGTCCATAGGTATATACTACGGGTGTCTATTTACTCACCCCCCCTTAGTTAAATATATTATTTAGAAATTATAACAATAAAAGCAACACACATACAAACACTAAATACACATAATACCCTGTTATGCTGTAATAATAATGTGACAAATAAACAGGAGAGTCATGTCCGAGGTTCCAGTTAATTGTCCAAAGCGGTCAGTTACTCTCACTCACTCATCGTGTATAACGCTTTATCCTGTATTCAGGGTCGCTGGAGCTTAGGACACAAGGCAGGGTACACCCTGGACAAGGTGCCAATCCATTTCAGGGCACACACACACACACACTATAGGCAATTTGGAAACGCCAATCACTTGCAGGAAACCGGAGTACCCGGAGGAAACCCACCAAGCACAAGGAGATCATGCAAACTCCATGCAGGAATCGAGCCTGGCCTGGAATTGAACTCGGATCCTGGAGGTGCAAAATTTGATTTGTAATTTGTTTTCTAAACTGATCTTTTTTCATCTTGGCAATGAAAAACAGTTCATTGCGCCACTTCTTGAAACATGGTGGTGATAAAGATTTCAAAAGTATTAGTTTTTTCCCTGCAACCACGCTTGTCATAAGAGCCTGCTTTATATGAAATGTAAGTGGTCTTGTCCCGTCAGAACAGCCAAACACTGCCTGACTGCAATCTGATTGTAGATTTATATTAAATAGTTTGGAGTACTGAGTGAATATACTCCATCAGAACATATAGAGTACTGTGCGGTACTAAAAGATCTGACCCGTATGTCTTTGTATAGATGAGGAGGGCAGAAAGTTGAACAGACAGTTTCAGCACAGATGAATATAAGCCAACACAAACCCATCAAATCAGCCAGGCTGACAGATCATAGTAACAAAACAAACACAGGAATGGAAAGGACACCCAAACATATCAATGAACAGCTCAGGCAGAGTGACTAAAGACTAACCTCAGCAGCCGGTGAAATACAGCTGACATTTGCACTACGGTGTTTGTTTAAACAAACACTTAACAGAACTAATTGTGAACAGAAAATACAATGAACCTTGTCTACAACCACAACCACCAATCACACTGCTTTAAAAAAGAAACCGAGTGGAGCGTGGATCTCAAACATTAGCAGTGCTTTGTGCTCTGAAGAGTGTTCACGTCTAAACAGGACTTAGGACGAGAGAACAGATTTAGGAAACTAAAATGTAACTTAATTTCTCTTTATAATCCGGGGCTACACTAACGACGTATCCTTAAGATACTCTAACGCTCAGATACCATCAAGGTAGAAAGATTTCGTGTTTGGACTGCCTGCTTCACGCTGGCCTCCCCAAAACCCCTCACAATCCCGTGACAATAACTCCCAGCCGAGATCCTGTAGGGTGCGAAATCTGGCGATTTTCAAAGATCAGGCGTTCCACCTGCTGCATGTTCACAGGAATGACTGCAGTGGGCTTCGAGTCTTGAAGTTTTCAGTTTTACGCCTTCCTTCACGAGAAGTTCCATCATACACATACCCACAATGTCCCACTGATATAATGAGATCATGCCTTGTTTCTAAACCTGGCTATGGCACGAACCTGGGTTAAATCAAATCAGGAGATCGTGAGCGCGAATCCTGATGATGCCACGCATGGCAGGGAAGTCTGGAGAGTAAAACCTGCTCTCTGCTCTTGACGGGAGGAATGACAGTGACACTAGTCAGTCATAGGTGTTTGTGACCTCGTGTATGCGGAAGAGGGCAGATCGTGCATTCTTCAGTCTGTGTGATGCTGAACTGGTCAACTGGTTTAAAAATATATGAAGTTTTGCCTCCATGTGTGTCCGAGGAAGCACATGCTTGTTCCAGCGGGTGTGTGTGGTGTTTTTATAGCAGAACGTTAAACCGTGCCACTATTAAGCCAGGTGATACTTCCATATTAAAACACCAAAATGGGTCACTCTTAAGTTAGGGATCGTTTACAGTCAGCTGCTTGACTGCAAGAATTTCATTTTAAGCACCACCAAGCTGCCACTGCCATACGCTGAAGAAGAAAAAGAAGAAGAAAAGAAAAAAGGATGAATTTCAGCTAACTATGAATTATTGTCCTTGAGTTGTTTCTTCAAAAAAAAAAAAAAAAATCTACTGTCACTATCTGTTTGGTGACTGAAATAACAGCATTATCTCCTTAAACAAAGCTCCATTTTTCTCATACACACTACAACGTCGGCCCTTTGGCCTTGCACCTCTAGCATCCGGGTTCGGTTCCTGGCTCGGGTCTGTGTGTGTGGAGTCTACATGTTCCCGTAATGCTTGCTGGGTTTCCTCCAGATACTCCGGTTTCCTCCCACAGTCCAAGGACAGGCAGAGTTGGTTATCCGGCGTTCCCAAACTGGCCGTAGTCTGTAAATAAGCGTGTGAGAGCGTGCACGTGTGTGTGCCCTTTTAATAGGCTCCAGGCCCCCTTTATACAGGATAAAGTGGTTGAGACGATGAGTCAGTGAGTGACACTACAACGGCAGGCCGGCGGTCTGGGCTTTACATGATCTGTAGGCTGGTTTGGAAAAGATCTCTTTTAGCGGAGCGGGGAAAAAAAGCCTTGTTAGTTTGGACAGACAGCTAAAATTGGATTTACTCGGCTTAATGCAGACATTAGTGATTCTTAGTGACTGTCTGAGCACTGGCAGGACCAAACTGGTGGGGGAAAAGAGAAATCTGTGTATATATGGTGCAAAACAAAACAAAAAGGTTCAGAGTAACATCCTGACATCGCCTCTGTGCTGTTCCACTGTTGCTTAGTGCTACTGACTCTTCTATCTGCAGCAGAACAAGATTATCACCTCATTAATATTAAAAAGCATTCAAACAATAGACACACACACACACACACACCATGTGAAAATAAAAGTAATACAAGCTCATGCACAGACCTCATACGGACGAAGCTCTTCTCCTTGTGTGTAGAACTCCAGCTCTCTGTCTGACAGGAACTCCACCACTGCCACTCCACCCACATGCGCTTGACCAATCAGGGGCTGAAAAACCTGAAACACACACACACACACACACACACACACCAATCAGGCCATACGTAGACCAACAAGTGGCCTGTAACTCAGCAAGGCAGAGACAGAGGTGTAGAAGATGACTGCAGGTGTTTGAGATGAGAAGAGTGAGACAGTGCATACTTCTAGTCTCAGACAGTGCGTTGAACTCCTCACACACACACACACACACACACTGCAGGAAGAAAGCTAGGGGACCCTGGGGAACTTTGATCTTCCATCAAAGCATCTCCTCACTCTCTCTCTCTGTATTTCCGTCCTTCTTTCCAATAACGCACTCCGGTACACTGCCGCGTTCGGGGCTCGAGACACACAATCTCTCTCCTTAAATCTGATACGAACACACCATGTGCTGCCTAGTACAATATTAATGTGTGTGTGTGTGTGTGTGGATCAGGGACTGAACGGGCTGTCTCATGAGAGATCACACTTACTTTGCCATTGATTGAATCCCTTTCCATATGCACAATTTTCTATTTATAGTACGAGGACAGTGGAGTCAAACTTTCCATGTCTGACAGCTCAAAGAGACACAAAGAGAAAGAGAGAGAGAGAGAGAGTTTAACAAACATAAGCCTATTCATGTCTCTGTGGTACCCAGAAGAGAAACCTAATCTAAATGAGGGCACAGTGACGTGTGTGTGTGAGAGAGAAGGTGTGTGTGTGTGTGTGTGTGTGTGTGTGCGCTGTAAACGAGTGAGAGAGCAGGGGAATGTGTGTCAGTGTGTATGTGTTCATTGGTGTGGGTTCATTCAATAGGTGCTGGAGGGTATGAGGACAAACAGTATGGGATCTATTTTTAGACACACACACACACACACACACACACACACACACACACACACACACACACAGAGACAGAGAAGGAGAGAGAGTGGCTGAGAGAGTCGGTTCAGAGGGCGGCAGAGATGTACAGGAAGGATAAACAGATCTAGCAGTACATCTACACAAGGTTAATACATCATCAAAAATAAGCACAAAAAATACAGAGAATGAGAGAGAGGGATGAGGACAGGGAGACAGACGGAGACAGACGGAGACAGATGAGGACGGTAAGAGAACAGCACATAATGGAACACAGTGAAAAGATGAGAAATGGAGCAGATCAGCTGCTGTTCTTTCCTGTCTGTGTCACTGAAGCGAGGGGT